>NC_088783.1:105862706-106183331 GCF_958450345.1 Calliphora vicina | reverse complement strand
TTGAAAAAAATAAAAAAAATTGTTTACCTAAAAATATTTAAAATTTGTATTTTGAAGTATAACTTGGTGAAGGGTATATAAGATTCGACACAGCCGAATACAGCTCTCTTGCGTGTTTTTTATTATTATTATTAATATTGTATTTATTGCTTACAAAATTGTTGTGGCAATAATTTGAAAATAAATTATTATTTCATTTGTTGAAATTTTCTTTTTCTTTTGATTTTAGTTCATCTTTTATTTTCCACAATTTTCTATAAAACAACTTTATTTCTTTTGATTTGTTTTTTTTTTCTGTTGCATTTGTTAATAAGAGACCCTGATGCCACAATGATTTACTGTCTATCAAACACAAATTTTCATGCAAATGAAAAATTTCTGCTTATTGAGCAAATTTTCAGCTTTTGAAAATGAATATACAAAAGATGAAAACAAAAAAATGGAAACACTTTGATGTCTTAGCAGACAAAAAACAAACAGATAAAGATTGGTGGGGAAGATAAAGAAAGAATTTATGAAAATATAATGGCTAAAGAAAAATATGGAAATTTGAATTAATTCAAAAGGAAGAGAAGGTATAATGAGTTGTAATGTTCTAATAGACAGTATGAGTGAGAAAAAGACCATACTTGCATTTTTGTCAGGAAAAGGAATCTGGTCTACGGGATGAATTACATATACATATTAGGACTGGAGTTCACCCTGGGAGTCTATAGTCGAGTCTATTGTCGAATCTATAGTCGAGTTTATAGTCGAGTCTATAGTCGAGTCTTTAGTCCCATCTTTAGTCGAATCTATAGTCGAGTCTATAGTTGAGTCTACTTAAAATTTAAACTCTTCGTTCAATTTCCGAACATTTATATATATCTATATATAACTCAAAAATTGAGGTTGTCCTGGTTTTTTCCTCATATCACAGCCATTTGTGGGCCGATTTTGCTTATTTTAAATAGCAAAGCATGTCTGACAGAATTATTGAAGATTTGGATCCCGAAGATATCTGGGGTCTTCAGAAAATTGATTTCAACAGGCAGACGGACATGGCTTAATCGACTCCGCTATCTATAAGGATCCAGAATATATATACTTTATAGGGTCGGAAAATTATATTGTGGAAATTACAAACGGAATGATAAACTTATATATAACCTTCGCACGAAGGTGAAGGGTATAAAAATGTCTTATTTAAAATTTATACATAATTTCTAAGAACTGTCATAATTTTAATACAATTTTCGACCATCTGCCAAATTCACTCACACATTATTAATATTTTCTAATATGTGCTTCTAACTATTTACATTGATGAAATTGTAAATAAAACTGATAATACAAGTAAAAAAGTATAATTTACCACCCTTCCCGCAAAAAATAAAAAAATAAAATGTGAAAAAAAGCAGCCCTAAATTTAACACAAGTTCTGGTTATTGTTGCTACTTGTTTTGTGTGATATTGACATAAACAATGGCGTTGATGTGTCATATGTGACACTTTAACACTCATTTTGTTTGACAATCAATGTTGCTGTTGTCGTTGTTCTCTCTCCAATACATTGTTTAATATTGTATTTATGCCTGCAAAATTTTGCTAGATAATTGTGATTATGATGGTTGATGAAATGTTTCAAACCTTTTACTACCAGTATTTTAAATAATTGTATGAATGAGTAACTGAATGAGTGACTGACAGATATGTCATTTGTTTGCATGATTTTATCTTCTCTCGTTTACTTTATTGTTATCTGTTATTATTTTCTATTACCAGAAAATGAGCAAGAGTATGAACCAATATTTGCGTAAATTATCATCTAATATTATTGTTGTTTTTTGTTAGACATTATTTGTTTGTGTATTTTCGAAAAAATGTATGGGAATTTGATCAGATGTTTGTATTTGTCATTGTGTTTTAAAGGTGTGATATTTTGTTTATTTTTTTTTGAGAAGAGATTTGTATCAGATTCTTGAGGAATTCTTAGCAATGTTTGATGGTTTTACTTTAAATCAATCGAACAAGATAAACCCATTGAGTAGGGGTTTGGAATTTTTTGAACAAAAGTACAAATTATTATATAATATTGAATGACATCTGCAATTCCAATAATAAATGTTGCATTAAAAAGTGGTTTCTAAGAACTAAACAAGGCGAAGAGTTCGAATGTTTCAGAACGATTGCAATGAATCAGGATCACGGCGAAGAAATCTCTGCTACTCTTGGTATCATTACAAAGTCTATTAGATTCAATGCGGAATAGTTTGACTATAATTAAACTGTCCAACAGCATTTTTGGACTTAAATAGCGACCCTATAATTCTGAAAGGGCATGTTGTGTAGATCATTTTTGTAGAATAAACTTATAGTCCAGCTGGTCTGAATTTTTTTTTACAATAGGTCAAAGTTTTAATTTTTTGATCGAAGGCAGCATTATACTAACTGAAATAAATGTTGTAAGTTAATGCCTAAGAGAATTCTTATTGTCAGAGTTATATTGTGAAATTTTATGGGGATCATTTTTGTGGAAGATCTTAACCCTCTAGCTTCTCTCTTTAGGGGTCAATTTGACCCCTATTTCGAGAACATTAAAAAAAGTCCTTTCAAAAAGGACATTTAAGGATTAAAATATTCCACGAAAATTTTTGCCGCAAAATTTCAGTGGGGGTCACCAAAGTTGTTTTTATAGTATTCGAAATTTTATCACAAATATAGATGATATTTTAAAAAACCATTTCGAACCACACCAAAGGCCCGACATATCTAAAAAGAGATCGAGCAAAATTAAAAAAAAAAAAATAAATAAATAAACCTAAATAACTCTTGACCTAAAATTGATACATATTTGTGAAATCGATTTTTTTGTAGATCTTCTCTAGGAATATTTTTATCTTAAACTAGCTGACCCGGTGCGCTTCGCCACCCCAATTAGAAGAAAGAAATAGTACTATTAAGTCTCCCGCTCACTCCAGTGCACATAATCTTTATTTCATGTTTCTAAACTCATTGTTGAAGAAATTGCAAAAAGTACCATTCGAATAAAGAAATACTACCAAAAAGTCTACCCTAGAATCCTAACTCAATTAGGAAGATATATGTTTAATTTTATGTTTCTAAGTCCATTGTTATAGAAATTTCAAAAAAGTACCATTAGATTAATGAAAAAGTATCATGAAGTATCCCCTTGAATTTTCACTCATTTAGGACCATATATACTTGTAGTTTCCCACTTACTTGGGTCCATATAAGCTTTATTTCATGTTTCTAGGTTCATTGGTGAAGAAATTGCAAAAAGTACCATTAGAATAAATAAAAAGTAGCAAAAAGTCTCCCCTTAGAATTCTCACTCACTTAGGACCATGTACGCTTAATTTCATGTTTCTAAGTCCATTATTATAGAAAATTAAAAAAGTACCTTTATAATTAAAAAAGTACCATGAAGTATCCACTTGAATTTTCACTCACTTAGGACCATATACACTTAATTTCATATCCATTATTATAGAAAATTCAAAAAGTACCATTAGAATATAGAAAAAGTACCAAAAAGCAGCCACTTGTGGATTCCCACCCAATCGGGCCCATGTAAGCTTTATTTCATGTTTCTAGGTTCATTGGTGAAGAAATTACAAAAAGTACAATTCAAATAAAGAAAAAGTACCAAAAAGTCTCACTTAGGACCATATATGCTTAATTTCATGTTTCTAAGTCCATTGTAATACAAAATTCAAAAAGTACCATTAGAAGAATGAAAAAAGTACCTATAGTTCAGTTCTCACAGTTCTCATGGTACCTAAATATAATCCCTTATTTCAACACTAACTTCACTCAGATACATATCAGCTAACTTCAATGTCTAAGTGAAATAATTTAAAATATTAAAAAGGTACCATTAGGAGAAAAGTACCAATTTCCCTTTTCCTTTTCTTGAACACCCCTCAAATTTTGAAATTTAAAAATATTTCATTTTGCAAAAGTTGTTTGTGCCACAGACATGTCTCAATCGATTAAAATCTGTGTTAATGAGCCCAATAATAAATATGTTTTAAAAAAGTACCAAACTGTTTACCCGGATTTGGCCTAAAATACACCATGGCACTCGAGTTCCAAATAACAACCTGTTAGTTAATTTTTGTATGAATGTTAAAAAAATTATCAAAATCGGCTTAATAATTTGCAATAAAATGTATTTTCCCGATTTTATCCCCTTTTTGGTACCTTTTTTATCCCCAATGCGGTGGTAAAATATTATTAAAATAATTTTCTGTATCGTGGTGGAAGCTCATTGTAAAATATTCGAATGTCTATGTCAAATTATAGAAAAACATATTTTCTGAAAAAGTACCAAAAATAAACACAATTTTTATCCCTTAAGGGTTCGAATTTCCAAAAAGTACCAAACTTATATTTTTTATTTTTTGATAAGTAAAGAATACGATTTAAATTTCGTTTCTATGTTTATTGGTTTAAAAGATACATAGGGTGGCAAAAAAGTACCAAAATACAGTTTTTACCCCTTTTCTCCCCTAAAACGTTCGAATTTCGAAAAAGTACGAAACACCTGTCAGCTTATTTTTTAAATGGAGTAACATGCAATTTCAAGTTTTTTTGTATCTTTATTAGTTTTGAAGATATAAGATTACCGGATTTACCCTTTTTTACCCATTAAACGTTCGAATTTCCAAAAATCCCGTTTTGGGGTAGGGGGGAACCAACAGTTAAAATTTCATGATTCTAGCTTCAGTCGTTTGGGCTGTGGGATGATGAATCAGTCAGCCAGTCAGTAACGTTACTCTTTTATATAGATATCAGGTCATTCGGATCATAAATAGATTTTAGATTAGTGAGACCCAAGGTGGCCTGTAATTTTGCTAATTAAGTGTAAAGCCCTTTATTTACAACATTTGTATCTTTGGTGACCCCCACTGAAATTTTACGGCAAATAATTTCGTAGAATATTTTAATCCTTAAATGTCCTTTTTGAAAGGACTTTTTTTAAAGTTCTCGAAATAGGGGTCAAATTGACCCCTAAATAGACAAGCTAGAGGGTTAAGATCTTCCACAAAAATGATCCCCATACAATTCCACAATATAATTCTGACAATAAGAATTCTCTTAGACATTAAGTTACAACATTTTTTTCAGTTAGTATAAAGCTCCCTTCGATTAAAAAATGAAAACTTTGACCTACTATACAAAAAAAATTCAAACCAGCTGGATTATAAGTCGCTATTCTGTTCCAATCAAAAAGTCTCAATTTGTTAGACAGTGTTATTTAGGTTGGGGTCCTTCTTATGGGAATTCTCTTATCAAATATCCACATATTTCTTATCTTAGGTGGTGTAATATTTATTAAAAACATCAAACTATTAGATGGTGATGTCAAATTTGACACTTCAATCCAATGTTGCCATATCTACATAGCAAAGGTTAACAAATAAAGTAAACAATGTTGGAGCTGCTTAGGATCTACATTAACAATTCGTGTGCCGCACTGGCCAAAAAAATGCAAAAATGAATTTAAAGAAATTTAAAAAACTAAGTATGCAGCTTCATACACAACAAAATTCTGCATCATATTGTGAATTTTCAAGACTTTAAGCTGGGATTTGTAAATTTGAGACACTATCAAAGTCAGGAAAGTGAAGAAAATTAAAAAAATAAGTTTACTAAGAATCAGGGTATCGAATATATCAAATAATTGTAGATCTGTGCAATGGATGATGGAAGCTATTTAGTTATATTTAAGATAGAATAGTAAATTGTTCGTTTTATGTTCAACAATGAATAATATGCATCAATATTTACTGAGAGGAGACCAGCAGAATTTATATCCATAAAATATTACTCTTCGTATTTACTTTCATTCTTAATCAAACAATCTTCTACCAAAATATTTCTCTTCAAATATTTCCCTTCCTTCAAAAGTACATAATTTTTTTTTTTCATTTCTCAACATGAAAATCAACTGCAGTCAAGTTTAACTGCGTAAGTGCAAATTGTGAAAAATATTGACACAACGGAAATTGTTAACTTGGCTGTTAAACTGTGCGAAGTAAATAAATGAAAAATGTTGCAAATAATCTAGAATTCATAACAATCTTGTGACAAGTCAACGACAATACTTGCAATCAAATATGTTTATATACATATGTATAGTTTTTTAAGTTTATTTATCAAACTAAAATGCAATTTCAAGTAACAATCACACAATTTTTATTGACAGTTTAACAAGTGCAGTGTAAAATAGAATTTGCACAATGCTAGGAACAGTTGTTGCAAATAGTTTGAGAAAATATGTTCAAATATGTTTTAAATAAATATTTAAACGATTAACCCCTGTTATCACGATGTCTATTTATATGTTAACTTAAAGTTATATTGTTTATTGAAATAATTTTTTTTAAGAAAACTGTCAATATAACTTTAGGTTAAGGGTGCCCTGGTAGGCTAGTTAGTCTAGCATTCTTTGGGTTTTGGGTTCGATTCCCGCCAGAGACTGATTTAGTTCTAATTCCAAGAGATGCTCATGGAGTGCAATCACCCAAGAAAGCTCATAGTCATCAGTTAAGATATCCCTCATATGACCACCATCTGCGGCAGTTCAGATAAGTTCCTAAGAGCTAAGACTCTCTTCACTTTTGTTGTAGAGAGTAGACTAATAGTAGTTAGTCGTATTTAACTTTTTGCTCAGTAACTGAAGATAAGTTCTTGATGTTACACTAAATAGAATTAGAATGTTTCGATTGATTATTCCATTTCTGATCATATCTACATCAATATTAATCTGATATTGAATGCATATTGCAGTCACCTCTTTTTGAAAGAAGAAACCCCATGTCGTGCTAAAGCTTCACGACATGGGGTGAACAATATTCTCAGATAAATGTATAGGAAGGTCTGAATAGTGGCAATAAATCTGTTTTCAATACTGATACCGATTCATTCGCTTGCTATCAGTTTGGAAAGTAGGAAATAAGCCTCAGGAGCTTGAGGCTCAGACAATGGAAAACCTGGATATCATCGATTACATACCACCCAATATGATTGACTATCAAAAGCTTTCGTCCAATAAATCTCCGGGTACAGATGAACAAGAGACCTACAAAAGAAGACCACCTTTTTGATGTCATGGCAGAGAGCAGTACTCTTTAGTCCAAAGAGAGACAATAAATATCCCAGTCTAAGGAGCTTAGACCAATCACTCTTTCTTCTGCTGAAGACTCGGGAAAGGATCATTGATATCAACATTAGATCATTACTGCAAACGTACTTATCAGTCCAAACTGAGGGAGAAAATATCTCACTCTAAGGACTTTAGACCATTCACTCTATCTTTCTATCCTTCTTTAGTTGAAGACTTGTAAAAGGATCATTAATGCAAACATTAGATCATCTCTTATACCAGGACCTCTATTCAAGGCTCAACATGGCTATATATCGGTGGAGCTGGCATGGATCCTCAACTTCATCTTTACGGCTAGTAAGGCGGATATTAAGTTCCTAAATAATGACAATGCCGGGTTGAACTTGACGAGTTATTGGGCGATTCATCTGTCACACTCATTTGGATACCAGGACATGTGGACAGTGAAAGTAAAAGTCTAGGTTTGTGTAGTTTAATCTCATATTGAATGGCTTTAATAGCAATTGCATATGTTTAACTCCCCCGATAATAAACTGTTAATGACACGGAAGAAACCACTTGCATCGAAACCAGAATAATTTAGAAATGTATGAAGAGAACAACTTACAGAATAAATGACCGTAGTTGTTCCAGTAACATCGAGATGCAGAAGGAGAAAACGGCATACCCAGCCTTTGTCGACTCGAAATTGCAACTCTTCTATTACCGAATGCTCACTGAAAAGAAATGGCTCTCCTCTAGAATTTGGGAGTGTTATACTCCTTCATTAACTCGTAAAGTTGGTTATACAATATGGATTGAGAGCGTTAAATTTAGACATATTGTGTATGAATGGTCCCAACTATGGTTTGCTATATCTGGCAGTCGAATCGACAAAGGATACTGCTATAGCAATATAGTCGACATAGAAGACACAGAAACTAATTTTCACTGAAGAATCGTATCACTTTATTGAATATCATTTCGATGTTGAGCAAGCGCGAGAAATGTTTAGGCACCATTAATTGAGAGAACAGAAAATACTGGGGTGTTTGAGATCGGCTTCTTAAGCCTGATGATACGCATAGACTTAAATGCCAGTTCCAACAATTTGTAATGAATTTTAAAAGATCCTCTTATTTAATAAAAAAATGGATGAAGATTTCATATTTCAATACGACAATGCTCCAATTAACGTTTCAAAATAATCCAAATCGTGGTTCACGGAACACAATATTCTATGATTGTACTAGCTGACCTGCAGACTGTATTTAAATGCGATGGGGTTGCATTACCCATAAATTTTACGCAAAAAAATTTCCAGAATCAAATCATAAAGGCAATGACAGAGTTAAAGCTGAATATCAAACAAAAATGGTAGGAAATTGATCTGAATTTTGAAAAAAGTGCACCTGAAGCACACCGATTGCTCGCCAAAGCTTATGGTGAATGTGTTCCATCGGTTTCAACGTGCGAGAGATAGTTTGTGCGGTTCAGAAGTGGTGATTTTGACACGAAAGGCAAATATCACCCAGGCCAACTCAAAAAGATTCAAGAACAAGAATTGGAGGCATTGCTTCATGAAGATTGTTGCAAAATCCAGCAAGAGCTTGCAAAATCATTGGGAGCTACTCAAGCAGCAATTTCAAAACGTTTGCGAGCAGCAGGATTCATCCAAAAGCAGGGAAATTGGGTTCCATACGAATTGAAGCCAAGAGACCTTGAACGATTTTGCATGTCCGAAATGATTCTTGAGCGCTGTAAAAGAAAATAAATGGATCGTATGAGAAGCCTGGTCAACCAGCCAAATCGACACCAAAGCCAAATATCCATGGAGCAAAGTTAATTCTCTGTATTTGGTGGGAGCAGAAGGGTCCTATCTATTATGAGCTGCCGAAATCTGACCAGATTATCACAGGGAAACTGTACCGAACACAACTGATTCGTTTGAAGCGATCATTGGCCGAAGAACGCCTAGAATACATGTCAACGCTCGGCCACATGTTAAAATACCTGTTCCATCGATGCAGAACGCTCCCTTAGGGATACGCTTCACTTTGGAACAGAATATCCGATATTGGCAATTGCGTTGCTGATGATTTGTGCGAAAAAAGGCGCCATGTTACCTGACGGAGACATAGATTTCCTATGTGGGATTCCGTTATCCAAATGCAAGCTACAAATTAGTAACTTCTACTATGAGCTCGCTCAGACAAGATGAGGTTGTGAACCCACATGCACTATAACCAGAACGATGTGGCACCGACTGAATAGGGGACGAACAACATATCTTCTTGGCTTTACACGCTCCCAATTGAGTGGTTTAGTGGCGGTCATAACCGGACACTGCACCTTTGGTAACCACGCTAGGATACTTGGCTTGCCATACCACTACTTCTGCAGAAGTTGTCAAAACGAGGAGGAGGATGAAACAATTTTTCATCTTCTTTGTCACTGTCCGGCATTAGGAGACCTATGTCTAAGGTTTTTGGGTCAACGTTCCCTAAATAGTCTTTCTGAGCTCTCGAATATGAGGCTTGAGGGCATTAATGCCTTTATAAGGAGTAGTAATTGGTTAAAAAGACCAGACGTGGGGATCTCTTTAGAGTAACCTAATAACCGACGACTCATTGGCACTTAAATTTTAAAAATCTCCTCCCTCTCTCTTTTTTCGGACATCTCTTTCATAACTTTGTCAATTTTCTCCTTCTCTCTTTTCACTTCTATCTGTCCCTCTTTTTTCTGGTTTTTCTACTTTCAGGTAACACAAAGGGACCATTGCTCATCTTTTTTCTTCATTTCGTGGCTGCCTGGTTGATTCGTTCTTGGCCTCAAAAGATGAGCAGTTCTTCTTTTGACTCAGACTTTTTTGTCAAATTCCTTGTGGATGTGCAGATCATTGTGTAACATCGGCTGCAGTTTAATTTCTCAACTAATTCAAGTTATTTCTGTCATTTAATTTCTGTCATCTTCAAACAATCTTCCTACAATTTACAATGTTTAATTTTAATTTTCTTAATACTTAAGACACAATTCAATTCAATTACATTTAGTTTATTTCTTTAGTGTTTCCTATTATTTGTATTCGGGTTACACCCATAAAGAGACTCAACAATTTAATCCGCCCTAAAATCCATTTAACAGACATTAAAGTTGCGGGCAAAAAAAAATTAAAAGAAACCATTGACATGTCAACAGCAGCATTTGGCTCTTAAATACTCGTAACTTAAATTGCTACTACTTACTTAAACATACAACTGGACTTTTGCTTACAACATGCGGCATGTTGCTTACACATTCAAGTTTGTTGGTATGTCATACATGTTTATAGTTGAGTTTAGTAGCAAGTTAAAGAAAAAAATACTTCCTTATTCTGGTGGCTGCTGCTCTTAAGTAAATTGTATTAAATTGATGTTTATTTGTTGAATTTATTTCAATTACTTTTGTTTATTTTATTGTGGGCTGTCGCAATGGTTATGTAAAGAAATTACAAGAAAACTTTAGTAGTGAGAGAAGCTTGATTTATTTTTGTTAGTTTTAGTTACTTAATGTGATTTTAGAAACACTAATATTACGGAGATTATTAGTATATCAGAATTTTCACTTAAGTCCTTTTTGTAAAACCTTCAGATACCTCATGAAATTAAGTCTTTTGGTCCATCCTACATAACATAGGGCTGGATCAATCGATTGCTAGGTTTATCATTGATCTACTATTTGAAAGAATCTTTAATTCACTGGAACTTGATCTTCAATTGAATTCCATGAATTATCAAGCTGTTGCCTCTGCGAATAATGTAGCTGTGGCAGTTCAAGAATACACAGGAGACTGGAGGCTATACTTAAAACGCTTAGTCGATGGAGCATCGACAGTGGAGTCAGTGTAAGTTCAAGCATAACTTTTCAGGTAACTCCAGGGCACCAACTGAATGGACCCAAGGGCACGAACGGCTACCTGTTCAACTAAACTAACAAATATCCCCACTCTTCCTCACACATTCAACTCAAATTATAATTTCTTACAAAATCTAACCTGTTAAATGAACCGTAGAAATCTTCTACACAATTCAATTTTGCATTTTCCCAGCTTAATGAAGTGCACGGAGTATACGTTAAAAAAGAATATAAAATAATTAAAAATTTGATAATTAAAATTTAGCATACGCACTGATTTGCATAAAAATGCAGTTGAACTAACATCATTAAACCAAACTGAACTCATAACTGCAATACATACAAAAAAAAAATGAAATAATAAAAAGATGAAATTGAAATTTACATAATGCGTACTTAAACCGAACAAATATATCCTTCAACTTGTAGAAACCCCCTCCCACTTGCTCTCTTTGCCCTTACTCTAACTATGATTTCAACTAACAGCATCAATAAAACCACCAACTACCCCACATACCAAACAAATGGAACAAATTGCATATTATTCATATCAGGAAAAAAAAAAGTGCACTCAAAGAAAGAAGAGTTTTGAAAGAGATTAAAATTTGGTGGAGGTGAAACATGGTAGCATATTTAAGGTATTTCAGATTCATTCTGAAATCGTGCATCATTTCATTTAGAAATCTTGTGGATTCGTTTCATATTGAAATCTTGGATCAATCGTCAATTCATTTCATTTGGAAATCTTGGATCAATCGTCAATTCATTTCATTTATAAATCTTGGATCAATCGTGGAGCATTTCATTTAGAAATCTTGGATCAATCGTCAATTCATTTCATATTGAAATCTTGGATCAATCGTGGATTCATTTCATTTGGAAATCTTGGATCAATCGTGGAGCATTTCATTTAGAAATCTTGGATCAATCGTCAATTCATTTCATATTGAAATCTTGGATCAATCGTCAATTCATTTCATATTGAAATCTTGGATCATTTCATTTAGAAATCTTGGATCAATCGTCAATTCATTTCATTTGGAAATCTTGGATCAATCGTCAATTCATTTCATATTGAAATCTTGGATCAATCATGGATTCATTTCATATTGAAATCTTGGATCAATCGTCAATTCATTTCATATTGAAATCTTGGATCAATCATGGATGCATTTCATATTGAAATCTTGGATCAATCGTGGATTCATTTCATATTGAAATCTTGGATCAATCGTGGATTCATTTCATATTGAAATCTTGGATCAATCGTGGATTCATTTCATATTGAAATCATGGATCAATCGTGGATTCATTTCATATTGAAATCTTGGATCAATCGTGGATTCATTTCATATTGAAATCTTGGATCAATCGTGGATTCATTTCATATTGAAATCATGGATCAATCGTGGATTCATTACATATTGAAATCTTGGATCAATCGTGGATTCATTTCATATTGAAATCTTGGATCATTTGTGGATTCATTTCATATTGAAATCTTGGATCATTTGTGGATTCATTTCATATTGAAGTCTTGGATCAATCGTGGATTCATTTCATATTGAAATCTTGGATCATTTGTGGATTCATTTCATATTGAAGTCTTGGATCAATCGTGGATTCATTTCATATTGAAATCTTGGATCATTTGTGGATTCATTTCATATTGAAGTCTTGGATCAATCGTCAATTCATTTCATATTGAAATCTTGGATCAATCGTCAATTCATTTCATATTGAAACCTTGGATCAATCGTCAATTTATTTCATATTGAAATCTTGGATCAATCGTCAATTCATTTCATATTGAAATCTTGGATCAATCGTCAATTTATTTCATATTGAAATCTTGGATCAATCGTCAATTCATTTCATATTGAAATCTTGGATCAATCGTCAATTCATTTCATATTGAAATCTTGGATTCATTTCATTTAGAAATATTGGATCAATCGTGGATTCATTTCATTTTGAAATCTTGGATCAATCGTGGATTCATTTCATTTAGAAATCTTGGATCAATCGTGGATTCATTTCATTTAGAAATCTTGGATCAATCGTGGATTCATTTCATTTAGAAATCTCGGATCAATCGTGGATTCATTTCATTTAGAAATATTGGATCAATCGTGGATTCATTTCATTTAGAAATCTTGGATCAATCGTGGATTCATTTCATTTAGAAATCTTGGGTCAATCGTCAATTCATTTCATATTGAAATCTTGGATCAATCGTGGATTAATTTAATATTGAAATCTTGGATCATTTGTGGATTCATTTCATATTGAAATCTTGGATCATTTGTGGATTCATTTCATATTGAAATCTTGGATCAATCGTGGATTAATTTAATATTGAAATCTTGGATCATTTGTGGATTCATTTCATATTGAAATCTTGGATCAATCGTGGTTTCATGTCATATTGAAATCTTGGATCAATCGTGGATTTATTTCATATTGAAATCTTGGATCAATCGTGGATTCATTTCATATTGAAATCTTGGATCAATCGTGGATTAATTTAATATTGAAATCTTGGATCAATCGTGGATTCATTTCATATTGAAATCTTGGATCAATCGTGGATTAATTTAATATTGAAATCTTGGATCAATCGTGGATTCATTTCATTTAGAAATCTTGGATCAATCGTGGATTCATTTCATTTAGAAATCTTGGATCAATCCTGGATTCATTTCATATTGAAATCTTGGATCAAACGTGGATTCATTTGACATTGAAATCTTGCATCAATCGTGGATTCATTTCATATTGAAATCATGGATCAATCGTCAATTCATTTCATATTGAAATCTTGGATCAATCGTGGATTCATTTCATATTGAAATCATGGATTCATTTCATATTGAAATCTTGGATCAATAGTGGATTCATTTCATTTAGAAATCATGGATCAATAGTGGATTCATTTCATTTAAAAATCTTGGATCAATCGTGGATTCATTTCATATTGAAATCTTGGATCAATCGTGGATTCATTTCATATTGAAATCTTGGATCAATCGTGGATTCATTTCATATTGAAATCTTGGATCAATCGTGGATTCATTTCATATTGAAATCTTGGATCAATCGTGGATTCATTTCATATTGAAATCTTGGATCAATCGTTAATTCATTTCATATTAAAATCTTGGATCATTCGTGGATTCATTTCATATTGAAATCTTGGATCATTCGTGGATTCATTTCATATTGAAATCTTGGATCAATCGTGGATTCATTTCATATTGAAATCTTGGATCAATCGTGGATTCATTACATATTGAAATCTTGGATCAATCGTGGATTCATTTCATATTGAAATCTTGGATCAATCGTGGATTCATTTCATATTGAAATCATGGATCAATCGTGGATTCATTTCATATTGAAATCTTGGATCAATCGTGGATTCATTTCATATTGAAATCTTGGATCATTCGTGGATTCATTTCATATTGAAATCTTGGATCAATCGTGGATTCATTTCATATTGAAATCTTGGATCAATCGTGGATTCATTACATATTGAAATCTTGGATCAATCGTGGATTCATTTCATATTGAAATCTTGGATCAATCGTGGATTCATTTCATATTGAAATCATGGATCATTCGTGGATTCATTTCATATTGAAATCTTGGATCATTCGTGGATTCATTTCATATTGAAATCTTGGATCAATCGTGGATTCATTTCATATTGAAATCTTGGATCAATCGTTAATTCATTTCATATTAAAATCTTGGATCATTCGTGGATTCATTTCATATTGAAATCTTGGATCATTCGTGGATTCATTTCATATTGAAATCTTGGATCAATCGTGGATTCATTTCATATTGAAATCTTGGATCAATCGTGGATTCATTTCATATTGAAATCTTGGATCAATCGTGGATTCATTTCATATTGAAATCTTGGATCAATCGTGGATTCATTTCATATTGAAATCATGGATCAATCGTGGATTCATTTCATATTGAAATCTTGGATCAATCGTGGATTCATTTCATATTGAAATCATGGATCAATCGTGGATTCATTTCATATTGAAATCTTGGATCAATCGTGGATTCATTTCATATTGAAATCTTGGATTCATTTCATTTTAAAATCTTGGATCAATCGTGGATTCATTTCATATTGAAATCTTGGATCAATCGTGGATTCATTTCATATTGAAATCTTGGATTCATTTCATTTTAAAATCTTGGATCAATCGTGGATTCATTTCATATTGAAATCTTGGATTCATTTCATTTAGAAATCTTGGATCAATCGTCAATTCCTTTCATATTGAAATCTGGGATCATTTGTGGATTCATTTCATATTGAAATCTTGGATCAATCGTCAATTCATTTCATTTAGAAATCTTGGATCAATCGTCAATTCATTTCATTTAGAAATCTTGGATCAATCGTGGATTCATTTCATATTGAAATCTTGCTCTTTTTCTCTCAGTGTAAATATGGTGCTTTATTATTACACAACTTACTACACTTGTTAACTGATTCATTATACCAAATCTAGTGGAGCTTAAAATGCAATTTTTTCCCTTATATTTTTTTTCTTAAACCCTTGAGTAATAAGTAAGACATTTTGTATAGGTAGAAAAATGTAAGTAGAATCTATAGAATCAATGAGGTAAAAAGAGATTCTATATTATTACGCTGTCAATATTATGGCAGTAGCAGAATTCAATTCAGAAAATTTGCATTAAGTGAAGTAGTCATCAGCAAATCTTCCACTATGATTTTGGTTGATAATAATACAAAATCAAAAAAAAAAAAATTGTAAAAAATGAAAAACAATAAAAAAAATGAAGGCAAAGAAAGGAAATAATATGAAATGGAATGAACTGAACTGAACTGAATCTATAACCTATAACAGCCAGTCAAATATTGTTTTCATACATCATAACAGGCGAGGTTAGGAATCATCCAACCCATCCAACCACCCGCTCTTACACTCTCAAGCAACGACAACAGCACCAACAACATTCAGTCACAGTGTCATCAATATGAACTCATCAAGTGTAATCATTGAAAACGAATAAAATCATCGTTATAATCGTCCTCATTAATGAAATGTTAATATCCTGATTTATAATGAAATTGTTAAATAGAGATAGAAACGAATTTCTAAATGCGCTATACAAAGTTAAAAATTAAAATATTGATAATCATCAATGAATTGCTGAATGTTAGTTGTGAGTCATATTTATGCCGAAAGAAAGACATTAGAGACTCAAAAAGTCCTCTTGGAAGTCTTTTCCTTTATGTAGGCATGTTGGGAGGTCCAATAATAATTAATTTTCACACAGATTTTATACTGAAAGATGGCAAATTTCAGTATAAAATCTGTATGAAAATTAAGTATTATTGGACCTCTCAACATGCCTACATAAAGGAGAAGACTTCCAAGAGGACTTTACACTCCTCGCGAACGTAGCAATAATATAATATTCGGAAATCGTCCTAGCAACATTCCTGCTTATGGAAATGAAGCTCACATGTATAATCCTACGATATGAAATAGGACCACGCAATACTTTAAAGCTTGGGAGTTGGGAGAGGACCATGACGGGAAAAGTATATTATATCACCTGTGACGGGTTCCTCAAATAGCTGGATTTCAAGAATAAAAAGAAAAGCTGGAAATTCCACTATTAAGAACTTTTTAGACAGTGAATCTTAGAAAGTCTTTCCAGTGTAGACTAGACAGTGTAGCCGAACCAACTTGACGCACGAATGAACGAATCCAAGCTCCTGACATCCAGAGTAGATAGATCCGCTAGGCCGTGCAAAAATGGACTACCTATTGTCGCAGCCCGCACCACTGCTAGGGCAGGGCAAAGACAGAGGAGATGTTCAATCGTCTCATATTCGTCTTCATCATGGCAACTCCTACATAAGTCATTATATGGAGTATTCAATCTCCTAGCATGCGCACCTATCAAGCAATGCCCGGTGAGCACTGATAGATAGAGCTCGTAGCTTAGCCCGAGGTAGCCCCGTGAGGGACATTGACCTATGATGGTCAAATATGGGCCAAGTGAGTCTCGATATCGAGCAATTTGTCAAATTATACCATCTGAGCTGAGCCTCTTTTGGCCAGTTCATCCGCAATAGCATTGCCGGGTACACCAGAGTGACCAGGCACCCAGAATAACTCCAGGTTAGAATGTCTCGCCATCTCATTAAGAGATACCCGGCATTCATGTACCAATCTGGATGTCGAGTAGACGCCAGATAGGGATTTGATAGCAGGCTTACTGTCGGTACAGATTCGGATATTCACACCAAATAGCCTATAGTACTTCATCCAGTGTACCGCCCTTTTGATCGCTGAAATCTCAGCTTGAATTACACTACATTGGTCATGTAGCCTGAAACACACCCTCTTCTGAAGATGGGAAATCCGCAGACTTGGAGCCATCTGTGTATATGACAAGCGTGTCCATAGAGAAAGGAGACTCGCCCGCCAATGACACAGAGAAGCGCCTGTCAATAAAGGGTAAGGGAGTGCAGTAATCAATATTAACAGGCAGATAAGATATACTACCCAAAATAGACGCATGGCCAGTACATCTGGACTTTCATGATCCTACAGTACTTAACCTAACCGCCGAATTTATGGCCAATTGTTTGGCCATTAGATCAGCCGGTAGCCAGTGCATCATTACAAACAGAGCACGAGACGGAGAACTGCGCAGCGCACCCGTAATAATTAGTGCAGATATTCGCAGGATTCTCTCAATTATCCTACAGTAGGTGGATTTACTTAGAGACTAAAATAGTAGCAGTTCCCATAGAAGAGATAATGACTATATTGGTCAGAAGTCTACCTATGAAGCAGATAATTGATTGATCTACATCCAGATCGCCTAGAGCCGAAAGGATCGTCTCTGGCGTCACATTGTTAAAGGCCCCCTCAATATACAAGAAGGCCACCAATGTATATTCTCTGTGCTCGAGTGATTTCTCTACGAATCCCACAAGCGAATGTAAAGCAGTCTCAACAGATCTGCCCTTCATGTAGGCATGTTGAAACAAGGATAGTCGGTTCGGGTTAATCGATGAACGAGGGTGCAGATCAATCAACCTTTCCATGATTTTCAAGAGGAAGGACGATAGACTAATAGGCCTAAAGTCCTTTGGTCTAGTATGAGATGCCTTCCCTCCCTTGGCAATGAAGGCTACAGTACATCTGGTCCACGACTCCGGAATATATGACCAACTTAAGCAGGCCGAGTATATACGAGTCAACCAGGAAATGATTAAATCCTCATTCCGTTGCAAATCCGCCGGAATGATTCCATCAGGACCCGGAGATTTATATGGGTCGAAGCTACGCAGGACCCATTTCAGTCTCTCCTCTTATGAGAATTGTGACTTCAAAAGGCCCAGCAGAAGATACCGCAGTGTTAGTGAAATGATATCACACAATATGAAAACCAAGATAAATATTTTGTATAAGAAGTTATTCAGCAAATTGAACTATCCAGGACTTTGAAGTCTATCGCTATTATTATATCGAATGTTAAAACCAGAAACATAAACTAAATTTTGAGATAATAACGGTAAATTGTACAGCCCTAGGTTTACGGACTTTCAAATAAGTCCTGTCCTTTGCTTGAGAGATTTAGATAAGAAAGCCATTTTAAAAAGAGGAAAAGGAATTAGAGGTGGCCTCTACAAGGAATATTAAGTATCGTTTCTATAAAACTATTGTTCTTCCAAAACCCTCTTTCCAAAGAATTTATTTATTTTCACTGGGTCTTAATATGTGATCAAAGAGTAATAGTTAGCGACTGCAAAACTATTTATAAGGTGAAGGTCGACGAAAATTGGATTTTGTTTTTGGATCGAGACAAGTCCCTTTCGACCAAAGATTTTCAACTTAGTGACAGATGTATCAGTTGTTTCACCTACTACCTCAATACCATTTTCCCTTATTTTGTTCATGTAACCAAAATTTGACATTGATTACAATCCAAAATAAGCGGTACGGATAACAATTAGATCTTTGCTCCGCTATTTTCCATGTCAAACAATAATGGAACGGATGTTTTCTCCCCAAAATTTTACATTTTTATTATTTTGTTTTCCATTACCCCACTTGGGGGCATTTGGCTTCCACAAAGCATCTCCATCTTATACGAAGTGTTGAAGTAGTTGTTGTTTTTTTCGAGTATTTCCCATGTAGATTGCACTGTCCTTCCTAATTATTGGAGTATCGTGCGTCTCCATGTACAGTGTTGCCATTAAATCGATTGTTATTGTTTGTATCAATTTAAACGGTCTGCCAGACCTTTTTCATGATGTTATCCTCTTTTCCAGGTGGTGGAGTGGTCAGGGAGCTTCTTGGATGGATTATTTAAAGAGTGGTAAATTTTAAAAACCAAGCACCTGGCAAGCACTTTAACCACTACACCATGCCGCCACACATTTTTATTATTACTTTTTCCAAATACTAAAAAGGGTTTGCTCCATGTGAGCTATTCCGATGAAAGTTGGATATTTTATCCGCAATGTTTATTTGTGGAAGATTGTCAATTCAGCGATACCCATATCAGCTGATGTTTTATCTCCGGAACAATGCAAATCTTACATCGCTAGATATTGTCAACAGCTATATTAACTTGATCATTTCTCCCTAGTAAAGAACTTTCGACAACAACGAAACTATCCTAATAATCCAAGTAAAGCTACGTTTCCGCATACACCGTAATCGGCACCGAAAACGAAATTCCATACATTTGCACCAAAAAAATGTTCTAAAACGAACTTTTTTTTCGGTGCAAATGTATGGAATTTCGTTTTCGGTGCCGATTACGGTGTATGTGGAAACGTAGCTTAAGCAGTTCTATAACCATTCGAATGACAATTCAAAAATTTCTCAGAAACTTTCGTACTCGCCCAAACATTTTGAATTTAGTGGGAGCTTTATCATCCGAATGCTGTTTATCAGATCTGTAACAATTGGATCTTCACTCCGGAACGATTCAAGACACAATTCGTCCATGATTCTACACAAGGAAGAACTTTTGGCAGCAACAGAACTATCAGCTCCAAGTAAGTGCTGCTAAATTCTTAGTAAAATAGCTTCCTAAGAAACAAAGTGAGCCATTCCAATCATAATTGGATCATTGTTCTGCAATGTTTCTTCTCTCACTCGCCGTAGCTGTAACATTCGAAAGCTGTTTTGCCTGTCTTTGAATTTATCATTTCAAATGTGCTTCCTTCCTTCCTTCCTAAGAAACAAAGTGAGATATTCCAATCTTAATTGGATCATTGTTCTCAAATGCTGTTTTCCCTGTCTTTGAATTTATCATTTCAAATGAGCTTTTTCGACAGCAATTAGATCGTCACTCAGGATTTTCAATAGCTATTTTAAGCTGATGTTTTGTCCACAAGGAAGATCTTTTGGCAACAACAGAACTTACACAATTATTCAATCCTAGAAAAATAGCTTCTTGAGAACCTAATTGGGCTATTATAGTCCACAAACTTTGAAACTCTAAGATGACCCTTTGCTCCGGAACGAACAGAGTTTTAGACAATCTTTAGATATTTTTCCATTTTACATAATTTCACCAATCATGCGAACAAAAGACTGTAGTTTCAATTCACAATTGAATCATCTCTGAATTCTATTTGGATTCAGTTACATTGAACCAAACACAACTATTTTTGAACAGTCATGCGTACAAAAGAGAGTTGTTTGGATTCACAATTGACTCCTCGCTTCGGAATGATCCGAGTTTTATCTCTTCAAGGAGCAGTTAACTAACCAATTAATGTTGGTTATATTTAGATCCAGCCAAATTAAACCAAAATTTTGGCTTTTATTTTGAAACAATTGTACAATATAAATTTATTCAAAATATTGATCATTGTTAGCTATGACCTTTTCCCATATTTCTGGCAACATATGGATACCGAGCCAAAAGAACTGCTCATCTTTGGAGGCCAAAAACGAATCAAGCCAATATGGGATACTCTGTTCCTAAGTGAAGCGTCTCCCAGAGAGAGCGTTCTGCATCGATCGAAACAAATAGCAGTCGGACGGGGCACGGTTTGGACTATAAAGCGGCTGAGACAAAACTTCCCAACCACTTCATTCTAAATACTTTTTAACAGGTGTTATCATGATGGAATATTACAGTTTCATGTCTGGCATTTTCGGCCACTGCTCGCTTCAAACGAATCAGGTTTCCTGTGATGTTCACTAGCTCATCATAGACAGCAAACTTTTGCTGCCACCAAATACAGATATTTGACTTTGGTGTCGATTCGGCTGGTTGGCCGGACTTCACATACCATCTCTTTCGCTTTGGATTATCGTAATGGATTCATTATTCATCGCAAGTAATGAGTCGGTGCAAAAAAGATTTCCTTTTTTTTTAGCGATCAAGCATAATTTCGAACATACAAAATCGTCTTTCAAGGTCTCTCGGCATCAATTCGAATGGTACTCAAATTCCCAGCTTTTGGATGAATGCTGCAGCTCGCAAAGGTTTGGAAATTGCAGCTAGAGTAGCTCCCAATAATTTTGCAAGCTCTTGTTGAGTTTTACAATAATCCTCTAATGCCTCCAATTCTAGGTCTTCAAACTTTTTTGGCTGGACTGGGCGATCTTTGCTTTCCGTGTCATAATCACCACTTCTGAACGGAAGAAACCATTTCTCGCACATTGAAACCGATGGAAAACATTCACCATAAGCTTTGGTGAGCAATCGGTGTGCTTCAGCGGCACTTTTTTTTCAAATTAAAGAAGTAAAGCAAATCTTCCCGCATATGACGCTTTTTGGAGCAAAATTCAACATTTTCGAAGCAAAAAAATCATTTGTAAATCTCGCAAATCTACCGAAAACTGGCAGCATTCGGGCTAGTGACTGCGTACGTTGTCTTCTGGTCATCTAAAAAGGAGCAGATTTTTCAGGGCAATTAAATGCATTCTCTGTCCAATGAATCGGTTGGAATTTAATATTCAACCAACATTAATTCTTATCAGTTTAAGGCAACTCATTATACATACCGATAACTGGGCAGTGATGGCATCCGGAAGATCAGAATCCGCAAATAGTTTGCAATTAAATGCGAAACATTGTCGTTGTCTTTCGGTCATCTAAAAACGAAAAGATTTTTCAGTTCAATCGAACACTTTCTGACTTCAACGTTTCGTATCGATCATTATTATCTTTTTACTGCCAAAAACTGAGCACTGATGGAATTAGCTGCATTTGACAGAGAAGAGTAATGGGGAATTCTCAACGATAGTTTTGTTCTAGTCAACTAAAAAGCAACAGATTTCCCTATACTTTCCTTGAACAAGGATTACTTTGATATCTCAGTTAGATTCTTTAGGTTCAGTTATGAGGTTCGAGAATATATTTTACAAGTTCTCTCATAATTTAAAATTTTCGATACTCAAATATTTGCAAGAAGAGTCAGAGCTTAATCTGGTGACTCAGCTGGTATATGATGAATTTTATGTGAAGTTCAAAAAGAGGATAATTTGATATTCCATCATTAGTTGAATGAAGTTACAAACTATTCAACCAGCTTAAGTTAGAATATGTAGACTGCTTCAAAAAAAAAAAATATTAAAATGTGAAAATAAACAAACAAAAATCCATCATAGAAAATAAATCCACTTGACAACCATCATTATCATCATCAATACAAACATTTATCATCAGCAATTTTTTCATTTTTTTTTCACTCTGCCTCTGCTGTCTTTCCTCATTACAGCTGAACAGCAATTTGAATTGAGTTGTATATATGATGAGGATGAATTATGATGACTTCCACTCAGTAAAAACCTCTTATTGCAACCCATTTATTGTCATCAAATACATAAATTTGCAAAGCAAAAAATTAAAATCACATAAATTGGAAAAAATGAAGAATGAATGAATGAATGCAAAAAAAATGTAGAAAAACGTTATAAGTAACGCATTTTTATTGGTAGGCAAAATTCCACTTGTTTAGAAAACTTCTCATACTATGCAATTTAAATAGTAAAGACTTGTTAGCAGGCACAGCAGAGAAATCAAAAAGAAAAGGGGTTTATGGGTATAGTGCAGTGTAAATTATTCCGCTTAATAATGTATTCCGGCATTATTTACCCCATCATTTCCTTTAACTGCCATAAAAGAAGAAATATACGTAATGAGACTGATGGTGGATTGGTTTTGTTTGCCTCTCCTCCACCACTTCCATATAAAAAATCGCACTTTAGCAGCCACAGAGTCCTTTATAAAAGGATGTAAGTTTTATTTTGTATTGAGGTTTTTGGTGGCTTAATAAAGAGTGTTCAATGCTGGAAATTAAAAAGGAAATCATTATGAAAATTATATGAATGTTTTATTTCTAAACGAATGTTGTTATTTGCAAATTTATTGTAATATACTTGTAATTCTGTTTGTTTTATTTTTGTTTTTTTTAGCACAATTATATGAATGTTTGTTGAGAGGAATTATAAAAAATGAATTCAAGTGAGCACTTTAATTTCCAAGGATTTCTTTTCGTTTTATTAAAAAAATAATATTTTTAAAATATAAATTAATTCCAATAATGATATATAAAAATTACCCTTATTCCAATGAATTTCATAATGAAAAAGGGACATTTATAGAGAAACGGCCTTTTAAATATTGATGTTGATAATCTTAACATAACTATTACTCTCGGCTAAACACTGACAAAACAGCAACCATAATTAAATTTTTTATGGGGGGCTTTAGACTCCAACAATGCGGTTCCGAATTGGAACAAACCGCTGGTACCATCTTATGAACTGTTCAGGATTGAAGCATGAGAAGCAATGGTTGGAAAACTATGTTGCGCCAATTTGCTGTAATAAGCAAAGTAGCTACCATGAGACTTCGCCATTATCAGAAATTCAATCTCTACAGCAGCTAGAACGATCATCCTAGCTCGTTCTCACAAGGATTGCATCTCTGTTCCGGAACGACCCGAATCATATTCGGCCAAAGATTGTCAACTCATCGACAGCTGTACAAACCGAAAGTTTTATCCCAACAACAACTATCCCAGCTGAACCCTCATATTACGTTTCGCAGACCTCATGTAATCACCATCTTGAAGTTAAACTGCAACGGCTTCCTAAATAAAATACGTTTTAACCTTTTCAAAACGTTGGTTTATTTCCTTTAAATAAACCATATACTTTTGATTGCAAATAAAAGCAGTTTAGTAGTTTAAAAACTTGTAACAACTCTTTATTTATATAAAACTAGTTGACCGCCCGGCTTCGCCCGGTAGCATTTACTAATGTTAGTTCATCAAGTTTCTCCAACCCTGCCTGTTCTTATTTATTTGCAAATAAGATATCTAAAATTGTACTGCATATTTTGTTGGTCCCCCATTCAGTTTAATTACGGCCTCTAGTTGCCTTTTGCATAGAGTTTCCAAGATATTCAGTTTTATCTTTAGTAATTTCCCCCACCTCTCTTCCGTTAAAGAGGGTTCGTAGTTCGTCCTTAGATGAAATGATTCGTTTTCAAATATTCCGGTCTAAAATTTAACACAGGAGCTCTATTGGGTTTAGGCCTGAAGATTGCGGAGGTGAATATAACTGCTTATGCACGTTATACAATAGTCACTCCTTAACAATTATTGCGGTGTGCTTTGGACGACCCATGGTGTTACAGGACCTAATTTTACAGCACTTACTTTCAGATTGTCCTTTAAAATTTGTAAGTAGACTCGGCTGTTCATTGTAATTGCAAGGAGTACAAGATTGTCATGTCTTGCAGCTGACATATAGCCCACACCACACCCACACCATCAAAGACCAACCGCCATGTTTCTGTGTAAAACTAAGGTTGAGTGATACTCAGTGGAGAAATATTCAAAGCTCTCAAAATGCAGTCACAGGCTGCCTTCAAATTACCTACGTACACCACCAGGTCAAGGAACACAACGTCATGTTGACGCAACAGTTCCTTCCGGGATGTAACCGGAGGAGTCATCCAAACTTCGACATTACACAGTTGAAGTCTTCCCCGAGGCATTTCAGACGTAAATACGAGGAGAGCTTACAGGGGCATGTGCAGGATACATTTGATCGCAGCTCGTATATGACCGCTTTGAAAGACATTCGTGGTAGCAAGATATCAAACAATTTTAAAACATAATGTCCTAACTAACTTATGTATCCAAAAATAAGTTGAATCTTTAACAAGTTTTAGATTAAAATACAGTGCACGCGATAGTATGAACACCCCAAAATATGAACACTTTTTACTTCCATAGGATACTCTAAAATATGAACTTAGTGAACGAAGCTGTTCATAATTTAAAGCATTTTAAAATATGAACAACTTATTTTTTGTTTTTTTAACGTATTTTATCTATCTACACAAAGTTGAAATCTAAATAAACAGGGTAGTGGCTAAATACTAATTCCACTGCTTAATAATTTTTGGACTTCCCTACCTGTTGATGGGAATTAGATATCATTCGCAAATATGAACAATCTTGCAAAAGTGAACTGGCCTGGTTTTAATTAGTTCATATTATAGAGAGTGTACTGTATATGAAAATCTTTATTTGGACTTGCAATATTTTGAACCCCATAACATTTAAATACAGGAATCTAGCAATTTGAAATTTACCAGTGATATTTGCTACTAATAAAAACATAAAACTAACCAATTCGTGTGAACCACATAAATATTGTATACCAAATGCACAACAATCGGTGGCCGTATTATATCGATGGTGGGTATACAATTTTATTATACACTTCACCTTCGTGAGAAGGGTATATATAAGTTTGTCATTCCATTTGTAATTTCCACAATATAATTTTCCGACCCTATAAAGTATATCTGGATCCTTATAGATAGCGGAGTCGATTAAGCCATTTCCGTATATCTGTCTGTTGAAATCAATTTTCTAAAGACCCCAGATATCTTCGGCATCCAAATTGTCAATAATTCTGTCAGACATGCTTTCGAGAGGTTTCCTATTCAAAATCAGCAAAATCGGTCCACAAATGGCTGATATATAAGGAAAAAACCAGGACAACCTCGATTTTTGACCTATATCTGGATTACTAAGTCATTAATATAGACAATATGGATACCTAATGATAGATATTTCAATGACCTTTGCAACGACCTATATTGGACCTACAATGGGTCAAAATCGGAAAAAATATTTTATAACCCGAATTTTTTTTTTCACCAAAAAATTTTTTTTTTAAAAATTTATAAAATTTAAAAACAAATTTTTTTAAATTTAAAAAATTAAAAAACAAAAAATTTTTTTTAAATTTAAAAAAAAAAATTTCCAAAATATTAAAAAAAACAACTGGAAGAAAAATTTTTTTTTTTTAAATTTAAAAAAAACAAATTTTTTAAAATTTATAAAAATTAAAAAATAAATTTTTTTTTTTAAATTTAAAAATTTGAAAAAAAATTAAAAACAAACAACTTTGGAAGAAAAAATAAATTTTGTTTACCTAAAAATATTTAAAATTTTTATATTGAAGTATAATTTGATGAAGGGTATATAAGATTCGGCACAGCCGAATATAGCTCTCTTATATATTACTCTCTTATTTGTACTTGAACTTGACTTTTATGAATAATTGCACAGATAACAGTTTTTATAAAGAAAGAAAAACAAAATTCAAACATGATAAGAATTATTTACAATAATGTTAGAGTTAAGCTTAAAAATTTAAACTTAAAAGCTGTTTTTATCGCGCAGAGGTTCCCTATGCTTAAGCTTAATATGCATAAAAGCAGCTAGCAATTGAAATGATGATTTAAATTTTAATGCAAAAATAATTAAGCCACTAGGAACAATGAAAACACTTCAATAAAACTCCAATTGAAACACTAGTAAATTGACAAGGTGCAGTGTAAAATATTGCAGAACCTCTGCTTAAGCAAAAATATATAAATAGTTTCGTTTGCAAGACTGCTCTCATTTGAAATTTAACTTTAAAGGCATTAACTGATTTTACTCAATTAAAAAAAATGTTTTTTAAATATATTTTTTTCTTAACATTTAATTTTGTTATTTTAATTCAGAATGGGGTAATATTTATTAAGGATTTTATACAACCGATAAATAGCTTTTATCTCTTTTTTAGAATGGCGAAAACTGCGATTGGGATGCCATGTATTTGCATTTATTTTCACAAATCGAAAACCTAAAACAATCGTTGGAAATTCAAAACACACGTTTGGATATAATAGCCGAAAGGTGAGCTTAATTATAAAGTTTAAGTATAAAAATTGATAATTAATTAATTTTCAGACATTTAAACTTGAACGAAAATAAGAAAATCCCTGAAAAACCACCTAAAAATTCAAAGTCCATATTTGATGTACGTTTCGATGCCATGCCCAAACATTGCGCTACAGATGTGCAACCCAGCTGCTGTGCCGAAGCCACTGAATGCACTCGTCGTACGGGCATCTATAATATTACCGATACACGCTATAGCAATCGGACATTTACGGTTTATTGTGATTATGACAATTATGAAGGCGATTGGTTGTATATTTTAAGACGTCAAGATGGCACCGAGAATTTTAACCGATCCTGGAAGGATTATGTTAAAGGTTTTGGTGATGTGGCCGGAGAATACTGGATTGGCCTGGATAATCTTTATGCTCTAACAAACTACTATGGGCCACAGGAATTAAATGTTTATGTGGAAAATTTTGAAGGTGTAACAAAGTTTGCACGTTATGACAATTTCGCTATAGGCAATGGCAGTGAACAATACAAATTAAAGACACTGGGCCGTTATTGGGGTACTGCTGGTGACAGTATGTTTAGACAACTTGGCTACAAATTCAGTACATATGACAATGATAATGACTCATTGTCTAGCAATTGTGCTAAAGACCGTGAAGGTGGTTTTTGGTTTAAGGATTGTTCTGATGCGTAAGTTGTTAAAAATTTAAATGTTCAGAATAAGTTTATGATAAAACTTTGTGCTTTTAGAAATCCTACTGGCAAGTATCTGCGTGGTAAATATGATGGCGATTTAAAGGGTTGTTATTGGCATACTTTTGGCGGTGTCAATTATTCTCATAAAACTATTATCTTCATGATTCGTCGCAAAACTGCAGCAAAATTGGAATAATTTTTAATAATACTTACTTTATATGTTGCTACAACTTCCAAAATCTTTAAATAAAACCCTTTTCCAAGCTACAATTAGATGATAAATATGTAAATATATTTTTTGGGGGCCCTTATTTTGCACTTTTTGGATATTCGATGCTGTCAAGGTCTGAAATTGTTTTCCGTCATGCTGAAAATTTGTGTAAAATCGGATACAGATTAGAATCAGCTGGTTTCAGTAAAATGGCAATAGAAAACAAACATGAGCAAACGTTAAAATGGTTGATGGTTTGAAATATAAGTATCACACTCGAGTGTATGAAAAAGTGCAATTTTTTTGAAGGACGGAGTTTTAAAGTGGCATATTTTTGAATCTAATTGAGATATTGACTTGCAATTTTTTTTGTAAGACCAAAGATTAACTTATCTAAACAAAAAAGTATAGCTCGGAATAAATATGGATCAAATTGTTCCTAATATTTGCAATCCTATTAAAATTTTGATATAAATTTTAGTTTTAGAAACTCAATGAATATGTAATATATAATAAAATCTTTATTTATTAACGAAACTCAATGAAATTTTCAGCGTTTTTTAAGTTTGTCATTCTAAATAACAAGGTGTACAAAAACTTGCCATAAGGTCAAAGGGAATCTCGCAATTCCTAAAAATTTAAGCAAAAATTCCAAAAATAGTATTTTTTACAATTTTGCCAATAGGGTTCACATTTCCTTTGGAGCTGGGAAAATACTTTAAGGATAAATAGGGAATACATCAGGGTTTCCAAAGCTGCTTTCGGTTTTCTAATCCCTGCCTTGGGATTTTAGAAAATGTGGCCCAAAGTTGAAATTTTCTTAAAAGATAGTTCAATTTCTAAAGGGCATAGAGCCGACATGTTCGAAAAATAGGACATGTTTTTTATACCAAAATGTTCTCCGTAAAGAAACTTTATAGAAAAACATAAAATTGTTATATGTTCTTAAAGAAAGTTGTTTTTTTAATATAAAAAGAGTTATGTCACCTTTTTGTCCAAAAAACAGCAAAAATTTACTATTTTTTTATTTTTAAATTGAAAATCGATTATTTTTGGATTCGTAATTGATATTGCTCTGAAATCTTTTGCATGTTATTGCTAATTTAGTTGTCTAACTAACAAAAAAAAAATTCGAGTCCATGCGGTCCAAAAGTGCGTCCTATATTTTTAAAAAAGCGGACCAAGGTATGGTCAAATTTTAAAATTTCAATTTTGAAATGCCTATAAATAGGAAATTATAAGAGATAAATAGCACACGCAAGCCGAGCGCTTTCCAAAAATATTTAAGTTCTTTGAAATCGGATGGGAAACAAAAACATGGCACGTGTTTAAAAATTTTACATGTCGAAGGTACCCTACTTTGAGCCCCCATAGCGCCGCCCCTGGAGCATTTATAGGGCCCATTTTAATAACTTAAACTCGAATACTCCTTGGCTACACCAAATTCAAATTTTATCTCGCTCGGACCAGCCGTTTAGAAATGCCAGATTTATTTCCAAAAAATTTCGATTCTGCCCCACTGTGCACTCGTTTCCTGTTGATAATTTAATATTTTATCTTGCTCTGCAAACCATAACCATTGAAAAATTTGATAGAAGTGGCTCAAATCGCATAGAAATATATGAATTTACTTTCTCAGCCATAATAATGCCAGAATCTCAACTCGAAAGATGCTGCATTCGTTAGGCTTTCGTTTATGAGTCACAAGCTCCAGTAGCTATCCATCTATGAAAACTGTCAATATGTATTAGTCTACGCTCTTGTGGAAGGTATTGTACTGATTTCTCCTCTTCCTCATCTAAACAACTTCTAGAATAGCTAAAACTTGGGTAACCCAAGCTTGATCGAAGCCCTACCAAAAGTCGGGGTTTGGTTTTTTCCTTTGCTAGATAGTGCCGGAAAATTCTGGATTTTCTAAGTCGTTATATTAGATCATCTGAGTTGTGTCTCTTGCACGATCAATCGCAATTTCATTTCCTCGGATGTCATCATGACCTGCAAAATATTGGGTATATGAATTAAAAATGTGGGATTTATAAGAGATAGAGTATCTTTTGAATGCGGTTTTTGTTTTCAATAATTTATATGTCATTTCAAAGTTTTTTATTTGCTTCGAAAATGTTGAATTTTGTACCAACAAAGCGTCATATGCTGGAAGTTTTGCTTTACTTCTTTAATTTGAAACAAGTAAGAGAGCTAATTCGGCTGTGCCGATTCTTATATACCCTTCACCAAATTATACTTCAAAATAAAAATTTTAAATATTTTTAGGTAAACAAAGTTGTTTTTTTTAATTTTTTGTAAAAAAATTTTTTTTCGAATTGTTTTTAAAATTTTTAAATTTAAAAATTTTTTTTTGTGAAAAAAAAATATTCGGTTTAAAAAATATTTTTTCCGATTTTAACCCATCGTAGGTCCAACTTACTTATGGTCTTATATACGTCGTTGCAAAGGTCATTGAAATATCTATCATTAGATATCCATATTGTCTATATTAATGACTTAGTAATCCAGATATAGGTCAAAAATAGAGGTTGTCCTGGTTTTTTCCTTATATCTCAGCCATTTGTACACCGATTTTGCTTATTTTAAATAGGAAACTTCTCGAAAGCATATCTGACAGAATTATTGAAGATTTGGATAACGAAGATATCTGGGGTCTTTAGAAAATTGATTTCAACAGACAGACAGACGGACATGGCTTAATCGACTCCGCTATCTATAAGGATCTAGAATAAATATACTGTATAGGATCAGAAAATTATATTGTGGAAATTATAAATGGAATGACAAACTTATTTATACCCTTCTCACGAAGGTGAAGGTAAATGTGCTTATGGTAAATGTGTTTCATCAGTTCCGACGTCCATCTCTCGTACGTCGGAACTGATGTGCTTTTCAGAAGTGTTCATTTTGACACGAAAGACAATGATCGGCCAGGGTAGCCAAACAAGTTTGAAGACCAAGAATTGCAGGCATTATTCCATGAAGATTGTTGAAAAATTCAACAAGAGCTTGCAAAATCATTGGGAGATTTTCAAGCAGGAAAATTGGGTAACATAAGAATATAAGCCGAGATTCCTCGAAATACGATAAAAAAGGAAATCTTTTTTTGCACCGACTCATTACTTGCGATGAAACATGGATACACTAGGATAACCCGAAGCGTAAGAGATCGTATGTGAAGCCTAGGCAAACAGCCGAATCGACACCAATGCTTTATTGTTTTTCGTGTTAAAGACAAATCCTTTCATGACTTCCTGGAGCAACATTCACCGGGCACAATGAGAAAAAAATCAAATCGATTGTGGTTCTGGATTCGGTTTAATACACATTTTCAAATATTTTGGTTCAAACGACATAACCAGGACCTGTGAACAAATTGTGTGTTAATTCCAGTGTCGGAAAACGAAATATATGATTTTATTTGCCTTACATTGTTTTCCGGCATGTATGGGTCAAACAATCAGCCTGCTTCTGACTTGTGTTGTAGTAATGGAAACCCAATCTACCAGGTGACGATGTCTGGTATCCGATATAAAATGATTCTCAAATACAATCGATTTGACAATAGCAGTACAAGATCCGCTCGACTAGGAGATAGTATATCGGCCGCCATCGACGACGTTTGGAACATGCTCATGAACAACTTGGAGCGTCGATATGTTCCGGATAGCCAGATAACAGTTTATGAGCAATTGTTTCCGTACAGAAGCCAGACGCGCTTCTTCGAACATATTCCATCAAAACCAGTCAAATACGGCATAGAAATCTGGTGGATATTCGACTCCAATTCCAATTACCCACGGAAAGGAATAATCTATATTGAAAAACAAGCAAACGAAGCACGTGCGGCAAATCTAGGCGAGAACGTTGTTCTGAAATTGTTTGGAAAATATTGTGGTTCTGGACGAACAATATATGCTGATACAATTTTCTGGCAAATGATTTGGCCACGATTTTGATGACAAAACGGTTGGGTTATGTAGGAACCATGCGAAGAAACAAAGCATGCATACCGAAGGAGATGTTGGATCCTTAAAGTGAGATATTGAGAACTTTATTATATTACCACAACAATAATGTCGCAGTCTTGTCGCACTCGTAGATTCATCGAAACCAGCTCAGAATCCATTTAAAATATTGGATTACAATATGTATAAATCCGGAGTGTACATCATGGATCAGATGGTTGGTGGTTAGAGTTCCAAACGATCCACAAACCGATGGCCGTTAGCCTTGTTTTTCAATATGTTATTCGGTGTATATGACCAACACTGTATTCTCCTCATGTAGTTTACGTGACCACTTTGTTATAAATTGGACACAAAACAGCGAAAAAGCACGGTTTAATTGCATATATTGCAAAAAGCCGGTTCGTTTACAGCATTCACATGCCAGGTATTCGCATATAATATGCCGTACATAATATTTGTTTTGTTTCCTTTAAAATAAAATAGCGCCAAAAAATCCCTATACCTCCAAGGGTTAAAGCGAGCATTGGCCAGACATGAAAGCTTAATATTCCATTATGACAACACTCGGCCACATATTGCAATACCTGTTAAAAGCTATTTACAAAGAAGTGGTTGGGAAGTTTTGTCTCACTCGCTTTAGAGTCCGGACCTTGCTCTGTCCGACTATTATTTGTTTCGATAGATGCAGAATGCTCTCTCTGAGCTACGCTTCCCTTTGGAACAGAGTATTGCAAATTGACAGTTATTTTGGCTCGGAATCCATAGGATGCCAGAAAGATGGAAAAAAGTCTTAGCTATGACTGGCCAATGGCCAATACTTTGAATAAATTTATGTTGTACAAATGTTGCAAAATAAAAGCTAAAAATTTAAAAAATTCCAAATTTTTTTTGTCATACCTCCAACTTTATTTAACTAATAGCAAGTAATCGAGGGTAATTCCATACTCTATGTACTCCAATAAAACAGAATTGCTACATGAGAACCCCAGCATAATTTTTTCGTTCTGCACAATGGGGTAGAATCAAAAATTTTTTGGGAAATAAATCTGGCATTTCTAAAACGCTGCTCCGATCTGAATAAAATTTGACATTCGCATAGCAAAGGAGCGCAACAAATTCTCCAGGGCGGTGATATGGGGACTCAAAGTATGGTACATTCGACCTTTTTATACCCTACACCACCATAGTGGGAAGGGTATAATGCGTTTGTACAGATGTTTGTAACGCCCAAAAATATTAGTCTAACACCCACCTTAATGTATACCGATCGACTTAGAATCACTTTCTGAGTCGATTAAACGATGTCCGTCCGTCCGTCTGGCTGGCAGGTCGGCTGGCTGTCCATGTAAACCTTGTGCTCAGAGTACAGGTCGCAATTTTGAAGATATTTCTATCACATTTGGCCCAAGGACGAAGCCTATTGAAACTGGCTGCAATCGGTCCATTATTTCACCTAGCCCCCATACAAATGTCCTCCCGAAATTGGACTTTATCGGTCATAAATGTTTAATTTATATATGTATCTCCACAAATTCCACTCCAAATAGGGTTTATATACACAAAATTCATGTCACCAAATTTTGTTACGATCGGTCCATAATTAGTCATAGCTCCCATATAGACCCTTTTCCGAAAATCACTTTAACGTGCATAAATCGCTTAAAAATGTTGGTAAACACACAAAATTCAACATAGTTAACTTTAATATAGACATAAATCACACGACCTAATTTCATGGTGATCGGTCCATAATTGGTCATAGCTCCCATATAAGGTCCACTACCGAAAATCACTCAAAAATATATATTACTAGTTGACCGCCCCGGCTTCGCCCGTTTGAATTTGCTAATGTTATTTCGTCATGTTTCTCCAACCCTGCCTGTTCGTATTTATTTGCAAATAAAATATATAAATTTGTACTGCATACTTTAGGGGCTTTTTTATTACAGTTGACTGGTCTCAAAAAAAGCCGGTTTTAGCCGTAATTTTTTAATTTTTATACCCATCACCTTCGTGAGAAGGGTATATATAAGTTTGTCATTCCGTTTGTAATTTCTACATTTTTCATTTCCGACCCTATAAAGTATATATATTCTGGATCCTTATAGATAGCGGAGTCGATTAAGCCATGTCCGTCTGTCCGTCTGTTTGTTGAAATCATTTTCTAAAGATCCCAGATATCTTCGGCATCCAAATCTTCAATAATTCTGTCAGGCATGCTTTCGAGAAGTTTCCTATTTAAAGATATGAGCAAAAAACCGGAACAACCTCGATTTTTTACCTATTTTTGACCAAAATCTTATTATAAAATCTTTTTTTTTTTAAACTAGTCTACACAATATCTATTTCAAATGTATGTATATTACAATTTGAAAAGAAATCTTTTAAAATAATGCTGTTTTCTTCTTAATTGCTTACGCAGTTGCTACAAATTTCCACTTGATGACTAAATTAAAATTGACAAAGTTAAGTAAAATCACAAGTATTGTATGTATTGCATATATTTATGTACTAAGTAAATACAAATTCTCTGTAATCTATACCAAAACCAGCAAAATAATATATTAAATAAATCTCAAAAGAATTCAAAATGTAGCTGCTGATAAGAAAAAAAAAACAAATTTGCAAAATTCATAATAATCACTTGCATATTTCAATCGAGGGAGTTCCATTGAAAGCAGTTCATAGAGCAGAAGAAAAAATATATTTACAATAAAAGAGGTGGCATGGAACAGGGGGCAAAAAAAATGTAAAGAAATCCTTTTTTTTATATGGAATATAAAATATACTGCTGCTGACAAGTTGTAGGTATGTGAAGTGGAAATGCTACTGTATAGAGTTTAGCTTTTGTTTGTATAGATGTAAATTTTTCAGAGCGTATTCATTTGCTTCCGTTCGTTCGTTCGTTCCTTTTTTCCTCGATTTTTTTTTCTTCTTATAATGAAATAAAAATGTAATGCAACATAACCAAATAATAATGAATCCTTAATATTCTTATGCTGGCTGGTAGGTAACATTGTCAGAAACCAGATAACAATTTTGTTGGAATTGTCAGTCTTCTTAAGTTACAAGGGGATAGAGACCTATTAAAACTGGCCTTGCGACTTCTTTAGGATGTATCGCTAACATGCCTATGAATCAAAGTCTGTGGCAGGGGTGGTTTTACATTTATCGCTTTCTGAAAAGCTTTAGTTCAATATCAATGTAGCGGTATTTAAGCTGAGTTCTCGGGCTTATAGAGGACGGCCAAATCTCTCTGGTATCTAGACAAAATCTTGAATGGTTAATGAATGTCGTGTGTCTCTTAATGACGCGACGAGACAGTCTAACGTTCCTGGCTCATACTATGTATATGGATAACTCTGACTACATGCTCGACATCGAAACTTGTAACAGCGTCATCGATCCGATATTTAATGACAATAAATAAGCGATTAAATATCTCTTTGTTGTCTATGCCGCGGCATGCCGTTTCTCATCTGCATGACAAGGAAATTGTCGAAATGGTTTCGTGGTTATTACATATTCTTGGTAACGAGTTATGCTGACTTACCTGGCAATAATATTGTGGATGAACTGGCTAAAGCCTGTTCTCTTCTACAAGATGAAGAAATCGAGTGGTTTCTTGGTGTTCAAAATTCATGATGTACTTCGTCTATACATCGGGAACATTATGGGTCTGCTCAGCCTAGAAGAACTACTCGACATCGAGGCTTATAAGGCCCCTATATGGCTGCTGTAAGTCGGCAGATTTGATTAATTCTGGTAGCTGTATTGACAGGTTTCTGTATGATAGGCCCGCATAAGTCATTAAAATGTAGGACGTTGGGCCCCTATATGGCTGCTGTAAGTCGTCAGATTTGATTGGTTCTGGTAACTGTATTGACAGGGCACTGTGTGATAGGTCCGCAGAAGTCATTAAAAGATAGGATATTGAATCTATCTTTTAAGGAGTGAGATCGAAAAATTCTTAACACACGTTTTTCATTACATTTTTTAACCCAAGTATTATTTGAATTTTTTTTTGATCAAGTTACCTTTGAAAAACATGTCAGTTATTATGTGTAATGTCAATTATATTAATTTTTTTGTTAATCTGATTAAAATGAGTGACCAGAAAAAAGTGCGTACTGAAATTATTAAATATTTTCAACAAAACCCAACTTGGTCTTACAAAAAGTTGGCCAAGCATACAAAGGTCTGCCGTCAAACTGTTTCCAATGTTATTAAACAGTACCGGGAGAACTTGTCAGTTGATAGAAAACCTGGTTCAGGTAGAAGGAATGGTCCACATGATGTTTCTAAAGCCAAAAAAATAGAACGCATTTTCAAAAGAGCTCCCAACACATCCGGTAGGAAAGCAGCCCGGTTAGCTCAGTGCTCGGACTATTTGGTACGAAAAGTTAAAGCTAATGCAGGTTTAAAAACATACAAGGCTCAAAAAGTTCCTGACAGGAACGCTACTAAAAATTTAGAGGCCAAAAACAGAGCACGGAAATTGAAGTCAAGTTTTATAAAAAAATATTCTTGCTGCATAATGGATGACGAAACGTATGTTCTGGCAGATTTTTCGCAACTTCCAGGTCAAAAATTTTATGTTGCTGATGCTCGAGGGAATGTTGAAGAAAAGTTTAGGACCCAAAAGCAGACAAAATTTCCCAGAAAGTTCTTGGTATGGCAAGCAATATGCAGTTGCGGCAAAAGAAGCCACTCATTTGTTACAACGGGCTCTATAAATACCGAAATTTACATCAAGGAATGTTTACAAAAAAGGCTGCTTCCATTCATAAGACTTCATAATGTGTCCACTTATTTTTGGCCTGACTTGGCATCCTGTCACTATGGCAAACAAGCCCTTGAGTGGTACAAGAACAATAATGTGGTATTTGTACCAAGAGAGGCAAATCCTCCAAACTGCCCGGAGCTAAGGCCAGTGGAGAGATATTGGGCTCTTGTTAAAAGAGAATTGAAGAGTACAAAAAAGGTGTCCAAAAGTGTGGTAGATTTTAAACGGAGATGGACTACATGTTCGAGCAAAGTGACAGAAAGCACTATAAAAACGTTAATGGAAGGGTTTCCGAAAAAGGTTCAAAATTTCATCACTAGTGATTAAAACTATAAAAATAATTTTTTTTGTAAATTGTAATAATAATTTCAATCAAATAAAAAAAAAATTAAAGCTGTAAGTTTAGTGGTTTCTTTTTTATAAACATATATGTATGTTAAGAATTTTTCGATCTCACTCCTTAATACCTTCTGTAGAATTTATTATGACGTCTTTGTCTATCTTTTTACTGCTCTATCGGGAATCAGGACCGTGACATGAATCTACCGAGGTGGATATTCAAAAACCGACCACGGACGTGTGAAGGTCCTGATTATAGATTTGGGTATCGGTGAATTCAGTAGATGATGTCATGATTAGGAGTAGAATGTTAGAACGCCTTATCTGCCTTGGAAAAGCTTTGATCTACTCTATCAGGGATGAGGACCGCAACATGGATCTAGCGGGGGTGGATATTCGGAAACCGACCATGAAGAGCAAAGTACCTGTTTCTATATTCCGGTATCACAAATAAGCCATATTATGGATCCAAATGAATGGCTGCATTTCAATAAACAGAAAGTCATTCTAAAAACACTTTGTCTCAAATGATGTGGCTTCTGAGTTTCAGTTCGGTTTTAAAGAGGAGAAATCCGTCGAGAACGCTTGGATAGTCTAATGTTGCGAGCTCTGCTACGGTTAGTAAGCTGTCGGGAGCTCTCCCTATGGAGTAGTTACTTCAGCGGTAGGAAAGCTTTTGTGGTAGGCGCCAATGATAATGTTTGCAAGGATGTAGTCAGGGGCTGCCCTCAGGGGTCTAACTGTGGTCCTTCTATTTGGAACCTACTGATGGATCCCTTGTTGAGGTCTCTGGCAGTGTCTTGCTGACTCTGTGCGTATGCTGATGACTTCATTGAAGGTCAGTCTCGTGCTTAACTGGTGAGAAGCGGTGTGATTGACATGCGTGAAGTCAATGACTGAGGAAACAGTGTCGTTTTTGAGGTATCAAGAGATAAGGCTGTGATGATATTTATAAAAGGCAACGTTAGTCTCAGAAATTGCGATGGGTGAGAGAATGAACTTCTTGGTTTATCTTTCTGTGGTTCGGGAAAGGCTGACTGCCGTTGTGGGTTAAATCCGACGCATCCTTAGAAGTGACTGGGGTCTTATCAGACGTGCTGTGCGTACGATATATGATGGTCTTTTCGTTGCGCAACGTTCATGTCTGTCATGGGCAGATAAGTCACTAAATTGTCAGTTTCAATGCTGGCTTGCATGACAGTTTGCCAGACGGTATCGACAAATGTTCTTCAGGTTCTGCTGGATGCGGCTCCCCTTGACTAGGAAGTGTTACGGTATTACTTTTAAGGTCAAGAAGGGGTCACGACTGGATTTTTGCTTCTGATGTGGTAGGGTTGGACTCCGGACTGACGAAGCTCCTGCTGGAGGATCATCTTGTTTCCAGATGGCGTTCACGCTGGACGAACAGCACTCACGAATTTATACGAGACGCTACTTTTGTTAGGGATCGCCCGAACTTTGGCTTCGGTTTGAGTTTGGGTTACATACTGACCGGACATGGCTCCTTGAACTCACGGGGTTTTCACTATATATTGATATTAGGAGTTTGTGTGATATAAGGATATAATATTCCGAGGTGGGATGGGAACAGTTGGACGCTTAGCAAGATAGGTGAATACGCAAGGGTCGTATTCAGTAGTAGGTGGACTTGTGGTGCAGATATGGGTATGTTTGTTGGTGGCAGACTGATACATAGTTACCTGTCCTTTCCAGCAGTACACCGTCTTCGACTCTCTCCATGTTGTTGCTGCTACCTGGTATTTTTTCTCGCGTTTTGATCTTTGTCGCCTTGTTCTGCTGTACCCGTGAGGGGGTTCGGTCTACTGTCGTCACCGTTTGTTCGTGTCGTCCTATTTGCCTTTCAACTTGGTAGTAGTTTCGGCTAGGAGGCCTTTATCTGGTACCACGGCTGTCAGTAGCCATTGGAACTTCGGTTCCAGTCTAGCAGTTGGGTGGCCCTACGTTGAGCTTTGTGGTTCCTAATCTATCTTCTATTCTAACCATAACTGATTACTGAAACCACAGCAATCAGCAGTAACCAATTGATAGCCGTTAATATCAACATCATTATGAAAAAAGTGTCACGAATTGGAACGTTCGAACTCTACGAAATACAGCTAAACTGATGCAAATATCCAAAGAATTTGGTAAGTACAAACTAGAACCCTTTTGATTGTTCGATATCAGATGGCCGATAGCAGCAGAAACCTCCGATCAGCCTAAATCCACAGGATTCGGATTACTTATATCAAATCATCACACAATTATTACTGCAAGATTTCGCACTTTAGTAATCTGACCTGCTTAGAATTCTGAGTCTTCAAAAATGGAGGATTTTAACGGTCACCTGTTAAAATAATGAGTAGGCTTGGCAGTGATCAATGGCGGATAGTATGGAGTTTTTTTTACACCAAATTTGTCATAAGGTCTTCTGGGTATTACTGGAGAAAGCTTTTCAGAATTAGGTTAGAGAATTCCTTATCACCAACGCCCGTTATTGCGTCATTCCTTCAGAAAACTTTTGCACTTTTGTAGTAGTATGAACGAAACATTTAAGCAGATTGAGTGATAGTTCAGGGAGAGAAGGAGCGCTATTAGAAATTTGTAGAATCTTGACAGCAAATATAGAGCCAACATTTTCCCTTACAGAACACATGATTATTGTATAATGAATTACCACTTGAAAGCAGGATTGTGTGGTTGCTACGTAATCCCAAAAAAGCTCAATTATGTTACTGATGATTTATTTGTTTGATAACACTATGCAACAAATGAAGACTTTTGGAAAAACACAAGATCATGACAATATAGGTTCGACTCTACAAACAAAGGGTAGTAAAACCCTATACTCAGTTTGTCCATTTTGGTGACCGATTTTATTTTATGGGCCCCCAAAGTTTCTGAAAATCAGTGGGGCCTCTAACAACGGTGTCATCAGTTTTTGGCTTACAGCTAATTCAGACTTTGTGATACGGCTTAACTTTATATGGCAATAATATAGCTAAGAGTCCGCCAAATAAATTTTGTTAACATTTTGTCCCAAAAAACTGCTTTTTCGTGCACTTTTGTTGAAAAAATATAGGAAGAAAAAATTTTTTTTTTTACTTTTTTTAGAATAACTTCCAGGGTCTCCTAATTTTTCACTAACAATATTTAGCAAAGTTGTAGCTAAGGTAAATCTGAACAACTCTTGTCAACATATCAATGTAATCTGTAAGCTATTTAGAGTGACTAAATAGCTGTCAAAAATCACTTTGTAGCTTAAACATTTTAGTTTTTTACTATTTTTTGACTCTGAAACAATTTTTTTTTTTATTTATACTTCTCTATTGTACTGGAATAACGAAGAATGGGCAAATCATTGTCGGTATGATCCGGGCGCATCACTTTATACAATCTTGATCACGAAAGACCGGCTTGATGCAAGATATGAAAAAACTTTAAAATTTTTTAAAGTGGGCAAGGTTTGTGGAGCTTCTGATGAGTAAATATAAGCTTTTTATATAAGTTTTTGATATGGGTGGAAACCTTATGACTTGAAGATTGACATCTTAGTGAAATGAATTAATTTTGTGTTTCTTCGGACGTCATTTACCTTAAAAACTAACAATATATTAAAATACTGATTTTCTATCAAGAAAAATAAAAACTTTGAATTAATGTAAAATTTGAACAGTTACTGATATCTCAATAAAATTTGGAAGTAATATAGATCTAAATGTTCTTAAGGCAATGGCATCACTAATGTTGCCATTTTTTATCAAAACCCGAAATTCATAAAACGTGGAAAATGTGTTCCAAAAACTGAGTTTTTTTTAGAAAATAGCCCACTTTGACGTTATTTACAGCACAATAGTAAAAACGTTTTGTATGTATATAAACAACATATAGGGCTATACAAATATGTCGAGTTTCTGAGGATCGGTGCTTTGCGTTTTTAGAATTTTTTACTCAAACCTAATTTTTTTTTTCAAAATTGGCCAAGTTTGGATAGTGCTGGCGGGTACAATGTCCGCTTAAGTTAGTCAAATTTTACTTTATACGTTTTTGCATTAAGTTCTCTTTGCAGATCATAAAAAAAATTATATAGTGCCGAAGAAAATTAGTTTTTTTATAAAAGAAAAAATATGGGGACTTTTTTGGGAAAAAACTTAAAAAACACACGCATACAAAGTTGAAATATATAAAAAGATGCTTCAACTTTGGATGCGTTTAACTTTTTATAGGGTTGAAATAATTGTTATAAGGCATGTTTTATTTTCTTTAGAAAAAAAAAACAAATTTCGAACTTTCGTAGGCCCATCATATATAAAAAACGAAAAAAAGATCGAGAAAAATTTAAAAAAAAAAATTAAACCTAAATATCTCTTGAACTAAAAGAGATAACAGATAAAAGCATATTTTTTGTAGACCTTCTCAAGGTCTATCTATATTTGAAATTTCAGCTCATTCGGATCATAAATGGCTTTTTGGCGATTTTTTATAAATGTGTGACATTGAGGATCCACCCACTGATCCCCATTCCGAACACCTCAGCCGAGTGAATAATACAGCACAATATAGAAGTATGGACTTGATAATACTATTTTTACAAAAAATCTTTGTTTTAGCGTCAAAAAATAGGAAAAACGAAAACTGTTAAGGTACAAAGTGATCTTTATGTGATATGTAGAGTGACTAGACACATTCAGAATGCATTGATATGTTCTCAAGAATTGGTCAACTTTACCGTAGCTACAACTTTGCTAAATATTGTTAGTGAAAAATTAGGAGACCCTGGAAGTTATTCTAAAAAAAGGAAAAAAAATGTTTCTTTCTATATTTTTTCAATAAAAGTGCACAAAAAAGCTAATTTTTGGAAAAAAAATTTAACAAAATTTATTTGGCAGACTCTTAGCTATATTATTGCCATATAAAGTTAAGCCGTAACACAAAGTCTGAATTAGCTGTTAACCAAAAACTGATGACACCTTTTTTAGAGGCCCCACTGATTTTCAGAAACTTTGGGGGCCCGTAAAAAAAATCAGTCAACAAAATGGACAAACTAAGTATAGGGTGTTACTACCCTTTGGTAGTAGAGTCGAACCTATACAGTCATGATCTTGTGTTTTTTTCACTGTTGCTCTGATTATAATCAGTGTTTTTGTTATAGTTCAGCATTGAAACAATTCAGCAGATACTGTGACATATTTTTAAGAAATTACTTTTGTTTGTTAACAAAACTTTCTTGCTGGGTTTCTTATATTTTCCATACCATTCAAACAAATATTGTGCATGAACTGAATAGAAAAAAATCATATACATATAGAGAATTATGTACCTTAGCAGCAGCAACATCATTTATTTATGTGTAATTCTTTTTATGGCCACTACTTTAAGGAGCAAAGATTAATAGAAGCTTTGTAACAAACTGAAATAGATTCATAAGAATTTTATCTATTAAAAAATATTACATCGATTTTAACAAACTGAAATAGATTCATAAGAATTTTATCTATTAAAAAATATTACATCGATTTTATCACTTTTGTGCAAGATCTTTATTAATAAAGCTCTGTTTGATAAAAAGCTGGGTTTCTGTAAGCTGTATAACTACTAGTTTTACTTGAGTTGCTAAAGGCTTTAACATAAAGCTTAAATTGCAAAAGCTTTAAAGAAAGCTTCAGCTTCCAAATCAACCTCATTGTTTTTTGTATTTATGTAAATAATTATTGAAAGTAGTGCCATACTAAAATTCGTCTTAACTCTATAAAAAATCACTCCCACTTAACAATTTTATGTTTTTTTTTGTTCTTCTAAAGAAAATCTCTTGAGGTTTTGTAAATTTTTTCTCCATTTATTCATATGCATTAATATAAAATAAGTTTTTTTTTATTGTGTTCCTTTACACCTAAAAATACATGTTGATTTTGCATTATTTTCTGTTTGGAAAAAAATAAAACTGCTGCTAAAAGAGGAAAATTTTAATGAAGTATTTTGTAATATTCAACTTTACGGGTATTTTTTTTCTTCAAGTTGTAAAGAAATACCCATGAGTAACATAATCTTTTCATCACCATTAATGAAAAGTTTTTTTTTTTTTGATTTTAACATTTTTTCTACAAGGAATAAAATCATTTTTTTTTTGTTGTTTGGCTGGAAGTTTTAAAGTCAATTATTAAATAAGGAAGTGAAAATTAAGAATACATGGAAATACTGCAAAGTTTAGCTAAAATTATCATAATTTAATTTTTGTAATGGGTTGGAAGGAGGGTGTAGAGTTTAGCAATGATAATTTTCATTTCCGGAAATTGATTTATTTGTTTGTTGGATATATGGAAGTTAATAAATTCTTCAGAATTATCAAATTCTAAAGTAAAAAGTTGTATTTCAATTTTAGAGCAGGACTATTGTGTTACTGATCATTGCACCCCTTTAAAGATGGAGCTTTTTAGGCACCTATTTTAAATATCTGCGTATTTCTAAGCTACTGATCCAATTGAAAGCATGTGTTTACAAATATTATAGACAAGGACCTAAGATTTTATACATTTCATTTCATACACTTCTTTAATTTGAAAAAAAAGATCAGCTGAAGCCAGCTGATTGCTTACCAAAGCTTATAGTGAATGTGTTTCATTGGTTTCAAAGTTCGAGAGCTGGTTTGTGCGGTTCTAAAGTGACAATTTTGTCACATAAGACCAAAATCGCCCAGACCAGCCAAAAAAAGCTTTGAAAACCAAGAATTCGAGGCATTACTTCATGAAGATTGTTGTCAAACTCAACAAGTGCTTGCAAAATCATTGGGAGCTACTCAAGCAGCAATTTCAAAACATTTGCAAGCAGCATGATTCAGCCAAAACCAGTGAAATTGGGTACCATATGAATTGAAACTGAGATACTTTGAAAGACGGCCTTGTATGTCTGAAATGCTGCTTGAACGCTATAAAAGAAAATAATTTTTGAACATAATCATTAGTTGTGATGAAAAATGGATCCCTTATGATAATACGAAGTGTAAGAAGAAGCCCGGTCCACCAGCCGAATCGATACCAAAGTCGAATATCCATGGCGCTAAGATAATTCTCTATATTAAGTGGAAACTGCTGAAATCTGACCAGAACATCACAGGAAACCTGTACCGAACGCAACTGGTTCGTTTGAAACGAGCATTTGCTTGCGGCCAGACATGAAACCCGTAATATTCCATCATGACAACGCTAGACCACATGTTGCAATACCTGTTAAAAACTATTTAGAAAGAAGTAGTTGGCAAGTTTTACTTCTCCAGACCTTGCTCCTTCCGACTAGTATTTGTTTCGATCGAGAACAGAGTATTCGAAATTGTCTTGATTCGTTATTGGCCTCAAAAGATGAGCAGTTCTTTTTGACTTGGAATCCATATGTTGCCAGAAAGATGGGCAAAGGTCGTAGCTAACAATGGCCAATACTTTGTTTAAAATTATATTGTACAAATGTTTCAGAATCAAAGCTAAAAACTTTAAAAAATCCTGTATTTTTAAGTCATACACCCAATACATACAGTCTAATAAGGTCAAATTGCAGCTCCAAGATGGTCAATTGATATCACCAAGACAACAGCGGATAATACAATTTCCGAACAATGTTTATATTCTTTTGGTCTCACGAAGTTAAAAGGATTTTAGAAGATCTGAATACAATTTTGATCTCGGGCAGTTAAAAGGGTTTTAGCAGATCTCATCTTTAACGAGAAGGTATGTGAACAATGTTCTTGAAGCAGTACATTGGTCCTTAGTTGCCTTTGTGGGAGTCATACTAATGTAACATTCATTTTGAGACACTAATAACCTTGAAAATTAAACGGTAGTACAAAGAAGAACACACAAAATATGCAGGGGTTCTCTTGTAGTGATTCTGTTTTGTTGGAGTCCATAGAGTACGGAAATACTTATAGTTTTACTCGTTCATCAAACGATTTAAAGATCGCAACGATCTCCTGAACGATAGGGCGTTCCAGAGAACGCCACAATAAACATTCTCTCGTAGAGGTAACGTGAATTGTAAGCCAAGAACGAGCGATTTAAACATGCTAGACATTTGGGGCATTTCATGTCAAGTGAACCAACTTTTGAAATCGCTGTCTACCGATCTGAATTTCTAGGATGAAATTTGCACCAAATTTGCACTCAGACATAATTTTTCAACAAGATCGGTCAAGAACTCTCTGACATTTTGGTCATGAAGGGTTTTTTCTTATCCATGTCACTTAATTACCTATTGTCCTTAGCTAAATGTGTCACAAATAGTTTAGATACATAGATCTTTCTTCAATCTTTCGAAAAAAATATTTAAAAAAAATAAAAAAATTTTAATATTTTTTTTCCGAAATCAAAAACTTTTTTGACTGTTTTTTCAAAATGAATATATTCTTTTCTGATTTTATGTTGCTATAAAACACCAACCTCAAAGTCAACCAAACCCAGACCATCATTCAATTTCTAGCGGATCTATGCAGCAGATTCATTGAACATTGGACCTCCACAATCCGTGCCACTGGGCGAGTAAATCAACGATGACATTTTGCCTAAATGGAACCTCAGATATGGTTTTATGCCATTTCAAAATCGTCCACAACATTTGCAACTTACACTCGTATTCATTAAGTTATAATTGATGGAATTGAAAAGAGATCAAGTAGGTCTTTGTTTGAGACAATAACGCAAAACATGAATGAATCGCTTAATCGTATTCGTATAGCCTGGTGAGAATAGAACCGATTCCAATACTCCTAAGAGTTAATGCTGTATTTTTAGGTGGAAAATTGTTTCCCAAATATTGAAAGAAAGAACTCAAGGAAACATTTAATATTTCAAGTATTAAAAAGAGAATTGAGAAATATATTTCACGCCATTTGACATTCTTAGAATTACAAGAGCAGATCCTGGTGGTAAAAAAGGAAATTTCCCCCCAAAACCGAAAAGTTTTAATAAAAAAAAGAGAAAATGGTTGACCTGGATCCGAGCCTCTACTATTGACACCACCTATGTATGTATATTCGACCGAAAATGGAATATAATTCTGAGAGCTTCAAAATCTGTTTTGGAATTTATCAACCGAGTACAGAGAAGAGAATGAAGGTGCTTTTCGGTGACGACTCTATTGATTCGCTGGAACATTGTCGTTATATAGGCTGTTCTATCGTTACATAAATGGATTGAGGTCTACTGACATTAGAGAACTTATTATCCATACCTCTCTTATGTATGAACGAAATATTCAAAATCAGTTTTTAAGCTTAGCAACCGAGTGCTTTTTGGGTGACAACTCTATTAATTCGTGAGCTGTTATATGGATACTAAGATGGAATGGGTTCTACTAAAATTATGGAACTTCTTCTTGCATTACTGGCAAAACTCTTTAGCTGTGCTCTCCGCATGTGGAAATATTGGAAAGTTCTTCATGAGTAGAGGATCTGCAGGTCTAAGGAAAAAATTTCAGGTTTATATTGATATTGTCTTGTAATGTAAAACTACATCCTGGAAAGTGTCCAATTGCAATCATCACAAGGTTCGACTATTCAAATTTATTAATATTTTTAGACAAAATTATACGTTTTGAGGGCTGAATATTTGCCAATATTCCTGCAGTATTTTTCTAAAGTAAAAAAATCAGAATTTTCTTTAAAGAAGTCATCAAAAATTAAGTTTAATTTGGGTTTACAAAATGAATTAGGTCTGACAATAAACAAGGACATATTCAGTATTTTTATTTTAATTAAATATTTAAAACTAATCTTGCTAATTCTAAAACAAAGTAATAATAAGTAATTAATAAGTATGTTTAAACTGTTTGGAAACACTCCTTTCTCTATGGCCGTAATACCCTCAAACATGACAAGAACATTAATCAAAACAAATAGAAAATTCTAAAAAGTTTATAAAAAATATAGAGAAAAAAACTTACCAAATAATCATAATAAGATAAAAAGAGAAAAAAGAACTAATCATTACAAATCATTTTTTTTTTATTTCTGCTCTAAATCAAAATGCAAAGGGAGGGGCATTTTTATAAATGATGATGACGTTGACTTTCATATAAACAGTAAAAACAACAACAACAAACGAATAAAATAAAACCATTGATGTGACAAACAGCATAGAATGATGATGTTGAAACAGTAAAAGAGAAATCAAAACAAATGAGGGTTGATTTTGTTTTTTAGTATCAGGTATTTAACAATAACAACTCCAACAAACACTGTTAACAACAGCAGCAACAACAACATAGCAAGCAAAATACATAAATAAAGGAATGAATGAATGAAAGAGTAAGTGAGTGAGTAACAAAGATTTTACTGTTAGATAGAGAGAGAAAGCAAACTAAAACTCTTTAGGGATGTTGTTGTCCTATTATAACTGTGCGTGTGTTTATTTAATGTAGTTTGTGTGTGTTTTTTTAAGAGGGGTTTTTTATTGCTGTAGTTTGAGGGTTAGTTGCTGTTGTTGTGATTCCTTTGATTTTATTTTACTGTTAGAGTTTTATTCTTTGGTTTTGCTTTTTTTACACCTAAAAAGCTGATTTTGTTGCAAATTGTGATCTATTTTGTTAGTTCACAAATTTTTTTATTGAAATTATGAATTTATGTTTTCTTTATTTATTTTATTTTGACATGATTTATTTAATGAGATGATTTGAAAATTGTAATGTTAGAATTAAGGCCTGTTTTACAATTTCGAAAGAAAAATGAATCGAAAGAATTTCAAAAACTGAGTGTTTTTCATATAAATTTTTTCAACTCAGTTTTCTTTCGACATCATGAAACAGACCTTTAATTTTATGCCTAAAATTATGATTATTAATTTCAAGTAACAATTTTTTTTAATTGAAATTACATAAAAATTCAAAATTTTAGTTAGCATTTTCCTTAATTTTGTTAAAAATTTCTCTGAACTTCTTATATACATACCTATTTTGTTCTCAAGAAATAAGATGAACTTAAATATAAAGCTGCTTTAAGCAGGTCCTACTATAGTAGAACATTTTTTTATACTATAGTATAAAAAAATGTTCTCTGAACAGCTGGACTATAAATTTATTCTACAAAAATGATTTCCTCAACATACCCTTTCAGAATTATAGGGAAGCTATTCTGTTCCATAAATGGTGTTGGACGGTGTAATTAAACGAATAAAAAACAGACTGCTCGGATTTTTTGCAATAATATTTTATTTTTAATAATCTTGATCAATAATCGCATAAAATTACTCTTTTAAATCTCAAATATTCCTTATTTTTAATTTAAAAAATATCATTAAAATTTTAATTTAAATAAAATATCTGGAAATTTTGTTATTTTTAAAATTTATAAATGAATAATTAAATAACCATATAATTGACATTATAAATTTAAAAATTACATTAAAACCATTTAAAAAAAATCTCGAATTTTTTTAGTTTTGAAATTAATTTTTAAAAATAAATATTCAAATAAAATTACTCGATTAAGAACTCGAATAATTGGTTTTTTAAATCAAAAAAGTCATTACTATTATGATATTATTATAAAATGAATATTCGTTATTTAAAAATATCATTAACCCTTTTAAATAAATAATCTGGAAATGCTTTATTTTTGAAATACATTTTACAAAGAATTAATCAAATAAAATAACTCGATTAAAAACCGAATAATCGGTATTTTTTAATTAAAAAAAATATCATAATCATCATCGTAAATAAAAAAAACTGGATATTTTTACTTTTTGAAACAAAATTTTAAAAAATTATTCGGATAATCAGTATTTTTATTTTAAAGTAAAAAAAATATTTTTTAATTTTTGAAAAAAAAAATTTAAATAACTAAATTTTTCAAAAATAATTAATCGAATAAAATTACACGAATAAAGGCCGAATAAGCGATATTTTTAATTTAAAAATTTTTTAAACTCATTTTACAAAGAATTAATCGAATAAAATAACTCGATTAAAAACCGAATAATAGGAATTTTTAATAAAAAAATATATCATAATGATCATCATAAATAAATAATAAATTTTAAAAAATTTTGGAATAATCGGCATTATAAAAATTTGTAAAAATAATTAATCGAATAAAATTACACGCTTAAACGCCAAATATTTGATATTTTTAAATTTAAAATATCATTAATCCTTTTAAGGAAAATCTGTAAGTTTTAAATTTTTGAAAAAAAAACTTTTAATAATAATTATGCGAATAAAATTACTCGATTAAAAAACCAAATTCAAAAATAATTAATCGAATAAAATTATACGATTAAAGGCCGAATAAGCGATATTTTTAATTCACCCCTTTTAAATAAAAAATCTGTTAACGCTTTATTTTTTAAACAAATTTTACAAAGAATTAATCGAATAAAATAAATCGATTAAAAACCGAATAATCGGTATTTTTAATAAAAAATATATTATAATGATTATCATAAATAAATAATCAGGATATTTTTAATTTTTGAAACAAATTTTAAAAAATTATTCGGATAATCAGCATTTTTAATTTATTTTAAAGTAAAATAATTATTTTAAAACCCGTTTAAATAAAAAATGTGAAAATTTTTAATTTTTGAAAAAAAAAATTAAAATAGCTAAACATTTCAAAAATAATTAATCGAATAAAATTACACGATTAAAGGCCGAATATGTGATATTTTTAATTTAAAAATATCATTAAGCCATTTAAATAAATCATCTGGAAACGCATTATTTTTTAAACACATTTTACAAAGAATTAATCGAATAAAATAACTCGATTAAAAACCGAATAATCGGTATTTTTAATAAAAAATATTTCATAATGATCATCATAAATAAATATATGATGATATTTTTAATTTGTGAAACAAATTTTAAACATTTTTCGAATAATCGGCATTTTAAAAATTTTTAAAAATAATTAATCGAATAAAATTACACGCTTAAACGCCAAATATTTGATGTTTTTAATTTTAAAATATCATTAACCCTTTTAAAAAAAATCTGTAAGTTTTAAATTTTTGAAAAAAAACTTTTAATAATAATTATGCGAATAAAATTACTCGATTAAAAAACCAAATAACGGTATTTTTAATAAAAAAAATATCATAATCATCATCGTAAATAAAAAATCAGAATATTTTTAATTTTTGAAACAAATTTTAAAAAAATATTCGGATAATCAGCATTTTTATTTTATTTTAAAGTAAAAAAATAATTTTAAAACCAGTTTTAATAAAAAATCTGAAAATTTTTAATTTAAAAAAAAAATTTTAAATAACTAAATTTTTCAAAAATAATTAATCGAATAAAGGCAGAATAAGCGATATTTTTAATTTAAAAATATCATTAACACTTTCCAATAAAAAATCTGGAAATGCTTTATTTTTTAAACACATTTTACAAAGAATTAATCGAATAAAATAACTCGATTAAAAACCGAATAATCGGTATTTTTAATAAAAATATATCATAATGATCATCATAAATAAATATATGATGATATTTTTAATTTTTGAAACAAATTTTAAAAGATTTTCGAATAATCGCATTTTAAAAATTTGTAAATATAATTAATGGAATAAAATTACACGCTTAAATGCCAAATATTTGATATTTTAAAATATCAATAACCTTTTTAAAGAAAAAATCTGGAAGGTTTAAATTTTTGAAACAACTTTTAAAAATAATTATGCGAATAAAATTACTCGATTAAAAACCCAAATAATCGATTATTTTTTTTTTAATTATCATAATCATTATCATAAATCATCACAAATAAAAACAAAAAAAAGAATATTTTAAAACTCGTTTAAATAAAAATTATTTTCAAAAATAATTAATCGAATAAAATTACACTATTAAAGGCCGAATATGCGATATTTTTAATTAAAAATTCTATTACCATTTTAAATAAAAAATCTGGGAATGCTTTATTTTTTAAATACATTTTACAAAGAATTAATCGAATAAAATAACTCGATTAAAAACCGAATAATCGGTATTTTTTAATTAACAAAAATATCATAATCGTAAATAAAAAATCAGGATATTTTTAATTTTTGAAACAAATTTTAAAAATTATTCGGATAATCAGCATTTTTATTTTATTTTACAGTAAAAAAATTATTTTAAAATCTGAAAATTTTTAATTTTTGAAAAAAAAAATTTTAAATAACTAAATTTTTCAAAAATAATTAATCGAATAAAATTACACGATTAAATGCCAAATATGTGATATTTTTAATTTAAAAATATTAAACCATTTAAATAAATCATCTGTAAACGCTTTATTTTTTAAACACATTTTACAAAGAACTAATCGAATAAAATAACTCGAATAAATAATTAATCGAATAAAATTACACGATTAAAAACCGAATAATCGTTGAAAATCGTTATTTTTAATTTAAAAATACCATGAACCCTTTTAAAAAAAGTAATTTTTTTTTTGGTAACAAATTTTAAATGAATTAATCGAATAAAATTACTCCTTTAAAAACCGAATAATTGGTATTTTTAACAAAAAAAAAATTATCATAATCATGATAATATCATAACAAAAAAAGTCTGGACATATTTAATTTTTGAACAAATTTTAAAAAAATTATTCGAATAATCGGTATTTTAAAGTAAAACAAATAATTTAAATAAAAAAATCTGGATGTTTTTTATATTTGTAAAAAAATATCAAATAACTATAATTTTTTAAAAATAATTAATCGAATAGAATTATTCGATTAAAATCCGAATAATCGTTATATTTAATTTAAATAAAAAATTTATAAATTTTTATTTAAAAGAATTATGTATTCGAATAAAATTACTCGACTAAAAAATCGAGTAATCAGTTATCTATATATATAAAAATGAAATGGTCCATGTATGTAATGTCATCACATGAGAATGGTTGTAGCGATTTGGCTGATTTTTTATTCGATTCGAAATTTTCAGGAGATGATTTGTAAAGAAAAAAATTCAAAAATTCCGGGTAGAACTCGGAAATTCTTTTTTTTGTGAGTCCAGCCAACTGTAATAAAAGCTCCCTAAAGTATGCAGTACAAATTTAGATATTTTATGTTCAACTAAATAAGAACATGCTGGTGTGTGTGGGTTGGAGAAACTTGAAGAACTAACATTAGTAAATGCTACCGGGCGATCAACTAGTTTATTATAAATAACCTTTTTAAATAAAAAAATCTGAAAATTTTCAATTTCTAAAATATTTGAATTTTTAATGGTTACTAAAAAATAATCGAAAAAAAACCGAACAATTCATACTTTTACTAAATTATGCCAATATGGCCTTAACTAAAAAAATATTTAAAATGTCTAAAGTAAATATAGCAAAACAATACTTGACTATTATTCAAAACTGTCGAAATTTTTAATTTTTGAATTATTAGGATTTTTAAATATTCTAATAACACTGTGTACCAAATTGACACTTTTTTTCTGTTAAGAGGGGCACCCGTGGGTTAAACTAATTCGGGTACGCTGAATTCAATGGTGATCGTATTTTCGAGCGGTTTAGTTTATTGAATAAACTGAGAAAACCGAAATTCCGTAATAAAATTACCTTTAGTAAGGCTTAACATGTATTTAATCTTAGCAGTCATCTTAGAAATATAATTATTTTTTGGCAAAAAAAAAAATAATTTTTTAAAAAAATTTCAAAATTTTTGGTTTTTAAAACGGCATTAAAAACTGAAACAAATTTTTTACAAATTATTCAGATTTATAAAGCATACTTTAAAATAATCGAATAATTATGCGATTAAAAGGCCGAATAATCAGCATATTTATGAAATACTACACGATCATAATATGATCGTATCTATCCAATACATATTTGGGGTATTCACACGGTCTGCTATTAGCCATATTGTCATAATGTCCTAATATATTATAATAGTTGTTGTTGTGTTTTAAACAAATAGTCTTATTAGTTTAGAACTTTTTTGTTTAAAACTATCATAATATATTAGGACATTATGACAATACGACCAAATAGTAGACCGTATGAATACCCCAATTATGTATCACACTAATACTAAACAACTAATGTAGTAAATTACATTAAATAGTAGCATTTATTATCATTTAAGTTGAGTACTATTTTTAGAATCAAACACTTTACTAAGCTAATAAAATCTCAAATACAAAAAAAAATTGTGCATAAAGAGAATAAAAATATTTTCTTGTTATCAGTTTTTAATGTTGTAATAGTTACGGTTGATTACAAACTACACCCTACTATGATCGAGATGTATAATTAAATTGATCGAGTTTGTGCAAATATATTATTAATGATCAGTATCCATTTTCTGTAGTAATTGGGTATTTTTCAGAAGTCTATTGATTAAGACTTTTATTGATTGTTAAGGCTAAATACATTTTACGGGAAAATCGTTCTGCGATCATCATAGCTCATCTTTTTTTTCGACTCTTATCGTCTAGCAAAATTAGCAAAACATTTAAATACAAAATAGAAACAAACAGATATTAGAAAAAATTGTAATTTAATCATTAAAACGATTTAGTATGTAATTAAAGTAGCAGCTATGAAGTTCAATTCCATACGCTTGTAAAATAATAAAAAAATACAGATTTCAGCAATGATATTTAATAAACTATTTGTTCTAATTACACTTGCAATATTAACTACAGCCAATAAAGTTCAAGGCAAAATTGATTTAAATCAGCGAGAATATCCCGAAAATACAGGTAATTTGGAATTGCTAAAAACTGTTAAAAAAAATAAAAATGTCGCAAATTATTCGCCTTTTTAAACGGAAAAATTCCTAAAAAATTCAAATAATTGCTTCCAATAAAACAATAAATAAAACGAAAATTGTTGTAAATTTGTTAAATTATTCAGAATTTTAACCGCTATTATTGTTTTTGTGTTCGAATAATTTATTTTTTTTTTGAAAAATTATTTGGTTAATTTTTAATCAAAAAATGAATTAATTACTTTCTTTCATTATCACAATAAGAAATAACTTTTCAATAATTCTTCATTTTCAGATTTTCAAAGTTTAGCTTCCCCACAGCTGCTATACGATTCGATATGGGAAAGACACTTGGAGAGACATTCATCTACTATTTTCGATAGTGGAAAAATTTTAAGACATCTGTCCAACTTTAAGGATTTTCACAAAGAACCAAACCCAATTGAAAATAATTTTAAAACGTCAAAATCGCCTGATCTTGAGTTACCAAATTCCTACAGGGAAAACTTAAATAATAAAGAGCAAAATAATTCGGAAAAAGACAGACATAAATCTATTAACCCCCAAACGGTCTACACCCATCACATAATGAATAGTAAACTAAACACCCAAGGTGATATTAACGATAGTGTACAGCATATTTGTGATCCTCTGCCATCGATTACTACACCATTTACTACTCAGAGGGGATTAGTTACACCGACAACAGTCTCCCCATTGTCTGACCTACCTTATGTTCAGAAAGAAAAACGTTTTGGCCGCTTAATTTCCTCAACACCAGCTGGCATCAATTGTAGACGTATTATGAACAGTGAACTTAATGAACGGGGTGAGATAGTAGATTCCGTGACGGAGGTATGTGATCCCCCCACTACCACTACTACCACAACAAAAAAGCCCACATTGCGTACCACTGCTAAGACAACAACTACCACACCAAAGCCATTGGTTAAAGTCTGCAGGCCCGTCATGAACAGTTATCTGAGCGAGGAGGGAGAAATTATAGATACGGTAACAATGGTTTGTAAAATGGAAACGGTGGCTTAAATAGTTAATAGGTTATTTGTATTTTTTTAAAGATTACTTAAAAAAACCAATTAATCGGTGTTAAAATAAATATGAAAAAATAAAAAAATTAAAAAGTTGTAAAAAAAATTATTCGGTTTTTTATTCGGATAAATTTCTAAAAAAAATCCGAATAATTATTTTCTTCCATTAAAACAATAATATCAAATTTTGTAATTTTTAAAACAAATGTCTTAGAATTATTCGGATTTTTAGTGGTTACTTAAAAAATAATCGAATAATTGTACTTTTTAAAAACCGATTAATCGCTCTTTTTACTAAATAATGTCAATAAGACACTAACATATAAAAACAAATTAAAATTGTTTGAAAAAAATTTCGAAAAATTATTCGTCCTTTTGTTCGGTAATATTTCTAAAAAAATCAAGTCACAACAATGAAAATTTGACTTGAAAAAAAATTTAAGAATTATTCGGATTTTTAATGGTTACTTTAAAGTAATCGAATAATTTTACGATTAAAAAACAGATTAAATGAAATTTTTACTAAATAATGTCAAAAATAAAAAAAAAATAAAAAATTTCAAAGCAAATTTAAACAAATTATTCGGGTTTTTATTCGGATAAATTTCTAAAAAAAAATCCGAATAATTATTTTCTTCCATTAAAACAATAATATCAGATTTTGTAATTTTTAAAACAAATGTCTGAGAATTATTCGGATTTTTAATGGTTACTTAAAAAATAATCGAATAATTGTACTTTTTAAAAACCGATTAATCGCTCTTTATACTAAATGATATTAATAAAAGACCCTTACATATAAAAAAGAAACAAATTAAAAATGTTTGAAAAATATTTCCAACTGCTTGGTTTTTGAAAAAAAAAATTTAAGAATTATTCGGATTTTTAATGGTTACTTTAAAAATAATTGAATAATTTTACTATTGAAAAATCGATTAAATGAAATTTTTTACTAAATAATGTCAAAAATAAAAAATTTCAAAGGAAATTTAAACAAATTATTCGGTTTTTTATTCGGATATATTCTAAAAAATCCGAATAATTATTTTCTTCCATTAAAACAATAATATCAAAGGAAATTTGAGAATTATTCAGATTTTTAGTGGATTAATCGCTCTTTTTACTAAATAATGTTAATTAGACCCTTACATATAAAAAATAAACAAATTAAAAATGTCTGAAAAATATTTCCAAATGCTTGGATTTTGAAAAAAAAAATTTTAGAATTATTCGGATTTTTAATGGTTACTTTAAAAATAATCGAATAATTTTACGACTGAAAAATCGATTAAATTAAATTTTTTACTAAATAATGTCAAAACAAATTATTCGGTTTTTTATTCGGATATATTCTAAAAAATTCGAATAATTATTTTCTTCCATTAAAACAATAATATCAAAGGAAATTTGAGAATTATACAGATTTTTAGTGGTTACTTAAAAAATACTCGAATAATTATACGATTAGAAAATCGATTAATCTCTCTTTTTACTAAATAATGTTAAAAAGACCCTTACATATAGAAAAGAAACAAATTAAAAATGTTTGAAAAAAATTTCGAATACAATAGTGAAAATTCTTTAGTTTTTGAAAAAAAAATTAAGAATTATTCGGATTTTTAATGGTTACTTTAAAAATAATCGAATAATTTTACGATTAAAAAACCGATTAATCGGCATTTTTACTTAATAATGTCAATAATGCCATTACATACAAACAAATGTCATAGAAAATTTTAAAAAAATATTCGGTTTTTTTAATCGGATTTTGTTTACAGACTGGACAGAAAAAAAAAATTCCGAGTTTTACCCGGAATTTTAGAATTTTTTTTTCTTTACTAATCAACTCCTTGAAAATTTTTTTTAAAAAATTATTCGGATTTTTAAATGGATATATTCTAAAAAATTTGAATAATTATTGGAATAAAAATTTTACAATTTTGAAATAAATTCCTGAAAACTATTCGAGAATATTCTTAAAATATAATCGATTAATTGTACGAATAGAAAACCAATTAATTGGTATTTTTACTAAATAATAATAATTAGGGGGCGGATTTATATGCAAATGCATGTTTTTTCTCGAACGTCCAAATGCAATGTAGACTAACTATCTATCCGAATTGCACATTTTTCTGCAAAATGGCATCGATTTGTTAGTGCATATTTTTGCATATTTTATTGATAATGCATATTTTGTTATATTTTACTTCAAAATGCATATTTATATGCATATTATGCCAATTTTTAATAAAAATATAATTTTTTGTCGTTAATGTCGTTTCAACTATTTTTTTTTGTCGAATTTGTTATAGAAATAGCTGTAAATTTTATCGACTAACTTCTTTCGACATCGAGAAACTGGCATTAATTTCTTCATTTCTCTATCAGTAATTGAAAATTATCATTTCAAAACATTTTTCTTCAAAAAATTTTAGTTTTTTTAAGTATCAAAAATTCATTAAATGTGTCGAAAACATTCATATTTGTTTTCATTGCAAATTCGATTTATAAGAAATTTCGTTATCGAAAGATTTAGTAACTTCACCTACACAGTAACTGCTCCTGACAGTCATTTCCAAGCTGTTCTACTAGACTGTCGTAAACTAGTGATTTTGGATAACTTAGAGACAAATGCACTACACAATTAAAGTTTAAAGTCCCTACACTATAGATTACATAGAGACACTTAAGTGACAATTGTCTTTATGCTAGATTACATGGGATGTATATTTGACTTCTCTCTGCGTTACAAATAGCACATCAAATGACCCAAAATATATGAATTAGAGTCAGCCAAGTGATCAGACATTATTAACAATTTCCGTTTACTAATTGCTTAATTGCTGGGTTATTACGAGATAAAAATTAAGGTTGGGTGCTACTTTACAGCACGATCAAAATATTGATGATTTTAAAAGGAAAGTCACAATATAGAAGCTCTATGGCTTTAAACAAGTATTCATACCAAGATATTACATTTAATATATCGTTTTTTCAGAAGAAAAGTTATTTTAAAAATAGTTTTAGAACTTTAATTGTTTAATTCCTTGTATAATTTAAAGAGTTCTAACTGCTGGCAACAGTGTTGTGTATTTTTTGGACATTTCGAATTCCATACTTAATTATTTTATGTTTCTGCACAAAAATATAAGTGCATATTTTTTAAATTTTTAGGTCATATTTTGATTTTTTTATAGCATATTTTAGGCGCATATTTTCCAATAATAAATGCATGAAAATCCGCCCCCTAATAATAATAATTAGTTCCTTGAATATAAAATATTTAAAAATCTTGAAGGAAATGTCGAAACATTATTCGGTTATATATCTAACAAAACCGATTTATTATTTTCATTTATACATATGGGGCATTTCATGTCAAGTGAACCAACTTTTGAAATCGATGTCTTCCGATCGGGATGAAATTTGCACCAAGGTTAGCTCTATTGGATAGTAACTCAGACACAATTTTTCAACAACATCGGTCGAGAACTCTCTGAGTTATAGGGGGTAAAATTTTGACAATTTGGTCAAACAGGGATTTTTTCTTATCCATGTAACTTATTACCTATTGTTCTTAGCAAAATGTGTCCCAAATAGTATAGATAGCTATTTCTTCGATCTTTCGAAAAAAAATATTTAAAAAAAAAAAATAAAAAAATTTTAATATTTTTTTTCCGAAATCAAAAACTTTTTTGACTATTTTTTAGGGCCCATATTGGAAAAAAATTTTGATTTTGCAAAAAAAAATTAAAAAATTTTATGTCTTGCGTTACAAAATATTTATTTTGATAGATATCCCACTCGCATCCCACTAAGGGACTAAAAATATCTTAAAGGAATGGACCTAAGCTTTCTTTTGACTAAAAAAAAGGGCCCATTTGGAAAAAAATCGTATTTGCAAAAAAAAAAGTCAAAAATTGTAAGTCTTGAGTTAAAAAATATTTATTTTGATAGATATCCCACTCGCATCCCACTAAGCGACCAAAAGGGTCTTCAAGGATAATATCTAAGCTTTTGTTTGACCTAAAAAAAAAGATTAAAAAAGGGTCCATTTTGAAAAAAAAAAGTCAACAAAGTTTTTGATTTTGCAAAAAAAGTCAAAAATTTTATGTTTTGAGTTACAAAATATTTATTTTGATAGATATCCCACTCGCATCCCACTAAGCGACCAAGTAGGTGTTCAAGGAAAATATCTAAACTTTATTTTAAGAAAAAAAAAAAAAAGGACCCATTTTAAAAAAAAGTCAAAAAAGTTTTTGATTTCGGAAAAAAAATATTAAACATTTTTTATTTTTTTTTTTAAATATTTTTTTTCGAAAGATCGAAGAAATAGCTATCTATACTATTTGGGACACATTTTGCTAAGAACAATAGGTAATAAGTTACATGGATAAGAAAAAACCCCTGTTTGACCAAATTGTCAAAATTTTACCCCCTATAACTCAGAGAGTTCTCGACCGATGTTGTTGAAAAATTGTGTCTGAGTTACTATCCAATAGAGCTAACCTTGGTGCAAATTTCATCCCGATCGGAAGACATCGATTTCAAAAGTTGGTTCACTTGACATGAAATGCCCCATATATAGATTAACTATTATTTATATGTTACTTACAAAATAATCGAATAATTGCACGATTAAAAAACTCTTAATTGTAATCTCTACTAAGTAATTCCAATAAGCCCTTAAACATAAAAAATTTCAACACAAATTTCAAAAATATATTCGGTTTTTTAATCGGATATATTCTAAAAATCCGAATAATATATTTTCTTCCTATATAACAATAATATCGACGGAAATTTTTACTTTTTTTAATAAATTTCTGAGAATTATTGGGGTTTTGAATAGTTACTTAAAAATTAATCGATTAATTTTACGAATAAAAAAACGATTAATCGGTATTTTTACTAAATAATTACAATAAAGGCATTAATTACAAAAATAATAAAAAATTATACATTTTATAAGAAAATGTCAAGAATTATTCGGATATATTTAAAAAAAACCGAATAATTTCTGGGTTCTAATGAAATCAAAAAATTTTCTTTGGTTTTTTAAACAAATTTTTAAGAATTATTTGAATTATTAATGGATACTTACAAATTAGTCGAATAATTATACGAATAACTAACCGAATAATCGCTATAATAAGTAAAAACGTTTCTGTATTAAGAATTTTTCGTATTTTTAATGGTTACTTACAAATTAGTCGAATAATTATACGGTTAAAAACAGAATGATCTTTGTTACAAAATAAAAAAAGGCCCTTAAATTTAAAAAATAAATATAAAATTAGAATATCAACAAATTACTCGGCTGTTTATTCGGCTATATTTCTAAAAAAAACTGTTAAAAGAACAATAAAAACAACTGAAATTTTTAATTTTTGAAAGACATTTTTCTTTCTGTTCACTATTCACCCATTAATAAACTTTAGATCAGATCTGTTCCTATCTAATGTACCCTCAAGATGGTCTGTATATAAGGTAGTTTTCATTCCAAAGGGAGAGATAAAACATCTCACTGTAACCCTAAACTCTTTGGACCAATAAACCTGTCTTGTTTTCTGCTGAAGACTCTGGAAGGGATTATTGATATCTACCTTAGATCCTCCCTTGAACCAGAGACTCTAGCCAAAGCTCAACTTGCCAATAACAAGGGTAGTTTGAACCAAATCGGACCCAACAGAGCTTTGCTTAACTAATTTAACCTATCATTATCACTATATTGGTGGAAACAGTCTTGGGAAAGGGTGATTTGTGATTTCAGTTTTATCTTCAGTTCAACACATGTCGAGATAAGTAGATGATTTTTGGAATTGCAAACAGCAGGGTATTTTAATGAAGCAAAACCATTAAATTTTTAATTCAAAATCATCAACTACAGCCATAAAATGAATAAGTTTTAAAAATCAATTTCACTAAATGCGGGTACTTTTTTACTTACTTGTCACACTCAAAGGCAAAACAACTCCTAAGGGGCATTATCAATGAACAATGTTTTTTTGAAAAGGAATTGAATTGTTGCGAGTGATTGAGGAGTGAGGACATGTGTGTCTCAAGAGCTTTTGAAAAAAGCCAAACATAAGAAGCGCCATTTGGGAAAATAATAGCAGCAACTTTTACATTAAAACAGCAGGTGGCTGTTACAAAAAATAAAATGGTATTCTCTCAGTTATAAACAAAATATTATTCCAAATGTATGCAACTTTGCAACAATTAAAATGGCTGCCAAACGTCAAAGTCAAACAGCAATGCTTTAAAACCTATAATTAAATTATGCAGCAGTATAATGAAAAGAAACTCTTAAAAATTATAATAAAACTTTAAAACAAAAGCTTTAAAACAAACCAGCATGGCTTCCAAATATGGCCAACTTTATTGTCTAAATGCAACAGTGCGCATTGTTGCTTACACTCACACTTGTTGCCTGTCCAGAGACTGACTGAAGTGGCAGTTGCAAGTGTTTGTTTATTTTCTCTTTCATTTTTCCCTTATTTTTTTATTATAAAAATGTTGTGTTATTTCTTTTTAAATTTTCGCTTGACTGCAAATTTATAGAAATAATTTTTTCTCAAAGATTTGTATTCTTTCTCAAATCTTTTGATATTCAAATTATGACCTTTCCATTGTATTCTTTTAACCGTTACTTTCATTAAAATTTGAAATTCATTAAAAAATTATCATATTCTCTTTTGTATGATTTAGGAGAGTTAACGGTTTTGAAATTTGTATAATAATGACTTGAAAATTTTAAATATCAAACATCAAAGTATGAAATTGTTTAAACTTTGAATCATTTGCCCAATTCACAACTGGTGTTGTAGCGTTGTATCGTTGTATGTCGTAAATATTTTTCAAACAAATTTTTCGAAACAAAAACAAAACATTAATAAAAAAAATTACGACATACAACGATACAACGCTACAACACCAGTTGTGAATTGGGCAATTGTAATTGCTCAACTGCGTGGGCTTGTGCTTTTGTAAATAGAATTAAATTGAAGATTGGACCAGCACTCAAGGGATGATTCCTACTTATACAATGCATTGTATTGAAACTAGGAAAATAAAGGTGGCGCAAAAGTAATCCTCCTATCAGAAAATGCTATAAATTTTGCGATTGGCCCCTAATGTCAGTTCTGTTTTGACATTTTTTGTAGTAAACACATGCGAAATACACGTTAATAAACAATGTTACGCTACACTGCTCCAGAACGCGGAATATTGCTGACTATTTGACCTTAATCACCACCAAGAGGAAGATGATTTTTCATCAAAAATAATCATGAGTGGTGAGGCCCATTTCCATTGTAGCGGGTACGTAAATAAGCAAAATTTACGCTTCTGGGGCACTGAAAATCCGCGTGTAACCCACGAAGAGCCATTACACCCGCTCAAAGTCACTGTATGGTGTGCTGTTTTCGCTGGAGGAGTCATCGGACCTTTTTTCTTCGAAGACGTCGCGGGCCAAACGGCTACTGAGAATGGTGGGCGCTACAGAGCAATGATCAACGAGATCTTTTTACCGCAACTTGATGAATTGGGATTGGAAAACATGTGGTTCCAACAGCACGGTGCAACGGCACACACTGCACGTGCCACAACCGATATGCTGAAGGATGCATTTCCCGGGCGCCTAATCTCCCGTTTTGGCGATTTGCACTGGCCAGCAAGATCGCCTGATTTGACCGCTCCAGACTTCTTTTTGTGGGGCATTTTGAAGTCGCGGGTTTATGTCAACAAGCCTCAGACTCTTACAGCTCTTAAACACAATATCCGTCAAGAATGTGAGGACCTATCGCCGGAAGTTTTGGCCAAAGTGATGGAAAATGCCATAAAAAGGGCTCAAATGACAATCAACTGTGGCGGCGGCCATTTACATGACATCATATTCTCGACTTGATGTAAAAAAAATTAAAAGACCAAATAAAAATAATCCACAAGAGGAATCAAAGTTTTTAATTTTTTGTTTTAATTACAGCCAAAAAACATCGAAAGTTTACTTTTGCGCCACTTCATTTGAATGAAGTATTTGTGGACACTTCATTTGAATTTTCCTATATTGAAAATGAAAGGAAAGACTTCGGCAGGAAGCTTATTCCACATATAGACTGTACGGCTAAAGAACGAAATTTCCCTGTAATGTGTTGTGCGATCCAATGTCCAGTTGACCACAAATTGATAAAGCCTTGCTGAAAAAAACTACTAATTTCTGCAGAGCACATTCTTTTGTAGTATCGGTAGAACAGTGAAACACAAACCACATTGCGACGATGTTCTAGTGAGTCAATATAGCTGGATACAGTACTGTCACCGATAAGCACCTTCGCTCTCGCCTATACGCGGTCGAGTAACTCCAAAAGAAGCACCAGTCCACACATGAGAGTTGTATTCAATTTTAGGTCGGATAATAAGGAGATCAGATGGAGTGAAGTATTTCCTACACCGATTTAGAATATTTCCTTCGAGACTTGAATACTCATGCCTAGAACATCAAGAGCTTATGATTTTTTCATATTTACAGCATCCATAAACAGAGAGGAAGCAACATGATCTGTCATGCGCAGCATGATCTGATGTTCATCCAACATACAATATGGAAACTTGCGTTCATTAAAGTCGACTCTATTCGCACAACCCCATTCAGAGATTGCCCCAATCTCCAATAGTCTTGGTCTATAATTAAATGAATATGAATGGCAAATATTGCTATTTTGTGGAATTGTGAGGCCATGAGAACCCTAACCACATATTGGGCATAAATTGGGCACGACACCTTGATTTCCGTTGTACCAGAACTATTATTATGGTTTTCATATGTCTGCTTTGGACTTGCGCCATTATCGTAGTTCAACATTCCAATAGAAATGATGGTGTCCGATTTAACTATCGGGAAAAGCTGACGTATGCGACCTGTGATATTATATTTGCTTGAAACAGCTCTGTTCTCCCAAACATCGTAGGAGGAACTGTTTTGTCAACCTGACATTATGCTCCTTGATTTGGAGAACCTACGTTTTGTCGTGTGTTCCAAGAGAATTTCCACAAAACTTTTGACATTTCTTAAGACAGAGTAGCAGACATTACATAGTTGTTAAACAGAAGTGGCTCCCTGAGGAACTCCTTGCTTAATTATGCCGGATTTTCTTTAATCGATCAGATAATTCACTTTCCACCTCTTCATGTTGTTGGCCATTGTGTTTGTCTCTCAGTCGCATATTTTCCAAATTTGAGTAGCGGTAACACTCTCCTCACTGACAGGTTTAAAATCCATGTCAGTATCTCAATTCTCGGCACGGTAAGGGATTGAAACAACAGCATGGATATACCTTCCGGGTAAATAGCTTTGGCTGCTTTGATCTGCGACTTCAGTTGGCGTTAAAAGCTGAGTTGTGCCTGAGTCTGGAATATTGCGAAGTATGCGAATAACACCTGGATTCGTTTTGATTCTCTCAGGTTGCTCTATATAAAAACCCATCAAAAAGCACTCGAGCGCCTTAAAGAATTCAATATATCGGATATTTCCTTCATCGTCTAGCTGAAACTCAATTGCAGTTGTTCTCATTAACCAACCTGATGATATCTTCATTCAGCTGGGTAATCCATGGGTCATTAGGGATGGAACTTCAGACTCGTTTACGACACCGAACTGTGATAGTTTCATGGAATTTCCACTATGCTTCGTGTAAGTTGGAGGGTATCGGAAGAGATAATTTAAGATACGATCGATAAATACTATGAAGCCATAACAGTCTGCTTTCTATATAATTACGACGTTTAAAGGTGATTGCGCGCCAGATTAAGCTGTTAATTAGACTAAGACTCGATATTGTGAATTAAGGTGATCTAAAAGTTAAGCATAATCCATGTGAGGGCTTCGTCATTTAGGGTTCTGAAGGTAGATTCGTAAATTTATTCCTCCAACAATGCACATTTCGGGTCTTCTCCTACTTTAGAGTACTGTACCATGTCATAGAGCATAGAAATGAATTAAAGATATATTGGTAGTATCTAAAGATCTGCCGTTAAAGCTAAAGATCTACAATAGAAGCCACAATGACACTTTATAAAAACCTAAATTGTTTACATAAATAACACAGTGCAACAGTGAAAAAAACACACGATCATGACTATATAGGTTCGACTCTACTACCAAAGGGTAGTAAAACCCTATACTCAGTTTGTCCATTTTGGTGACCGATTTTTTTTTATGGGCCCCCAAAGTTTCTGAAAATCAGTTGGGCCTCTAAAAAAGGTGTCATCAGTTTTTGGTTAACAGCTAATTCAGACTTTGTGATACGGCTTAACTTTATATGACAATAATATAGCTAAGATTCCGCCAATAAATTTTGTTAAAATTTTTTTCCAAAAAATTGCTTTTTCGTGCACTTTTGTTGAAAAAATATAGGAAGAAAAAATTTTTTTTTACTTTTTTTAGAATAACTTCCAGGGACTCCTAATTTTTCAATAAAAATATTTTGCAAAGTTGCAGCTACGGTAAATCTGAATAACTCTTGAGAACATATCAATGCATTCTGAACGTGTCTAGTCACTCTAAATAGCACATAAAGATCACTTTGTACCTTAACAATTTTCGTTTTTACTATTTTTTTACGCTAAAACAAAGATTTTTTGTTAAAATTGTATGATCAAGTCCACACATCTATGTTGTGCTGTATTATTTACTCGGCTGAGGTGTTCGGAATGGGGATCAGTGAGTGGACCCTCAATGTCACACATTTAAAAAAAATCGCCAAAAAGTCATTTATGATTCGAATGAGCTGAAATTTAAAATGTAGATAGTAGTTGAGAAGGTCTACAAAACTGTTCTTTTATCTGTAGGTATCTCTTTTAGTTCAAGAGATATTAAAGTTTAATTTTTTTTTAAATTTTGTTCGATCTTTTTTTGTATTTTATATATGATGGGCCAACGAAAGGTCGAAATTTGTTTTTTAAATACGACGTATATTTGCGATAAAATTCTAAAGAAAATAATAACAATTATTTCGCCCCTATAAAAAGTTACACGCATTAAAAGTTGAAGCATCTTTTTTATATATTTCAACTTTGTATGCGTGTGTTTTTTAAGTTTTTTCCCAAAAAAGTCCCCATATTTTTTTTAATTTATAAAACACTAATTTTCTTCGTGGCTATATACATTTTTTTATGATCTGGAAAGAGAACTTAATGCAAAAACGTATAAAGTAAAACTTGACTAACTTAAGCGGGCATTGTACACCCCAGCCCTATCCAAACTTGGCCAATTTTGAAACAAAATTTTAGGTTTGAGTAAAAAATTCTAAAAACGCAAAGCACCGATCCTCAAAAGCTCGTCATATTTGTATAGCCCTATATATTGCTTATATACATACAAAACGTTTTTACTATCATACTGTAAATAACGTCAAAGTGGACTATTTTCTAAAAAAAATCAGTTTTTGGAACACATTTTCCCCGTTTTAGGAATTTTGATGTTTGAAAACAAAGAATGGCAACATTAGTGATGCCATTGACTTAAGAACATTTTGATCTATATTACTTCCAAATTTTATTGTGATGTCTGTAACTGTTCAAATTTTACATTAATTTAAAGTTTTTATTTTTCTTGATTGAAAATCACCATTTTATAATTATATATTATATAGTTAGTTTTTAAGGTAAAATACGTCCGAAAAAACACAAAATTCATTCAGTTCACTAAAAAGCCAATCTCCAAGTCATAAGGTTTCCACCGATATAAAAAACTTACATAAAAAGCTTATATTTACTTTTCAGAAGCTCCACAAACCTTGCCCACTTTCAAAAATTTTGATGTTTTTTCATATCTTGCATCATGCCGGTCTTGCGTGATCAAGATTGGATAAAGTGATGCTCCCGGATCATACCGATAATGATTTGCCCATTCTTCGTTATTCCAGCACAATAGAGAAGTATACACTCGAACATACATTTTTAAAAACATTTTTGTTTTAGAGTCAAAAAATAGTAAAAAACTAAAATTTTTAAGCTACAAAGTGATTTTTGATAGCTATTTAGAATGCGTAGATTTGTTCGGATTGCATTGATATGTTCACAAGAGTTATTCAGCCGTAGCTACAACTTTGCAAAATATTTTTATTGAAAAATTAGGAGTCCCTGGAAGTTATTCTAAAAAAAGTAAAAAAAAAATTTTTTCTTCCTATATTTTTTCAAGAAAGGTGCACGGAAAAGCTATTTTTTGGAAACAAATTTGAACAAAGTTTATTTGGCGGACTCTTAGCTATATTATTGCCATATAAAGTTAAGCCGTATCACAAAGTCTGAATTAGCTGTTAACCAAAAACTGATGACACCTTTTTTAGAGGCCCCACTGATTTTCAGAAACTTTGGGGGCCCATAAAAAAAAATCGGTCACCAAAATGGGCAAACTAAGTATAGGGTTTTACTACCCTTTGGTAGTAGAGTCGAACATATACTGTCATGATCTTGTGTTTTTCCAAAAGTCTTCATTTGTTGCATAGTGTAATAAAAACCTTTTAAACAACATAAAATTAAAATATTGTAAAAAAAAACTATCTAAATCCAAATTATTAAACTAAATATTCAGTCTGGTTTTTATTAAAAACAATTCCTTTCAGTTTCTTACAAATAATTAACAATAGTTTGCCTTCTAATCATATAAATTATAGTCTTTTGCGAATAGTTTTCACCATCAAAGGTGCGCCAGTAAGAGCCCTCATAAAGATTGGTATATTTGCCGCGCAGATAACGACCCATAGGATTGCTGAAAATATTGATGAATTATTTCATATTAACACATAAAAACTGCATAAAAACTTACGCTTTAGAACAATCCTTAAACCAAAAACCACCCTTACGCGCAGCCGCACAATTTGTATCTTTCAGCTCATCGTTATCGAAATCATGCGTACTGAATTGAGCGCCCAATTGCTTAAACAAACTATCACCAGCCGTACCCCAGTAGCGGCCCAATGATTTCAATTTGTAATTCTCACTGGCATTGCCCACCACGAAATTGTCGTAACGTGCAAATACCTGCCGGCCCTCAAAATTCTCCATATAAATATTTAGCTCTTGCGGTCCATTGTAGTTAGTGAGAGCATGCAAATGCTCCAAGCCAATCCAGTACTCACCGGCCACATTGCCGAAACCCTTAACATAATCGAGCCAAGGGCGATTAAAATTCTCGGAACCATCAACACGTTTAAGTATGTACAGCCAATCGCCAGCGAAATTGTGCGTATCACAGAAAACATTAAGAGATTCATTGCTATAGCGTTTAACGGTAATGTTATAGATGCCACTAGATCGAGTGCATTGGGTGGCCTCGACACAGGAGCTGGCTGTTATATGTTTAGCACAATGTTTGGGCATGTCATCATAGCGTATGTCAAATATGGGCTTGGAAATATTGGCGGAAGTTTCAACATTTTCATCTGTAGTTTGGCTTTTGAACATAAAGGCGGAATGTCTGGCAAAAATAACAATTTAAAATTATGTAATATTTTTTAGTTGACTGTAGGATTTTTATTATATACCTGTCTGTGATGATATCCAGCCTTGTATTTAAAATCTCCACCGATTTCTTGACACTCTCCAGTTGGCCAAAGAAATGTGAATAAAAATCTTCTAGATCACAAGACTGCGTGCTCTGAAAATTAGTTAAATATTTAAAAGTAGTTATTAGAGAATTTGAATAGATATTTTTCAGTTACCACTTGCTGATAGAAAAATATATTAAATATTATAACAATTAAAGATTTGGTAAACATTTTAATTTAAAATGTGATGTTAATACTTGCAAAGCTAAACTTTAAATGTGAAATGAATCTTTAAATTGTATAGCTTTAAATTATGTATTTATATGGGTTTTGGTATTTTTAAGGGGGTTTCCCAAATGTTATCAGTTAAGGTCAGCTTTTTATGTTTATAATGTGATAAGAATTTGAGGCCACAAAGTTAATTGAAATTGCTAGCTACTAAATGTGAAATTCATATGTATTCAATTACACTGTGCTACAAAAAATAACAGCCTTAATCATTACAATAAGAAATGAAAGTAGACTAGCCAACAATCCAAATCACAAGCTTAATTGAAACTCTACAATAACCTTCAAATGCAGCTTAAATGGAATTTTATAGAGTCTGTAAATTGAAACTAAATTGTGAGTAAATAAAGACATTTCTTTGGTGCTATATTGAAGCTAAATTGAAAGTCTAAAATAACCTTTAATTGCTGCTAAAATAGGATTTTATATAGTCTGTAAATGGAAGCTAAATTGGGAGTAAATAAGGACCTGCCAGTGGTGCTAAGCTACAAGCTTTTAAAGACCTTCAGTTGTATATACATAATGCGAAATGAAAGTAGACCAGCCCTCAAACCAAATCGATTAAGATTCTTGATAACTGGCGTGATGACATTCGAAGTACCAACCTTGACGATCCTGGGATAGCCCAGCTGAACCACGATATCAGCTGCTTGGTAAATGAGGACAAGCGAAACAAATGGTTGGATCATTTGTAGAACTGCAACTTATGTTCTGGAATTGGCAAGTTGTGGTCCACAGTTCGGTCTCTCTCCAATCCGACAACGAAGGATGATAATAGGGTCGCGATCAAGTTTGCAGATACCACCATATCCGTGCTTTTTGCCGACAATTCATTAAGCACCCCGAGAGAGACAAGGCGAAAAGAAATATCGTCCGCAAACTACACGATCTTCCAGTCTCGGACACACCACAAATTTACATGCCAACTGAAGTTGCAGAAGCGATCAACACAGCTAAGCCTTCAAAGGCAATAGGACCTGACAGGATATCCATGCTGATGCAAAAACACCTGGGCGAGCGGAGAGTCGAGTATATGACAATGGTTTTTAACCTGTCAGTAAGGAGCTTAACTATACCCGATGTCTGGAAAATGGGTCGAGTAATCCCATTACCAAAACTTGGGAAAATCGCGAGTGAGGGACAATCGTACAGGCCGATTTCACTCCTGTCACCTGTAGCAAAGACACTTGAAGCTCTTCTCCTCCCCCAGATAGCTCGTCACCAGCATGGATGTAGAGTACCATCACAGCATTATCCGCCATATTCACTCAGATCTCACAGGGGTTAAATCAGCAGAGGCCTTGTGAACGGACTATCCTAGTGGCACTTGACCTGTCGAAAGCCTTCACCACTATCAGTCACGCCACACTATTCCAGGACATCCTGCAGTGGCAGGCAGTCGTTCTTGGAGTTTAGAGGCAAATGCTCAAATCCCCGTAGAATTAAACAAGGAGTCCCTCAGTCCCAGTGCCCCCACAGGGAGTGGAGATAAAATCGTATGCGCACGACTGCACTATTTTGGCAATAGGTCACAACGTTGATGAGCTTTGCGGTATGGTAAATGGTTATCTCAATGAAATCCACAATTTATTCACCTGCAGTTATCACCAACGAAGTCATCGGCAACACTCTTCACCACCTGGACGAACTAGGTAAAACTGAACTTAGGCATCATGGTCGACGGCGTACAAATTCCATCAGTGAACCACCCGCAAATCTTGGGTGTCACTTTTGATAGCCATTTTACCTCCTCAGCACACGCCACTGCAATCACGCATAAACTGCGTAATAGGAACAAGGTCCTCAAAGCACTAGCCGGCAGTACTTGGGGTATGAACAAAGAAACATTGCTAGCTACCTACAAGACGATTGGTCGGTCAGTGGTCTACTATGCTGTGGTCGCCTTCGTTGAGTGATACCCAGAAGGACCGTCACAGGCTGCCTTCAAATTACCTCGGATCACCACGTTCACGATGAAACCAAGGTTCAAGGAACACAACGTCATATTGACGCAACAGTTCCTTCTGGGATGTCATGGGGAAGTAGTCATCCAAACTTCAACATCTCACAGTTGGAGTCTCCCCCGAGGCATGTCAGGACCTACGGAAATACGAGGAGAGCATACAGAGGTATGTGCAGGATCCATTATATGACAGCTCGTATATGACAGCTTTGAACGACATTCACAGAGACGTCATCAATTCCTCGGAAAGCAGGATACCGTATGAATGTCGTACTTGGAGGTCGCCCACCACCGATAGCAGACGCCGATTCTGATGCGTGGAACAAGAGTCGATCTGGCACAACTTAGACCCGGCCGTCCTTAACTTATGCCCAGCATGTGGTCAGGGTCCCCATGATACCCTCCACATATTTAACTGTTCAGCCAACCCTACTTCACTCTATCCTATGGATTTATGGACTCATCCTGTTGAAGTAGCACAATTTCTTGGACTTGAACAACATGCAGAAACCCCAGAACATCTAGATTGGTTATAGTAAAATTGTTCATGCTGCTACAACAACAACATTAAGATTCTTGATGCTAAATTGAAAGTAGCTAAAATTTTAATGAGTGCGTAAATTGTATCTAAATTGGGAGTAAAAAAAGACCTTCCATTGCTGCTAAACTAGGAGCAATTAGTGATCTTCAGTTGAAGTTAATTTGAAATTGAAAGTCTATAAAGTTTTTCAATTGATGCTAAATAGAAACTATATTAAGAACTCCAGCTGAAGCAAAATTTTGGGTGTATAAAGATCTTCTCCCAAGTTAAATTGAGAATATATATACCTTTAATTGATTCTAAATTGGGTATATGTATCTCGCATTGGAGCTGAACTAGATGTATATAAATACCTGCAATTTTTCTCTTCTATTTGAGCTAGTAATCCCATTTCAGTGCGGCTAAAGAAGATGACATGAAATTTGTCGCACTGTGTTATCAAAGGAAATTATTGTCACAATAAATCAGTTTTATTTTAATTCTTTGCCGACCTTATGATCCTCGCTTAAGACTTAATGTATACAAAAACACAGATAATGATTCTTTTCATTTGACGATTTATTTTCAGGGGAAATACCTATTTTGTTGTGCTTTAATTAGTATCGAAAAAATTTCTTATCAGTTGCGAATAAAGAAGAAAGTGCATACCCTCAACTTCAATATAGCACAGTGGGGCAGAATCAAAATTTTTTGGATATAAATCTGACATTTCTAAACTGCTGGTCCGATCGGCATACAATTTGACGTGAGCTAATATCTAAACAACAACAAAAAAGTCTCACCTATATTTTTTAAAAAATGAAATGCCTATAACTCGGTAATTATAAGAGATAATTAGCACACGTAACCATGTTTTTGCAAGAACTAGCCTAGCGCTTTCCAAAAATATAAAAAACTTTGAAATCGGATAGGAAACAATAAAATTTCACGTGTTTAACAATTTTACATGTCGAAGGTACACTATTTTGAGCCCCTATAGTGTCGCCCCTGGATCATTTGTAGAGCCCATTTTAATAACTTAAACTCGAATTCTCCTTAGCTACGACCATGTCAAATTTTATCCCGATCGGTCTAGCCGTTTAGAAATGCCAGATTTATTTCCAAAAAATATTGATTCTGCCCCACTGTGCATAAGTGTGAACTAAAACAGTTGTGACTGGTTCAAATCCACCAAATAGTCAAGCGGAATAGGACTTTAGAGATAATAAAGATGAAATCCTAACCAATTTAAAAAAAAAAACAAGTAACCAACCTAATGATCTTCGGTTAATACTTGATGTCTACAAAAATTATCTAGCAACCTTGCTATCAGCCATTAAATACTTACATTTATTAGAGTTGTCAATTATTTGATCGAAAAAAAATATAGAGTTTTTCATGCAATTGATCGATTAATTAATATAAGAGCTAGAATCTTAAAAGTATTTACGGAGTTTGACAGAAAATTTACGGGATTGGATTAGTGGGCGTGGCACCTATTATGCAAAGTAAATAGTTATTTTCAAATATCTGGAGTACTATAACTGTGAAATTCTTCAAAATTTATATCGAATCAATTTCATATTACGGCATGAAGTTTTTACCATAAATATGAAGAATCGTAACAGGGGGTGAATAACATCACATACAAAGTAAATATTTAGTTATCTTATATATAAATAGGCCACACGTTTTTTTGTGGTACACTTTTAAGTATGTTATTGTCCACCAATATTGATGAAACATATATGGTTTAAAAGGTTATTTTCTCTAGAACATCATTTTTTTTTAAATTCTTTCTATAAAAGTAGTAAAAAGCGTTTAAAAGTGGTCGAATTGCGGCCACCAGGCGATCCTAGTATAAAATGCATAATAAATGCACTTAAACTTTTGACGAAACAATTTCTTTTTCAATTTCTTTCTTATTACTGTACAGAGTTTAGCTGAAAATAGGCGGAATTGGATTAGTGGGCGTGGCAGCTCCCATACAAAGTAAATAGTTAATTTCGAATATCTAGAGAACTATAATAGTGAAAGTCTTCAAACTTTATACGCCTAAATTTAACCAAAAATGGGAAGGATCGGAACAGGGACTGAGTCACCTACCACACAAAGCAAATGGTTATAGTTATCACACTATTTTTTATACTTTCAATGGCAAAAGTCTGGTAGTATACAATTAAAAGCCAACAAAAAATTCCGGTATTAATTACACGGTGCTACGATGGGAAAAAACTTGGAAAACGACATAGCGTGGGTTATAGGGCTTGCCGAGTACATTAGAAATTATGTCAAAAAATTTCAGCCTCAACACCCTCAAATTCAGAAGTTATTCTGATAAAACCGTTTTCAGTGATGTTCGTCAACTTATCGATTTGTAATTCAGTCAGTCTCTGTCCGACTTTAAATTTTTAAACGAGGTTGGAAAGAAAAATGAATGCGTTTTAAAATAACGTGCATTCTTTGATACATTTGTAAGTCATAAGTTTTGTTTTTGTTAAGAATATCTAAAAGAAAAACAAAATTTATCAACTTTTATGATTTTAGTCGCTCAAGCCCGACCATATAATACACCCTACATCAAGTAAATGAGTAAAAATATTTTTCTTTTAAAATTTCGATAATTTATATCTTTGAGTGATTTTCGGAAGTGGGCCTTATATGGGAGCTATGACCAATTATGGACCGATGACCATGAAATTAAGTCATGTGATTTATGTCTATATGAAAGTTTACTATGTTGAATTTTGTGAGTATACCAACATTTTTAAGCGATTTATGCACGTTTAAGTGATTTTCGGAAGCGGGTCTATATGGTAACTATGACTAATTATGGACCGATCGTAACAAAATTTGGTGTCATGAATTTTGTATATATAAAACTTATTTGGAGCGAAATTTGTGTAGATACATATATAAATTAAACATTTATGACCGATAAAGTCCAATTTCGGGAGGACATTTGTATGGGGGCTAAGTAAAATAATGAACCGATTTCAGCCAGTTTCAATAGGCTTCGTCCTTGGGCAGAAAAAATAATATGCACCAAATTTGATTGAAATATCTTCAAAATTGCGACCTGTACTCTGCGCACAAGATTTATATGGACAGCCAGACGGAAGGACGGACGGACGGACATCGTTTAATCGACTCAGAAAGTGATTCTAAGTCGATACTTTAAGGTGGGTGTTAGACCAATATTTTTGGGCGTTACACACATCTGCACAAACGCATTATATCCTCCCCACTATGGTGGTGTAGGGTATAAAAATGTTTGTACAATTTTTAATTTACAATGTAAATTTTGTGGAATTTTTTTCGAAAAAGTTGAATAAGTAATGCAAGTATAAACCGATTTTAATAAATAATGTCTCATTTTTGTCTATATAAAATTTTCTTGAAACAACTTTGCAAAGAAAAATATGTTTTCTAAGAAAAAAATTAAAATAACTATTGTTAAATTTGAAAAATTACGAAAAAAGAAAAATAAAAAAGAAAGCGAAACTATTTATAAACAATTTCTTGGAATATAGATTTTATACATACATTTTATGAAAGCTTAATTCTTTACCCAACTTTAGTTGTCTAAAATTTTGAAATCGGTCTAAAAATGTGTGAGTTAGAGGTACGAAAGTACTACGACCTACCCGAAAACCGTGTTTTCAAAATAACTCAAAATTTTAAGGGTGTTTCAAAATCTTTGAAAACGGTTTTAGTATGTCCTCACCTAGCCCTTCAAACTCCATTATTTGGCTTTTCAAGTTCTGACAAAAAGTGTAATTTTTCATTTAATTTCATTTAATTTTTTATAAAATCCTTTCACATTTTTTTTATTTTACTACGATAGCGTTAGCGCAACGTGTTAATCTAGTATATATAATTATTTAAATAACTATAGTAGTAAAAATGCTAATGCTTAACACAATCAAATATTATTCCAATTTTACAGCACTTTTTCGTCGAATCATGAAGATAATAGTTTTATGCGAATAGTAAAAATCGCCAAAAGTTTTCCAATAACAACCTTTTGTATCGCCACTATATTTACCACGCAGATACTTGCCAGTAGGATGTCTAGAAACACAGACTTTTATCACAAACATATTTTGAACATTAAAATCTTTAACAACTTACGCATCAGAACAATCCTTAAACCAAAAACCACCTTCACGGTCTTTAGCACAATTGCTAGACAATGAGTCATTATCATTGTCGTATGTGCTGAATTTGTAGCCCAGTTGTCTAGTCATACTATCACCAGCAGTACCCCAATAACGGCTCAGTGTCTTTAATTTGTATTTCTCAGTAGCACTGTCTATTGCGAAGTTGTCATAACGTGCAAACTTTGTTACACCTTCAAAATTTTCCACATAAACATTTAATTCCTGTGATCCAAAGTTGTTGGTTAGAGCATACAGATTCTCCAGACCAATCCAGTATTCTCTGGCTGGATTACCAAAACCTTTAACATAATCCGTCCAGGATCGGTTAAAATTCTCGGTGCCATCTTCACGTCTTAAAATATACAACCAGTCGCCTTCATAATTGTCGTAATCACAATAAACAGTAAATGTCTGATTGCTGTAGCGTGTATCGGTAATATTGTAAATGCCCGAAGAACGAGTGCATTCAGTGGCTTCGGCACATGAGCTGGGTTTCAGATTTGTAGGGCAATCTTTGGGCATAGTATCGAAGCGTATATCAAATATTGGTTTGTAAGTTTTAGATGACTTCTCATTAACTTGTTTTTTGTCCATAACAGAGGAACATCTGGAAATTAATTTAAAAATTAGGCTTTATCCTTCAAAATTTTAATTTCTCTATAAGCATACTCACCTGTCGTATCCAACATCCAAACGTGTGTTCAAATTTTCCAGTGATCTTTTTAAATTTTCCACTTGCCCGAATAAATGCAAGTAGACATCATCCAAATCGCAACTTTCACTCTGCTAAAAAGTAAAAAATAGCACTCAAAGTCTTGTATATATGTAATTTAATTAAAAAATGTTGTCAGAAATTACCGCAGTTTGTAAGAAAACACTATGAAATGTTAGAAATATTATAATTTTTGAAAACATTTTCTTAAGCAACCCACAAGTTTACTCTATCACCAGCAAATTACAAATGAGCCAAAACATAGATTTGAAAAAATATACATTCTCGCTTGTCCGTTCGGCCAGTGGTTCTGCAAATGTTTTATAAATTTGAATTTGTAATTTTGCTAAAACACAGATAATACAGATTCGTTATCACAACCTAAATTGTTGTCAATAGAATTTTGTCGGTTCCGCGTACTAACTCACAAATCAATTGTAGGTACTGAATATTTTCAGTTGATGAAACTGATTTGAAAACAAAACAAGCAAGAAACCTATAGTCGGTTGTGTCGAATCTTATATACCCTTTACCAAATTAATCTTTAAAATACAAATTTTAAGTATTTTCGAAATTTGTTTTTTTTTCAACTTTTAAAAAAAAAAAATTTTAATTTATTAGAGAAAAAATATTTTTTACGATTTTGAGCCATTGTAGGTCCAAATCAGGGTGCGATAACGATCTCCATTGACCGTAACGCGAGCTCCAGCTCTCTTTGTGAAGAAATAAGTTCTGATGATGCTACCAACGTGTAAACTGCACCAAACGGTGCATTTTTATACCCTACACCACCATAGTGGGCAGAGTATAATGCATTTGTGCAGATGTGTGTAACGCCCAAAAATATTGGTCTAACACCCACCTTAAAGTATACCGATCGACTTAGAATCACTTTCTGAGTCGATTAAACGATGTCCGTCCGTCCGTCTTGCTGGTTGGCTGGCTGTCCATGTAAAGCTTGTGCGCAGAGTACAGGTCGCAATTTTGAAGATATTTCGATAAAATTTGGTACATATTATTTTTTTGGCCCAAGGACCAAGCCTATTGAAACTGGCTGAAATCGGTCCATTATTTCACCTAGCCCCCATACAAATGTTCTCTCGAAATTGGACTTTATCGGTCATAAATGTTTAATTTATATATGTGTCTACACAAATTTCGCTGCAAATAAGTTTTATATATACAAAAATCATGTCACCAAATTTTGTTACAATCGGCCTATAATTAGTCATAGCTCCCATATAGACCCGCTTCCAAAAATCACTTTAACTTGCTTAAATCACTTAAAAATGTTGGTATATACACAAAATTCAACATAAATAACTTTCATATAGACATAAATCACACGACCTAATTTTATGGTGATCGGTCCATAATTGGTCATAGCTCCCATATAAGGTCCATTTCCGAAAATCACTCAAAAATATAAATTATTGAAATTTTAAAAGAAAAATATTTTTACTCATTTACTTGGTGTAGGGTATTATATGGTCGGGCTTGACCGACCATACTTACTTACTTGTTTCTGGATGTAATGGAGTCTGTAGGGTATGTTGTGGGTTGGTCTCACTTCATAAGCTGCCAGCTCTTGATGGTCTCACGACTTTAATTCTGGTTCAGGATCTTAGGTTAAGATTTTTGCACAAAATTTTCCACATACTGGACGGACAGAGATGCAATTCCTGCGACAGATGACGAATCGATAATATGTTGCTAATATTAAAATCCCTTTTTTATTTATTTGTTTTCCGTTTTAACAGGTTCAACAGTTTGGAATCTCTGCCTGCACTAAATTTGATTAAATGTTCATAGCTGAGGTTATAATCAATCTATTAGTATATTTCTAGGAGATTTCTTATCATGTTTGAATACCTACAATATTTTTTAACCCTAGACTGTGCAATGTGATCTGGCGTGACAACTTTGAAGTGCATTTTTTAAAGCAAACAATTTAAGAAACAAAATTGTGTAAATTGTAATACATATTAATGTTTCAAAATCAAATGGAATTATTTTCCTGTACTGGCACAAAGCCAATATTTGGCTTTCTTATATTAATCAATTTGTCATTCCGTGTTTAACTAGTATTGCACAAAAATATGAGCTAACCTGCCGAATACAGAGCGCCATGAATATTTGGTTTTGGTGTCGATTCGACTGGTTGGCCGGGCTTCACATACGATCTCTTATGCTTCGAGTTATCGTAATGTATCCATTTTTCATCGCAAATAATGATTCGAAAGCATCATCTCGGACATACAAGCTCTCTCGGCTACAATTCGCATGGTAACCAATTTCTAGCAAACATTTTAAAATTGCTGCTTGAGTAGCTCCCAATGATTTTGCAAGCTCTAGTTGAGTTGTTGATGTGGCTTTCCGATAAAGCAATAAATCTGAACAATTCCGGACGTTTTCGATTTTTGATGATTTTTTTAAAATAAAAAAATGCTATTTTCACGTAAAAAATATATTTTTTGCTTCAATTTGTTAATATAACTCCGAAACTACTGAGCCGATCAAAACGCAATGTATATGTGAAAATTTGTAAATAGCATGGGGAAAATGTTTTCAAAATTCAATAAATCGAAAGAATAACATTAACTACTCAATTTTGTGTATATCAAACAAAAATCTAAAATTTTGTGAAAATGAGCGAATTCACTTAATTGTGAATAAATTCGAAAAGTATTAATCGATTTTTATGATCGATATCTCATTTTGTTCCCAGTACATGTGGCTTTGCGATAAAGCAATAAATCTTCACAATTTCGGACGTTTTCGATTTTTCATGATTTTTTTTAAATAAAAAAATTGCTATTTTCACGTAAAAAATGTATATTTTGCTTCAATTTGTTATTATAACTCCGAAACTACTAAGCCGATTGAAACGCAGTATATATGTGGAAATTTGTACATTGCATGGGGAAAATGTTTTCTAAATGCAATCGAAAGAAGAACATTAATTACTCAATTTTATGTACATATATCAAACAAAAATCTAAAATTTTGTGAAAATGATAGAATTCACTTAATTATGAATAAATTCGAAAAGAATCAATCGATATATGATCGATATCTTATTGTGTTGGCATTACATGTGGCTTTGTGATAAAGCAATAAATCTTAACAATTTCGGACGTTTTCGATTTTTCATGATTTTTTTAAAACACAAAAATTTGCTATTTTCACGTAAAAAATATATATTTTGCTTCAATTTGTTATTATAACTCCGAAATTACTGAGCCGATTGAAACGTAATATATAAACGGATTAAAGGTTTTATAAATCTCAACTTTTCTAAGTTTATTTTAATAATATCGGACTAACCGTTTTTAAGTTATCATTAATTATGTGGAGAAACGTCTAAAAAAATTTTACTTAAAATTTTTAAAAAAAACCTCTCTATAGAATTTAAAATTTGGACCATATTTGTACTACTGGAACCACAATACATAAAAATTGTGTAGTGGCTTAAAAAGCCTCTAAAATTTTTTCGATTGTGTTGCCCTGTGTAAAAAAAATATTTAAAAAAGACCACCAGTTTTCTCATACAAAAAATAAAATAATTTTTAGTTTATTATTTTGAGGTTTACATGTAAACCTTTGAGGCTCCATTATATTCTTCTTGCACACTTCTTAACAAATGCAATTATAATTTTAAAGATAATTTGTCTGTCATTACTAATAATTCTATTGTAAAGTCCTAATGATGCACATATTTTTTGTTACCATTATCCTTTAGTTTAACTAACAATTTCCTTGATTTAAGTCTTTCTTTTGCAGCAATATTTTTCTTGGTTTGTGTTTGTATTTTGTTCATGAAAAAATACATGTCAACACATTTAGCTTGTTATCCTTGTTATCCTTTTTTATGCTACTGTTTAATGTTAATGCCATTGTTATTGTTAGTTTTGCTGTCACATCCTGCTGTGAGCGGCTGTTTGTCCATTATTTGAACTCTTAACAATCCCTCACCCTCTTTGGATATTTGTCTTTTTGTGTCTCTTAGGCTAGGGCTACAGGACTAGTGGAGGAATTTAAGTGTTCATTTATGAAAGAATAATAGAAATACGATTATTTCGTGCAAAATATTGTAGATGTGGTGGGAAAATTGTCATAATCTTTTGACGTGTGCCTTTCTTCTATTTTTTTTTCCAAAAAAAGGAGAGAAAGAGGACTGCATGTGACCAACTAAAACTGTATATTTTCAAAGAATTTATTTTTAACAATTTGTACCGGTTGCTCAGTTTATACTGTAAAGTAAATGTAATCCAAAGTAATTTATGGAGGATCGCGAAAAATGGAATTGTGGACGGATGGTAACAATACGGAATGGAATAGTGAAGTTGCCCAAGAACTAAAGAGTAGACTAGAGGTTCCAAGTGACCAGTTGAGCCTGAACTCTGTCGTCGATACTCTTAAGACAGAGTGGATTTAAAAATTTTGCTAAAGTAGAACATCAAATGGAAGTGAAATCTACTGCTGTCGAGAGACATTGAAAGATATTTCGCACAAAAGAAAATCATTACGATAACCTCAAGCGTAAGCGTCGTATGTGAAGCCCGACCAACCAGCCGAAATGACACCAAAGCCTGTATTTGGTGGCACCAAAAGTTGTACCGAACACAACTGTTTGGGAATATGCGGGGTGACATGAAACCGTAATATTCCATCATGACAACGCTCGGCCACATGTTTAGAATGAAGTGGTTGGGATGTTTTGCCTCACCCACTTTATAGTCAAGACCATGCCCCGACCGCCTACTTGTTTGTTTGTTTCGATCGATGCAGAATCCTCTCTCTGGGATACTCTTTACTTTGGAACTGAGTATCCAATATTGGCTTGATTCGTTCTTGCTCGCAAGCAAGCAAGCAGTTCTTTTGACTCGGAATCCAATTGATGTGTTCAGATAGTCCTGAACCTAGACCTGGTTGTGAAGCTTATTGCTTGTCTGCAGATGCACCCAGAGTCTCTGGCGGGAATCGAACCTCAGATTCATAGGCCAGTAGACTATTATCCAGTCTATCCAGTGAAACCCTGAATGCAAGTAGAATCTACTGCATTTCCTAACTGAACAGTCTCTAATTGCCATAGTTTCCCTCAACTAAATACAAAATCTATATAGTTGGTCCTCTTTAGATAATTCTTAGCTCTTCACTATAATTTAACAAGAAGTTGGGCACGATAGCACGGAATTTTATTTATTTAATATGCTCGTTATTCTATATATTATTTTTCTATGTGAATGACTTCTGGGAAGAATGAAGAGAGAGAGAGAGAAAAAAAACAACAATCCACTTTGCAATAATGGCAAAGTGGACAATTTTCAATGAAAATAAAAGAAAATTATTTCCCACACCATCATCATCCTCATCATCTTCAATATAAACAACAACATTATCTTTATCGCTGACATACAATATCATCTACCAACCATGTCGTAGCAGTTGACGAGTGGACTGACTGCCAATAGGATTTAAATGCAAATTCTATGACAAATTCCATACAAAGGCGATGAAAGAAATTATCTGCTTAGCATTTTATAATGAGATTAGTGGGTTGACAAACGTGGCAGCAGGTATTTCTTTGCCTTTATCTCTATACAATTTTGCAAAGAACACAACTATTACACAGGGCAACAAAATCGAAAAAATTTTGGAGGCTTTTTAAACCACTACACAATTTTGATGTATTGTGGTTCCAGTAGTACAAAAATGTTAAAATTTTTTAATTCTATGGATAGATTTTTTAAAAATTTTTTTTTCTAAAATTGTGAATTTTTTTTAAATGTTTCTCCTTAAAAAAGTTTAAATTTATATAGCCATTAATCCGTTTATATATTGCGTTTTAATCGGCTCAGTAGTTTCGGAGTTATATTAACAAATTGAAGCAAAAAATTAATTTTTTACAAGAAAATAGCAAATTTTTGTGTTTTAAAAAAATCATGAAAAATCGAAAACGTAAGAAATTGTTTAGATTTATTACTTTATCGCAAAGCCACATGTAATAGGAACCAAATGAGATATCGATCATAACAATCGATTGACTCTTTACGAATTCATTCACAATTAAGTGAATTCGCTCATTTTCACAAAATTTTACCTTTTTATTTGATATACATAAAATTGAGTAGTTAATGTTCGTCTTTCGATTGATTGAATTTTGAAAACATTTTCCCCATGCTATTTACAAATTTTCACATATACATTGCGTTTTAATCGGCTCAGTATTTTCGGAGTTTATTAACAAATTGATGCAAAAAATATATTTTTTACAAGAAAATATCAAATTTTTGTGTTTTAAAAAAATCAGGAAAAATCGAAAACACCAGAAATTGTTTAGATTTATTGCTTTATCACAAAGCCACATGTAATAGGAACAAAATGATATATCGATCAAAAATTTTAACAAAAACAAAACCCATATAAAATGTACACTCAAAAGTACACGCTTGTACGCACTTACAATTTTCTGAAAATAAGCGAATTCACTTAATTGTGAATAAATTCGAAAGTAATTCATAGATTTTTATGATTGATATCTCATTTTGTTCCTATTACATGTGGCTTTGCAATAAAGCAATAAACTTAAACAATTTCTGCCGTTTTCGATTTTTCATGATTTTTTTAAAACAAAAAAATTTGCTATTTTCACGTAAAAAGTATTTTTTTTGCTTGAATTTGTTATTATAACTCCGAAACTACTGAGCCGATTGAAACGTAATATATATGTGGAAGTTTGAACATAGCATGGGGAAAATATTTGCAATATTCAATCAATCGAAAGGGGAACATTAACTACTCAATTTTATGTATATCAAACAAAAAAGTTAAATTTTGTGAAAATGAGCGAATTCACTTAATTGTGAATGAATTCGTAAAGGGTCAATCGATTGTTATGATCGATATTTAGTTTTATTCTAATTACATGGGGCTATGCGGTAAAGCAAAAAATTTTAACAATTACTGCCGTTTTCGATTTTTTATGAGCTTTTTAAAACACAAAAATTTGCTATTTTCACTTAAAAAATATATTTTTAGCTTAAATTTGTTATTATAACTCCGATACTACTCAAACGATTAAAATGCAATATATTAATAAATTAAAGACCATGTAAATTTAAACTTATTTAAGTTTACTTCAATAATATCGGTCGAAGCCTTTTTCAGTTATCATAAATTATGTGGAGAAACATCTAAATCTAAATTCACAATTTTAGAAAAAATTTTAATTTTAGCATTTTTGTACTTAGCTAACCATGATGCATCAAATCTGTATAGTGGTTAATGAAGCCTTATTTTTGCTGTTGACCTGTGTTATTTTTTTTTCTCATTCTCGCTTCATTATTTTCCATCAAACCTACAACCAACCAACCACCAACCACTTGTCTTTGCTTTAGGTGGCATATCAATTTACTTAGGGTCTCATTAAAATTTTCTACCTCTTAGCATTTTCAGCATTTGTTCTTTGTATTTTATTTGAATATACTCTTTGCAGCATTAGATTATTATTTGTTAAAGAAATTGTACCAGCAATTAGTGATTTTTTTTTACCATTGATGCCATAGCTGTTGTAGTGAAGTTTTTAATCAGGATGAGAATGATGATGATGATGATAATGATTTAGGTATTTGCTCCCATAAGCATATTAAATCTCAAATTAAGATAATGATCTGGCAACAATCATTAGCGTAGTAAGTAAGTTGTTGTTCTTGTTTGTGAGTCGTTAGAAAAAGTTTATAGGAAAATGAATTCGTTGACACTTGACATTTTCTTTTTGCTGTCTTGTAGCTGCGTCAAGTGGTATAAATGTCAAAGAAGTTTTATGTTATTAATTAATTACAAAGTTGAAATTTCATTTAAAAAAAACTCAAAGGATATTACATAAAAGAAATGGAGGATTTATGTTTTTTGGAAGTCCAAACTAAATTTTGAAGCAGACAAATGATAAATTAAGTTGTATAAATACTTTGAAAATTGTTGAGATAAGCGAGATATTAACCGCTTATCTCTTGATCGTTTTATCCGAATAAAAGCTAAACGCTAAAGGAAATTTCTGCAGATTCAAGTATTCAAGTAATGTCAAGGAGTTAACAGAAGATTGAAAGAAGTATTCAACTGATTACCGTTAGCAGATCCACTGAAGTTATTGCCCCACACGCTCATCAAATTTAATTGCAGAAGAACTCAGTCCAGATAAGATAAATGGTCTCAAATGTTTGCCTCAAGAAGATGTAAATCCCGAAACTAGTCGCTTTTAATAATGAAGATTTCAATAAAAAAAATTATTTCACAAAAACTACATAGTCTCCTCCTTTTCATTTTGATAGCTTCTGCTTCTGAATATTAAAAAGTAATAGGATGTCCATCTGATACCCTATCAAACGTGGAATTTTGCATCGAATATTGATACACTTTGGTCCTTCAATATTGGTCCCGTTTGTAATATCTAGAAAGCAAGAGTAAACATAGGGAATACTGAATCAGTATGCCATTCGGTTCCAGAAAGAAAGGAATATTGACTCAGCATGCCTTCCGTGAAATGTTTAAGGGATCTCTCATGAACCTCGTTTATGTTTCCGGAACATAAAACCGCTCGAGGTAGGCCTTATAAACACGAATAATCCAAGGTATAATACGAACTGCAAGGCATAATGTACAATTATGTAGATTTCACCACTTTAGATAGCGAAACTCCACATAGGGTATCCATATCCCCATCAAACAGCATGGCTCTCTTCTTTAGCATTTAATCTTCAACATAATTGTCTTTAACTATTTATAGAGCTACGTTAACAGTCCATGTCGAATACGTTGTAATACCATTCAAGGATACCCAGGAATCCTGAACTAGTTTCGATGGAGTCTATACACCTGTTGTAACCTGGATCTTATTGTGGTTTGGCAATTAGTTCATATTTACTCTACCCACTACTTTGGAGATACCTTAGGCAGTTTACCTCCCTTTTGCTGGTTGATATCTAAATCTAAAGAAAACTACATCTGTTTAAGAACCAGAAAGATATTCTTATCTCAAATTCCAACATACCTATCCTAACACGGCTTCGAAATTAGTTTCTATCCAAATTATCGATATCGAAGTCTAAAAAATCTACATCCATTTAGGAGACTGAAAGTCATTCTTATCTCAAATTCCTTGATTTATACACAGAGAAAACATATTCCTTGTGACAACCGAATTGAATGCCAATCGAATGATTTGGTTGTACACTTAGAATTTTTTAATTTTAGGAGTAGAAAGTCTGTTCATAAAAAGAATTACGATTGAAAACACCAAATTATTGTCAACGTGTGAATCGTGCGTATAAACGGTAAGTATTTATGTAGCAGAGGAGATACTCTACAAGTATATCGTATCATCTGACACTGAAAAGCAATACTAATCGGGCGTTCTTGTACTTTGTTCCTGGACGTAGTTACTAAGCTCTGCCCTTTTTAAACCGTAGAGAATGGAAAGAATATATGTAGCAGAGGAGAGACTCTCCAAGTATCACATACCATCTGAGATTGAAAAGAGCTCATTTAATTTCGGTTATTCGAATCATACGATTTGCTAATTTTCTGACCATTATAATTTCTCAAATCCAGTTTAGCTTTTTCTAGAGTGATTTTTGGAGAGTTGTTCGGTATTGCTATTCTTAGCCTACCATTAGAAAGTGACCCCATAGTGGCCAAGTAGTTAAGAGTGAATCAGTGAAAAATATTTATTGCAGTCCAACACAATTTGTAGAGTAAAAATACGTTTCTAAGCGGCATCTCCTTAAACATTCTCTACAAGGTGAGTAGTATCATTTTATTCTTGGATTGATAACCTATGTGATCCGAAAAGAAGCTGCTATAGAAATCCAGGGCCTTTTTTGAAGTAATTTCGGGCGCCATGAAGAACCTGGCTTAATGGTTTTTGCTTTTACATAGGCTCATGGCTTCAAATATCCAATTACACGCTGGAACATTTTCGGGGTCATTGTATGGGGGGTGAGATATTGCAAGTCAGTGGAAGTACTAAATCAGTGTAGTAAAACCTCCAAAGGGTTTGGTGCTCTTGGAAGTTCCCACCCCCCAGAATCGTATGATTCTAAGCGGCATCTCCTTAAACATTATCTACAAGGTGATTAGCGTCATTTTATTCTTGGATTGATAACCTCTGAGGTCCGAAAAGAAGCTGCTATGGAAATCCAGAGCCTTTTCTGGAGTAATTTCGGGCGCAATGAAGAACATAGTCTCCATGTAGAACATAGTCTCAGCATGTTCGGTGTCCTCCAGACTTCAAATATCCAATTACACGGTGGAACATTTTTGGTGTCTTTGTCTGGGGGGTTGAGAAATTGCAAGTCAGTGAATGTACTAAGTCTGCTTAGTACAACCTCCAAAGGGTTTGGTGTTCTTGGAAGATCTCATTCCCCAGAATAGTATGATTCTAAGCGGCATCTCCTTAGACATTCTCCACAAGGTGATTAGTATCATTTTATTCTTGGATTAATAACCTATGAGGTCTGAAAAGAAGCAGCTATGGAAATCCAGAACTTTTTTTGAAGTAATTGCAGACGCCATGTTCGGTGTCCTCCAGACTTCAAATATCCAATTACACGGTGGAACATTTTTGGTGTCTTTGTCTGGGGGGTTGAGAAATTGCAAGTCAGTGAAAGTACTAAGTCTGTTTAGTAAAACCTCCAAAGGGTTTGGTGTTCTTGGAAGATCTAATTCCCCAGAATCGTATGATTCTAAGCGGCATCTCCTTAAACATTCTCTACAAGGTAAGTAGCATCATTTTATTATTGGAATGAGATCCGAAAAGAAGCTGCTATGGAAATCCAAGGCCTTCTCTGGAGTAATTTCGGGCGCTATGAAGAACATAGTCTCAGCATGTTCGGTGTCCTCCTGCCTTGAAACATCCAATTACACGGTGGAACTCGCAAGTCATTGATAGGTCTAAATCAGTGTAGCAAAACCTCCAAATGCTTTGGTGTTCTTGGAATTTCTTACCATCCAGAATCATACGATTCTAAGGGCATCTCCTTAAACATTCTCTACAGGGTAAGTAGCATCATTTTATTCTTGGATTGATAACCTATGATGTCCGAAAAGAAGCTGCTATAGAAATCCAGGGCCTTTTTTGAAGTAATTTCGGGCGCCATGAAGAACAAGGCGCAATGAAGAACATAGTCTCCATGAAGAACATAGTCTCATCATGTTCGGTGTCCTCCTGACTTCAGATATCCTTCTACAAGGTGGAATATTTTCGGATTAATTATCTGGGGTGTGAGAAAGTCATTGAGAGTTCTAAATCAGTGTAGCAAAACCTCCAAATGCTTTGGTGTTCTCGGAATTTCTCACCATCCAGAATCATACGATTCTAATCGGCATCTCCTTAAACCTTCTCTACAAGGTGATTAGAATTATTTTATTCTTGGATTGATAACCTATGAGATCCGAAAAGAAGCTACTATGGAAATCCAGGGCCTTTTCTGGAGAAATTTCGGGCGCCATGAAGGACAAGGCTTAATGGCTTTTTCTTTCGCATAGACTATGTCATTCTTAACATAGTCTCAGCATGTTCGGGATCCTTATGCCTTCAGCTATCCAACTACAAGGTGGAACATTTTCGGATACATTGTCTGGGAGGTGGGAAATTCCAAGCCAGTGAAAGTACTTGGTCAGTGTAGTAAAACCAACTAAGAGTTGGCTGTTCTTGGAATTTCTCACCCCCAGACAATGACCCTGAAAATTTTTCAGCATGTAATTGGATAGTGGAAGTCATGAGGACCCCGAACATGCTGAGACTATGTTAAGAATTAAAATGAAGAAACATCTTGGCTTTTACCAAATGAATAATTAAATGAGTAATTAACTTTTGCTGTGTTCTTTATAAACTGGATTTCTTCAAACTTTCCACTTTCTTGGTGGAAAGTTTGTAAGAATTACACCTTAGCTAAGTAATTACTCCTGGAATGTTATAAATTAGACGAAACTAAATGACGCAGGAAACATTATTTCTGATTAATAAACCTGAGGAGATCACTGAAAGATACATCATAGTAGGAGCATTACCATGGGACTCGCAAGGATATGCGAGTCACTGAAGTACGATCTTGGATATTTTTCTGCGAAATTCTTATCGAAACTCACTGGAGAAAAGGGAGAAACTTTGGAGCAAGAGATGAGAATTCTTATGGAGACCCGCTTGCAAACTCATAACAGTAGTGTCAATACCCAATAGAGCGTAGAATTGTTTTCTTGACAAACATGATGAGCAAATTTAGTTCAAAGTACTTTAAGCAGATTATGCACTATCACGGCCAACACACATGTAAATTTTCTTATGTTAACATGTTCCCTTTGTGCAACAAATAAAAATTTTCCAATTCAATTAATCCAATTAAATATTTTTCTTGTCTTTTTTGAAGAATATTGAAAGATTTCCACAATACTATAGACAACCAAATAAAACAATTTTCTTTTTATTTACGCCAAAAAAAAAATAAATTTACACGACACTCTGAACTAAACATAATGCTGAGTTGAAGAGTAATTGAATGGCTAAATCTGTTTTACTTACTTAAAGGGCATTTTGAATAAACAAATCTTTTGAATATTAAAAAAAATAGAAAACACACTGTATTAGATATACAAAAGGACTTGTTTTCCACTTGAATTATCTTTATGATTGCTTTAGTTTGTTAAACATACACTTGTACAGGAATAAGTTCATATTTTTTTTGTTATTTTTTTCCTTCCAAACGGTTTTTCTTATTGAATAAATATATAAAATAAAAGAAAAGTAGATGATGTTAGAAAAAAAAATAGAAAAAGATTGTGAGTGTTAAATAAATTGAATTGATTCAATTTACGTTTACTAGGAAGAACAACAACAACAACACTGGCAACAACAAGTGAAAAAAGGACATGATAAATTAAATCAAATTGAACTCGAAAGGATGGCTAAACTTTATAATACTTTTTTTCTCAATATTTAATGTTCATGTTTCCTCAAGCAGCTGAGTTAGGGGAGAGAGCAGGAGAAATTGTATTTATATTTTAAGAAAGTTGATTGAAATTGATGAAAGAGTAGAGTGATAAAAGTAAAAAGAACCAGGAAGTAAAGCAAATTTTTGTTTTTAGTGAATTCAATGAGGCATTTTCTATACCCTGCACAATTTCTTTAAAAATTTTAATTGTTGACATCAGGGTAATAATATAATATTTGTAATAAAATATAAAACATTTAAGAAAATTCACTGATGACACGATATATAGAAAGTATTTTTAGTAAATTTTTACTCACAAGTCATATAAAAAATATTGGCTATTTAAAAAATTTGTCGAACTATTTACTTGTAAATTATAGATTTTTGGTGTAATTAATATGACAACTGTGTAATGTAAACAATTTAATGAAAATTCATAGAACATGGCTTAAAATTTCAATTGTTGACATTATGTAAATAATATATTCTAAGTGTAAATAATACAAAATATTTGAAAAATCAAAGATTTTAAAATAAATTGGTTTAAATTCTGTAATATTTTGATTGTTGACATTATGTAAACAATGTATTCTTAGTGTAAATAATGTAAAATATTTGAAAAATTTAAAATTTCAACATATATTTCTTTAATTCCATTAAAATTTTAATTGTTGACATTATGTAAATAATGTATTTTTCGAGAAAATAACTATAAATATATAAGAAATGCCAAGATATACCAAATTTGCATGAACTTTGTCCAAAAATCAATTGTTGACATTATGTAAACAATGTATTTATAGTGTAAATAATGTAAAATATTTTCAAAATCAAAGATTTTAAAGAATATTTCTTTAATTCCATTTAAATTTTAATTGTTGACATTATGTAAATAATGTATTTTTGGTGTAAATAACAGTAAATATGTAAAAATTACAAATATATACCAAATTTTCATTAACTTCGTCCAAAAATCAGTTGTTGACATTATGTAAACAATGTATTTTTGGTGTAAATAACTTTAAATATGTAAGAAACGCCAAGATGTATCAAATTTTCATGAATTTTGTCAAAACATCAATTGTTGACATTATGTAAACAATGTATTTATAGTATAAATAATGTAAAATATTTTCAAAATCAAAGATTTTAAAACCTAAACAAATATGTAGATTATGTAGTATTTTAATTGTTGACATAATGTAAACAATGTATATTTGGTGTAAATAACCATAAATATGTAAGCAACGTCAAGATATACCGAATTTTCATGAACTTCATCAATAAATCAATTGTTGACATTATGTAAACAATGTCTTTGTACTGTAAATAATATAAAATATACAATAAATTAATGCATTTGGCGAAATTTCTTTCGCTTATTTGAAACTTTAAATTGTTGACATTATGTAAACAATGTATTTTTGGTGTAAATAACAGTAAAAATTGCAAAGATATACCAAATTTTCATGAACTTTATCAAAAGATCAATTGTTGACATTATGTAAACAATGTATTTATAGTGTAAATAATATAAAATACACAAAGAATTAATACATTTGGCGAATATTCTTTCGCTTATTTGAAATTTTAAATTGTTGACATTATGTAAACAATCTAAGTTTAAAGTACATAATATAAAATATTTGTAAAATCACAAATTATTAAACTGTTTATATAATTTGACATAAATTTCAATTGTTGACATTATGTAAACATTGTAATTTTGGTGTAAATTATATAATAACTGCTTAAAATAAAGAACTTAAACACAATTAAGAGTAAATTGCATAAAATTTTAATTTTTGACATTATGTAAACAATGTATTTATAGTGTAAATAACATAAAATATTTGTAATTTCACCAATTTTAAAACATCTTCTTTACATTTAAACAAATTTCTATTGTTGACGTTGTGTAAACAATGTATTTTTAAGGTAAATAATGTAAAATATTTGTAAAGTCACCAATTTAAAAACTTTTTCTTTAATTTTACACAAATTTTAATGGTTGACATTATGTAAACAATGTATTTTTGGTGTAAATTATATGAAACTACTTAAAATAAAGAACATAAATACAATTTTGAGTAATTAGCATAAAATTTTAATTGTTGACATTATGTAAACAATGTATTTATAGTGTAAATAACATAAAATATTTGTAATTTCACCAATTTTAAAACATCTTCTTTACTTTTAAACAAATTTCTATTGTTGACGTTGTGTAAACAATGTATTTTTAAGGTAAATAATGTAAAATATTTGTAAAGTCACCAATTTAAAAACTTTTTTTTTAATTTTACACAAATTTTAATGGTTGACATTATGTAAACAATGTATTTTTGGTGTAAATTATATGAAACTACTTAAAATAAAGAACATAAATACAATTTTGAGTAATTAGCATAAAATTTTAATTTTTGACATTATGTAAACAATGTATTTATAGTGTAAATAACATAAAATATTTGTAATCTCACCAATTTCAAAACATCTCCTTTACTTTTAAACAAATTTCTATTGTTGACGTTGTGTAAACAATGTATTTTTAAGGTAAATAATGTAAAAAATTTGTAAAGTCACCAATTTAAAAACTTTTTCTTTAATTTTACACAAATTTTAATGGTTGACATTATGTAAACAATGTATTTTTGGTGTAAATTATATGAAACTACTTAAAATAAAGAACATAAATACAATTTTGAGTAATTAGCATAAAATTTCAATTGTTGACATTATGTAAACAATGTATTTTAAGTGTAAAAAACATAAAATATTTGTAATCTCACCAATTTTACAACATTTTATTTAATTTTATATAAATTTCAATTGTTGACATTATGTAAACAATGTATTTTTAAGGTAAATAATATAAAATATATGTGTAAAATCACTAATTTTTAGAAATGTTTTTTTTTTAATTTCCGTTGAATTTTAATTGTTGACATAATGTAAACAATGTAATTTTTAAGTAAATAATATAAAATATTTTTAAAATTAGTCATTTTATGATATTTTCTTGAATTTTACCAAAATATCAGTTGTTGACATTATGTAAACAATGTATTTTAAGTGTAAATAACATAAAATATTTGTAAACTCACCAATTTTAAAACATTTTATTTAATTTTACATAAATTTCAATTGTTGACATTATGTAAACAATGTATTTTTAAGGTAAATAATATAAAATATTTGTAAAATCACTAATTTTTAGAAATGTTTTTTAATTTCGGTTGTATTTTGATTGTTTACATTAGGTAAACAATGTAGTTTAATATAAAAAATTTGTAAAATCAGCAATTTTAAAACATTTTCTTTTATTTTACACAAAGTTTAATTGTTGACTTCATGTAAACAATGTATTTTTTGAATAAATAACATAAACTATTTATCAAATTAAAGATTTTTGTAAATTTTTGTAAATTTTACACATATCTAAATTGTTGACATTATGTAAACAATGTATTTTTATGGTAAATAACAAGAAATATGCAAGATATGCAAAGCTATACGAACTTTCAAATTTCACAAAAAAAAAATCAATTGTTGACATTATGTAAACAATGTGGTTTTAGTGTAAATTACATAAAATATGTTGTAATTTAATGCATTTATCGCACTTTCTTTGCATTTTTGAAATTTTTGACATTATGTAAATAATGTATTTTTGGTGTAAATAATGTAAAATATTTATAAAAATATCAGTTTTAAAACATTTTCGTTAAATTTACAACCTTGCAATTGTTGACATTATGTAAACAATATAGTTTTTAAAGTAAATATCATCAAATTTGTAGCTTAAGTGATGATTTTAAGAAATTTTTTAAGAATTTTTGAAATCTTAAAATTTACCAGTTACCAACCTTTTAAGCCACACAATATACCTTCCTTTTTTGGATACCAATTGCTTTAAAAAAAATGAAATTGTTTTATAAAGTGGACAATGTCCACTTTCTTTTCAAGATTTTTTCTTTGCTTAAATAAGTACTCTTCTCTTCGTTGTCGTTGTCTTCTTAATGTTGTTGTTGTTTATTTTCTACTTTTTTTATTATTGCAATTCAATTCTGTATAAAGCAATTGCTGTCAAAAGCAATTTTCTTAATAAGAAATTTCAATTTGAATTAAACATTTCATTTTATTTGTATTTCAATTCTTATGTAAAATAAGAAATTATTTTAATAAAAAATTCAGTTTTAATGAAGTAAATATTCTTTTAATGCCAGCAGGATTATAAATAATTATGACAAACGTTTTAAAAATGTTTAGTCTATGAGTAGATTTCAGTTTGTTGTTTAATTCCTAAGAATCATTTGAAATTTAAAACGTTTTTAAGCTAAATAAAAAAGCTTTTTCGTTTTTTTATTTAATTTAAAAGCAGATATACTTATGTTGGTTTTTGTTTTGATTTCATTGTTAAAAGATAAAAAAAAATTGTTGACAATTGCTGTCAAAATATTTGGTAATTGATATGTAGTCTTTCTAATAGACAGCAAGAAAAAAGGTATGATATGATGGGAAGTTCAAGTGTGAAGCATTTACTACGTTTAATTATGATAAAATAAGGAGGTGGGCTAACAAGTAAGGTAGTGGGGGGCCGTTAGAATAAGAAGCTCAGTTTTGCTTCGCCTTATTTATAAGAAAAAACAAGAAGTTTTTTAAAGGCAATATCAATTCCTAACTAAAACCCACAACTAATCTATGTATGGTTTTTATAAAACCCTCATTAATTATTTAACGTTGCCCTACCCCGCTTTAATATAAACTCTCAAAAAAGAAACCTCTTTGAATTGTTTAATGACTGTGTCATAATGATCAGGTTTCAATTACTTTGAAAATGACACTGCGCTCTTAAGCTATATAAGAGTACTTCCTTTCTGTACACCGTTGTTGTTGTCGTTGTTCAATGACACTTCTAATACGTAAATTTTTTAATTATAACAAATGGGTATTATTTTCTGCAATGAACCATGAAATTTTATACGCCATTTTAAGTAATAATAAGAAAAAGGTTAAAATTCGTTTTTTTCCTTTTTGACGTTTTCTAATGGGTTAAAAAAGAAAACAATAAACCTAATAGCAAGGAAGGAGGAGCCCGGTATTCTTCTCTTTTTTTATCATGAAATGAGTTGACATTTATTGTTTCACTTGCTGCTAAAGAAGAAACCTTTTATGTCAAAATAAAAAGAAAGAAAGAAAAAAAGGATTCTAAAAGCTAAAAAATAAAGAAAAATGGCTGCCTGATTATGTTGACAATTCAATACTTATACAATAGTCATTTTTTATATTACTCCATTTGACATTTCCGTCAAAATATTTGTGGTAGTTTTGTTCAATTTATTTTAAAATACATTTACTAAATAAAGGTTTCAAATATCAATTGATTAAGAAATTTTTTAATGATGATTAAAGAAGTATTTAAAATATTTTGAAAACTCATTCCAAAACAATAATCTCACACACTAATACGTAATAAATTTATACAATGTACAAAATTACTTGACGAAAAGAGATATATTTTAAAGCTGTCGTCTTGTCGAAGGTGAGGAAATTTACCACCAAAATACATGTGTGCAAAGAGAGGAATTTGTAATCCTTGATTTCCATTTCTTTAAAGAACGGCCATTCCAAAAAGGAGTAGAATATATGTAGGTGTTAAACCTATGTGTGTTTTATAAAGAAACGCACTTTCTAAACCTTAAATTTGAATTAACACAAAAAGGATATATGGCCAGCTTCTCAATTAAAAGGCTCACACAAATGAAAGTTGGTGAACATATTCAGCACAATAAACTACATATCGTGATAAAATTAAATTATAAATTCTCATAATATTGTTTCAAAAATTTGTCAATTTTCGTAAGATAATAAAAAACATTTAAATTTGTTTTTGCATTTATAAAATTACTGCATTTTACTTTATAAAGCAGAGCTATTTTTTAATTTAAAATTTAAATTACAAAAAAAAAGGATATATGACCAGGTTCTAAACTAAAAGAGCCACCCAAATGAAAATTGGTATGCATATTCAGCACACCAAACTACATATTGTGATAACTTAAATTTGACTTTATCATATTTTTTTTATAATAATATAGAAAAATTTAATTTATTTTTGCATTTAAGAAACTCCTACATTAATTTTATAAAACAGCGCACTTTTCAAAGTTAAAATTTAATTTAATAAAACTAAAATATTAATTAACAAAAAAAAGGATATATGGTGAGGTTGTAAATTAAATGGTGTGCTCAAATGAAATTTGGTGTGCCTATTCTGAATACCAAACTACATATTGTAATAAACTTAAATTTAACATTTTCACTCTTTTGTTTCATAAATTTGTCAATTTTCGTAAGATAATATAAAAAATTTAAATTTCTTTTGCATTTATAAAATTACTGCATTTTACTTTATAAAGCAGAGCTATTTTTTAACTTAAAATTTAAATTACAAAAAAAGGATATATGACCAGGTTCTAAACTAAAATAGCCATCCATATGAAATTTGGTATGCATATTCAGCACACCAAACTACATATTGTGATAAACTTAAATTTGAATTTTTCATATTTTTTTTATAATAATATAGACAAAATTTAATTTCTTTTTGCATTTAAGAAACTCCTACATTAAAATTATAAAACAGCGTACTTTTCAAAGTTAAAATTTAATTTAATAAAACGAAAATTTTAATTTACAAAAAAAAGGATATACGGTGAGGTTGTAAATTAAATGGTCTTCACAAAGGAAATTTGGTGTGCCTATTCTGAATACCAAACTATATATTGTAATAAACTTAAATTTAAAATTTTCACTCTTTTGTTTCCTAAATTTGTCATTTTTCATATGATAATATAGAAATTTTTAATTTATTTTTGCATTTATAAAATTACTGCATTTTACTTTATAAAGCAGAGCTATTTTTTTAACTTAAAATTTAAATTACAAAAAAAGGATATATGAACACGTTCTAAACTAAAAGAGCCACCCAAATGAAATTTGGTATGCATATTCAGGACACCAAACTACATATTGTGATAAACTTAAATTTGAATTTTTCATATTTTTTTTATAAAAATATAGAAAAATTTAATTTCATTTTGCATTTAAGAAACTTCTACATTTATTTCATAAAACAGCGCACTTTTCATAGTTAACATTTAATTTAATAAAACGAAAATTTTAATTAACCAAAAAAGGATATATGGTGAGGTTTTAAATTAAATGGTCTGCCCAAAGGAAATTTGGTGTGCCTATTCTGAATACCAAACTACATATTGTAATAAACTTAAATTTAACATTTTCACTCTTTTGTTTCATAAATTTGTCAATTTTCGTAAGATAATATAAAAAATTTAAATTTCTTTTTGCATTTATAAAATTACTGCATTTTACTTTATAAAGCAGGGCTATTTTTTAACTTAAAATTTAAATTACAAAAAAAGGATATATGACCAGGTTCTAAACTAAAAGAGCCATCCATATGAAATTTGGTATGCATATTCAGCACACCAAACTACATATTGTGATAAACTTAAATTTGAATTTTTCATATTTTTTTAATAATAATATAGAAAAAATTTAATTTATTTTTGAATTTAAGAAACTCCTACATTCATTTTATAAAACAGTGCACTTTTCAAAGTTAAAATTTAATTTAATAAAACGAAAATTTTAATTTACAAAAAAAGGATATATGGTGAGGTTTTAAATTAAATGGTCTGCTCAAAAGAAATTTGGTGTGCCTATTCTGAATACCAAACTACATATTGTAATAAACTTAAACTTAAATTTTCACTCTTTTGTTTCATAAATTTGTCAATTTTCGTAAGATAATATAACAAATTTAAATTTCTTTTTGCATTTATAAAATTACTGCATTTTATTTTATAAAGCAGAGCTATTTTTTAACTTAAAATTTAAATTACAAAAAAAGGATATATGACCAGGTTCTAAACTAAAAGAGCCACCCAAATGAAATTTGGTATGCATATTCAGCACACCAAACTACATATTGTGATAAACTTAAATTTAAATTTTCCATATTTTTTTTTATAATAATATAGAAAAATTTTATTTCTTTTTGCATCTAAGAAACTCCTACATTAATTTTTTAAAACAGCGCACTTTTCAAAGTTAGAATTTAATTTAATAAAACGAAAATTTTAATTAACCAAAAAAGGTTATATGGTGAGGTTTTAAATTAATTGGTCTGCTCAATATGAAATTTGGTGTGCCTATTCTGAATAAAATTACTGCATTTTACTTTATAAAGCAGAGCTATTTTTTAACTTAAAATTTAAATTACAAAAAAAGGATATATGACCAGGTTCTAAACTAAAAAAGCCATCCATATGAAATTTGGTATGCATATTCAGCACACCAAACTACATATTGTAATAAACTTAAATTTGAATTTTTCATATTTTTTTATAATAATATAGAAAAATGTAATTTCTTTTTGCATTTAAGAAACTCCTACATTAATTTTATAAAACAGCGCACTTTTCAAAGTTAAAATTTAATTTAATAAAACTAAAATTTTAATTAACAAAAAAAGGATATATTTATAGGTTGGAAATTAAATGGTCTGCTCAAAGGAAATTTGGTGTGCCTATTCTGAATACCAAACTACATATTGCAATAAACTTAAATATTAAATTTGCATGATTTTGTTTCCTAAATTTTTAAATTTTCATATGATAATATAGAAAATTTAATTTTTTAGTTTATTTATGAAATTACTGCAAATAATATAAGGATAACATCTTTTTTAACATAAAAATTTAAGTTAATAAAAGAGGATATATGAAAGTCCAGGTTCTAAATAAAAAATACCAATCAAAGGACTCTAAATTATTCATACATTTATGAATTTTCATATTTTTTTTTAATTTATGAATTTTTTTTTTAACAAACAAATTAATTATCAAAAAAAGGATATATGGCCAGCTTCTCATTTAAAAGGGCTATTCAAATGAAATTTTATGTGCATATTCAGGACAGCAAACTACAAATTGTGGTAAAACCAATATTTGATTGTTTGGTTTATTTTGTAATTTAAAAAAATAAAATTTAAATTTTTATTGGTTTAGCTTGTAACATGATACTTACTTTCGCTCAGCCTAAAATTCAACAATTTTTAAAATGTTAAACTTCACATTAGAAAAAAAGGACATATGGAGAAGTGCTAAACTAAGAAGACCAGTTTATTGAAATTTTGTCTATATATTCTAGATACAAAACTGCGTAATGTGGCAGACTTAAATTTGCGGATTTAACAATTTTGCTTCATTTAGAATAGGTATATTCCTTATATAAAACATAGAATCACATATATTTCGACTAGGAAGATTTTACATGTGTTTTAAAGCACTTTAAATAAGCATTTATTTTAATATTTCAAAATAAGTAAGCTACAATTACATCCACAACTAGCAACCCCTTGAATAATGACATAATTTCCACAAATTTCTAACTCGTATCAGTTTAATAATACTAAAACATAAATGTAAATGAAACCACTAACTTTACACAAAATTTACCTGAAATCTTATTGGTTTTCAAGTGAGCATGCAAAGGATACAAATATATGCATATAAAGCCCAACATATCCTGTCATCCAAAGTAGTATTGCTGCCCCCAAATGTATGCAATATGAAAAGATTAAAAACCAAAACTAAAAGTATTTTGTCACCTGGAACTATTTAAGCAAAAATACATCCATATCTGCACCATTATTAGTACAATTTACATACTATCTGGATAAATATACAAGTAGGTATGTATTCTTGTATTTTATATATTATATTTGTATATCTATGAGCTTGGTTGGAAATAATGACAATAATGTTAATACTGATGATGATGATATTGATCATTATGTATTGAAACGTTGATTGAATCAAGTTTATTTCAAAATGATGCTACTTAACTCATGACACAAAACATACAAGATACAAAGTTTATTTTTTCTTTTTCATATAAAAATTTATACTGTTTTTCCCTCTTTCATACAGTTTGTTCAATTTGTACGTAAATGTTACAGGATAGAGTTTATACCCAGCAAACCTATTCAATACCCTAATTATTTTTAAATGCTACGTGTAGTTTTCGAGAAATAAGATTGTCACTCTATGTACGAAACGGGCACACGAATTTACTTATGACAGCCAATATTGAAAAATTAATGTAGAGTCAAAGCTTCTCGTAGGAAATAATTAAAAATAATTTAATCATTTATGAAATTACAGCATTAATTTGATAAAGAAACGCATTTTCTAAACCTTAAATTTGAATTAACAGAAAAAGGATATATGGCCAGCTTCTAAATTAAAAAGTTCACATAAATGAAATTTGGTGTGCATATTCAGCACACTAAACTGCATATCGTGATAAAATTAAATTATAAATTTTCATAATATTGTTTCATAAATTTGTCAATTTTCATAAAATAATATAGAAAATTTTAATTTATTTTTACATTTATAAAATTACTGCATTTTACTTTATAAAGCAAAGCTATTTTTTAACTTAAAATTTAAATTACAAAAAAAAGGATATATGACCAGGTTCTAAACTAAAAGAACCACCCAAATGAAATTTGGTAGGCATATTCAGGACACCAAACTACTGATAGTGATGAACTTAAATTTGAATTTTTCATAGGAAATAATTAAAAATAATGCACACATAATACAAAACCGCAAACAGTATCTCGGCACCAATAACTCAAACCCAAATCAATATTATAGGCTTAATGGGGTTCCTTAGGTCCTGTAACACCTTGTAAACTGGCAGGACATACATAGAAGTAAGAATAATAAACAAACTTATTCTTTTGTTTTTCTCAAAACTTTTTGTTACTTCTTTTCTGAAAATACAAACATATGTATACTTCAAATTGCCTTTGGTTTTATTAAACTAATGCATATTGAAAATCTTTAAATCACATTAAAATGTTCACTGGTTTAACAACTATGCACGTAGTTGCTGTAATATGTAAGTATGTTTGTTAGCACACGTAAACTGAATGTATGGAAAAATTGTTAACAAGCAATTTCTCACGTAGCTCTGAAAAAATACAACAACAAATTTGCTAAAGTTGAAAATAGAGGTCGACAGAGACTCACAATTGAGCTACGAATTGAACCAGATCAATAATCCAGTATATAGAGCAATGATATCCATTTCGTAACACAATTTTGCTAGCAACAACTCATATATTCTTATTATCTTTAGTTTAGTCGTCACTGAGACAGCGACGAATGCACAAGCTCAGTATTTATATTTATTTTTTAAAGAGCTAGACCCAACACATTCTGCAGATTGTGTAGAAAACAATCGATTGTTCTTATGGAAATTTTTCATTTAATTCAGTTCAAATGTTTCGAATAGTATTTCTCAGTGAACATTCTGCTCTTTAAAATGTAATTGATGTAAATTATTTCACGCTGATCCCGATATAGGTAGATTTGGATTTCCTAGAGTTGTGAAGAATCTTTTGATTCGCAACAACTGCGGCATCGATCTGGAGATAAGCTTCCGCATATCCTAAACACCTCAATAATTCGCCCACAGGTAATCTTTATTATTAATTAATTATTATTAATTAATCTTCATTGTAATTTTCTGAATTTGGTTAAAACAGCATTTCTGGAGAGACGATCTCTATTGGACGTCCCTCATTAAAATGTGAATACGTTTGTGCTCAAATTAGCTAGGGTACTCGACATTAAATCCGGAGACCCGATTATGTTCTTCGCGTTGATGTTTATTAGGAGAATAGTCTCCGAAATAATTGACATGTAATGTCCGCCGTAGCAGAAAACTCTGAAAGATAGTTTTATTCCTCATCATTCAATAAAGACGACACTCTTCTGGAGCCTTCTGCTAATCCGCATATCCCTCTTCAGAAAAAAGATGGAGAATTATATATCTAGGAAAGGTGTACCTCATCAGGAACCTCCAATATTTAGCTTCATCGCACAGTTGATAGCCAATTGTATCTCCATCAAATGCTGTTATCTGAATTACAATTGTCCTAAGAACACGTCCAACGACCGTCCATTGGGAAGCATGCTACATCACATCGGACCATTACCCAATTAGTAACCAAGACAATCTGCAAGCATGCTTATTTGGTCACATTGTCCTTATTTATCCTATTCTGTATATTAAGATTCCAGGAATGTCTCCTTTCCGGAATGAGACAGTCTGATTTCATTTATTTTTGAGGCAATAGTTATTCAACTTATAGCTATTTAGGAAAAGAGCCAGTTTCATCATCAAGGGGTTCAACAATCCACTCACTCAGTGTAATGCAATGTTGACTCCATACGACACCATGTTGTATCCACAAATTTGCGACAAATTTAATTCTCTAGCCAGGGGAGATAAAGGAATGATAAATCAAAAGGGTTGTACTTCTCCCTGCAAAGTGTCATGATAGCAGACAGGATAGCCATCGGTAAAAGTTCTGTGCTAGAAAGTCACTGTGACGAATAAAGAGTTATTTCAACAGATCCGCCCATAATATAGTAATTTTGGACGATCTGCGTATCTCAAATGACAGATTTTCCATGAATCTGGCTCATAAATCAGGTTGAATTTGACCGATGGCATGAGTTATGCTGGCTTTGAGGAACGCTGTGATTTGTGGCTTATCCGCATAGATCTGCGATTCAAGAAAACCCCACAAGAAAAGTCTATCCATTTGTGATTTGACAAAACAAACTGAATAAATGACAGCCAATTCGACAGATCATATATCTTATAATAGACAGAACACTCATTTCATCTATAGAAGGAGTTGTCACGATAAATAATTGTCAAACCCGGGCTAGAGAGATGTGGATAGCCAGATTATTTGGCCATTCGATTCAGTGTTGCTTAGGTGACTTATCTGACATGGTGTGCTAGTCTGTCAGTTTGGGGATTGTGGGTTCAATTCCCGCCTAGAAAATGTGATATGGTTACTTAACGTTGTGGAAGAAGCCGCAGGTATCTCACAGATGCAATTCGGATTCCGGAATACAAGGTCAACAAAATTGATGCCATAGATCTGGTAGTAGGCACAGAGAAAAAAGCATTCCTATGCAAAGGAAGTGTAAGAAATTACTGTGCGATACTTACATTGGACATCAAGAATGATTTCAACTCAGCTATATGGAACAACATAATCCTATCGCTGCAGAAAATGAGGGAACCGAAAGAACTCTTTGGTACGAGATGGACTATTGCAAAATATTACGGCTGGTGATCCTCAAGAATTGGTCCATTACTATGGAATATTATGAACGATGGAGTGTTTAGGATTAGAGTACCGGAAGAGCAAACATTTTAGGCTTCGCGAATTATGTTGCTTAGTGGTTCAAATGCGAAACCTAGAGGATGTACAGCTTTATGCATATGATGCTATTAGAAACTGGCAGAGCAGGAGAGCAAAAGAGTTCCTTAAGATACAACTGGGAAGAAGTGAAATTGTCTCAAGGAAGTCATTAATTATATGGGTTGGATGATCGATAACCGATTAAATTTTCAACGGCACACTGAATATTCCCGACAAAAGGCAATCAAACGTAGTGAACACATTGGCCAGGATAATGCCAAATATAGGAGGCCCAAGGTAAAGTCGCAGAATATTAGATCCTCTTTTATGGATACTACAAGATGTCACAGTGCTACGTAGCGCTGATATAGCTTCCGATCACTATCTCTTGACAGCCGAGCTAAAACTAACGCTTCGCAAACACAAACACATCGAATCAACTAAATCAACGAACCTATAACATCAGCAAGCTGAGAGTCGAAGGCGTTAAAAGAAGATTAGTTTCTTGCATTGTTGAAAAACATGAAAATATTCCACTAATATCTCAACTAAGCTCTGACTTAGATGACGAATGGATGAAGATTAAGGCCATCATTATCAGTGACTCCGCTAACAAAATTGTTGGTTTTTTCAGAAAGGAAAATAAGTACGTATTGGAACGTATTGGAGGAACGGCGTAAAATCAGAGAATCGATGCTATCAGAAAAATACCGCTCTTTTAAAAACGAGCTCCAAGCCAAACTATTAAACCTTATCAAGAAAGTTAAGAGACAAGCCAGAAACGATAAAAGAAACTATTTCAATACCCTCGCCACTGAAGCTGAAAATATTGCACATCAAGGTAACCTAAAGACCGTTTACAACGTGATCAGAAAATATTCCGGTAAGAAATCCAACACAAATATACCTATAACGAATAAAAATGGAAATATGCTAACTTCCATTGATGAGCAGCTGATTAGATGGAAGGAATATTTTGAGGAAACCCTTAACCATCCCTGTAATGCAGACAGCTCCTCTTAAACCGATACCAGAATGCCACTGCCATTAACAACAATCTGTATAGATCCCCCCACTCTTCACGAAATTTCCAAAGACACTGCTAAAGAACGGAAGAGCTGACGGCATCGATAACCTACCCGCCAAATTTTACGAATAAATACTCGCCGAATATGGATGACTGGTCCAGGAATGGAAAGAAAGTATTATAATAAAAATACCTAAAAAAGGAGATCTAAAAAAGTCACTGGAGAGGTATCGCACTGACACCCTCTATATATAAGATATTTTACAAGGTGATACTTAACCGTATACTCGAACCTTTGGAGTAACACCTTCGAAAAGAACAAGCAGGCTTTCGCCCCAACCGCTCTTGGGTAGACCAAATAAACATCCTACGCCTCATAATAGAACAATGTAACGAATATAATACACTGCTATACTTAACGTTTATTGATTTTGAAAAGGCATGTGATGCGATAAACAGAGGAAATATATGGGCAGCTTTAGAAAGTAAGGACGTCCCGCAGAAACGAATTAACTTAATCAAAGCCCAATACACCAATGCGAAAAAGCAGCCAACCTTTCAAAATATTAAGCGGTGTAAAGCAAGGATGTCTTCTCTCTCCGCTCCTTTTTATTACAACCCTTGATGTTATTCTGGCATCCGAAACATTAAACGTAAACTGCAAAGTTTCACGTATAGATGCCAAATATCGAGAAATGGGTAAATCACAGACATGGAGAGGTCAGCTATCACCGGACACAGTTTTTAACAGGGCATGGGGATATGAGGATTCACCAAGGTGTCCAGTCCTCAGAGAGGTTGCAGAAAACGCGGAGCATGTGATATTCATATGCCAAAGATTCAGTGAAAAACATGGGTGGTTGGACAGGCAGTGTAACACCGCATGTTGACTTCAGAGTTAAAATGATTTATAACATACGTAATTTAATCTCTAAGAAAAGAAGAACATCTTCGAAAGCAGGTTAGATCAGTGCAATCAACCCAGTGAGAAAATAAAGCAGTCCCGCTGGTTGTGGTGTTGACGATGGAGATGGTTTAAGTCGGTAAGAATCCGACATATCCAACTGGGACCTATGTAAGAATTCCACCTCCAATATACGAAGGTTGGACAGTAAGTCCGCAACTTTCTTGAATTTCCTGACTCTTAACTGGAAAGGTATCACCGTTCAACAGGCATCTGTCAGTTGACTCTTGTCTAAATTTGAACTAGCTGCGTTATTTAGTTTGTGTTTGACAGCCATTGATAGCAAACTAACTCGTGAATTGAAAATAAATTGCAAAAAAAATGAATTTGGTTTGCTCATTAAGCATTAAGGCTAAACTTGATGAATACTATAGAAACTCTGCGCCATCAATTTCAGTGTTAAAAATGTATTTTACGTTCTGGACGCCCAGTAGAGGTCTCTACACCCGAAACAATAGAAAAATTCGATATGATGCTGGCCGATCGGAGATTGAAAGTGCTAGAGATAATGGAAGCATCTCACATGGCCACTTGGGTCACTGAGATCACTTGGGTATGAAAAAGCTTTCCGCAAGATGGCTGCCGCTCACAATCTGGTACACACATATGTATTTTCCATGGCAAAAATTCATGAATTAGGCAATGAATTGCTCCCTCTTCTGCCCCATTATCCGCTCTGTTCTCGGTGGAACGAGATTTGACTCCAACGACGAAATCCAAAAAAAATCTTATTTTGATGACCTAGACAAATCTTATTTTTTGGAAGGCATAAACAAATTGGAGAAACGTTGAACAAAGTACATAGAGCTTAAAGGAGACTATATTGAAAAATAAAATATTTTTTTCTCGAAAATCCTGTGAAACAGTTTGGAAACTGTGGAGATCAGAATGGTACATAGAACATCATGTAATCCACTATTTGCAGCATTATTATTGAATTATCTTTTCTATTTATCATTTCCAGTCTCTCAAGAGCATTAATATCTTTATTAAAAGGTTGGTTTGGTATTACACAACCTAGAAGATCATCTAAGTTACACATCCTGGAACACCTACAATCCAATACTTTTCATAACAATTTACCAGCCCTTTTAATCAACTAAATCTGCTTATTCTCTAACATATAGCGCCTGTAGCGAGTGCGAGTGTATTGTCTGTCGTACTTGGGTTGTGACATATTTAAATGTCAATTTGGTAGTTTGATGTTTTATGCCATGATGCTGTCAAATCACGCGTCATTCCCGCAAAACTTTGTTGTAGCACAATGTTAGTAGTTATTTTCAGTTATTATTCTTCTTTTTTTTGTCACTCGGCTGTTATTTTTCACAGCAAATACATTTCGTTACAGTTTTTTTTCGTTTTTGCTTATCATTAGTTTAATTGGAGACATGTGCGACCTTTTTTTTATTTCTCATTTTGGTGACAACGAGGTAACAATTAATTGGAATACTATAACATACAAACGTATGTAAGTACTATTATATACTTTTATAGAATACAACGAAAAAAAAAGAATGAAATGTAAAAAAATCAAATAAACAAAATAATAATCACCACAGGGTGCCATGTTTGACATCACCCTGGTTTTGTTTCTATCTCATAAGCTGAAATCATATTTTGACAGATTTTAATAATTATAATAAACAAAACTCCCTGTTACTCATATACATATTAATAATTGTAGATTTATGAATGCTACGTGCTTTAGTTACAAATTATTTCCAACAATTTCCATTAATTTGTTTCAATTTCCGTTTCCGTTAAGCTTTAATCATTTAGTTATTCAATCAATCAATAATTTCTCTTTGCCATACAATTATTACTTTCCCTACTTACTCTCTGTTGCTGTTTGTCTTCTCTATCTCTCCACTCCCTTGGTTTTTTTAACACTGACCAATAATAATAAGTGTCATCTTTGGCCCTCTTCAAAAAGTTAATATTTTCATTTAGTTATTTATTTATACTAGCATCCGTTACTTTATTCTCTCCTCTCTCTCCCTCCCACTTTTCCTTATTTTCTACATCCCTTTCTCTTTATGTTATTTTTCTTCCCAATTGCTTTTTAGCTTTTAACACAATTTTTATGAGTGATTTGATTGATTAGAAAAATTATTTAATTTATTGTTTGAACGCCTGCTAGACACTTGCGTCTGTACTGACTGACTGGAACATTTGGTTGGACCAATGCATAGACCATCACCAACCATCATCATCATTATAATCACCATCTCCTCATTATTATATTATTATTTTGTGTAGTTTAAACTTGTAAATTGTGTATAAATTGAGTTTATGTAGTTAAATGAACCGTAAATTATGTTGTCAGTTTCATAGCTTTAACATGATTGGACAGAGTAATTAAGCCATAATTTGGTAGGGGAGTAAAAGTATTTCTTTTAAGTAGATAAATATTTAATCAATTCAATGGAAATTTTTTCAAAGTGTTGACAGTTAAGGAGGTTATGAGATTTTGAGTTTGAATCATATAAATTATAGGTCATGTTGTTATGATGAGAGCTAGAGGGACTGTTAGGCTTTTAATAATGAAAATAATGAAATTATTTTCCTCATTGGCTGAGTAATCATGTGAAAAGAATCTTCCAATTTTTCAGATTTGTCCACATTTTAAATGTGAAATGATGGTTGCGCAGAGAACTTCTTAATAATTTATTCCATCTAAATATAATCTGAATCTGAAAATCGTTCTGATTCCAGGATATTTTGACTTAATACATTCAAGAGGGAAATCGGAATGGTGAAAAAAGAATCTTGAGAATATTACTGCTGATATTTAGAAAGAAGGCATCTAGCCTAAGAAAGGCAGTGTTATATTAGGGTCCCTTACAAAACCTAAATTAACACAACAATTTAAATACAAACTCTCTTTTAATCGTAAGAAAGTATGGTCGGTCAAGCCCGACCATATACTACCCTACACTAAATAAAAGAGCAAAAACATTTTTCTTTTAAAATTTCAATAATATATATTTTTGAGTGATTTTCGGAAGTGGGCCTTATATGGGAGCTATGACCAATTATGGACCGATCACCATGAAATTAGGTCGTGTGATTTATGTCTATATTAAAGTTAACTATGTTGAATTTTGTGTGTATACCAACATTTTGAAGCGATTTATGCACGTTAAAGTGATTTTCGGAAGCGGATCTATATGGGAGCTATGACTAATTATGGACCGATCGTAATAAAATTTGGTGACATGAATTTTGTATATATAAAACTTATTTGGAGCGGAATTTGTGGAGATACATATATAAATTAAACATTTATGACCGATAAAGTCCAATTTCGGAAGGACATTTGTATGGGGGCTAGGTGAAATAATGGACCGATTTCAGCCAGTTTCAATAGGCTTCGTCCTTGGGCCGAAAAAATAGTATATACCAAATTTTATCGAAATATCTTCAAAATTGCGACCTGTACTCTGCGCACAAGGTTTACATGGACAGCCAGCCAGCCAGACGGACGGACATCGTTTAATCGACTCAGAAAGTGATTCTAAGTCGATCGGTATACTTTAAGGTGGGTGTTAGACTAATATTTTTGGGCGTTATACACATCTGCACAAACGCATAATACCCTCCCCATTTTGGTGGTGTAGGGTATAAAAACTGTATAATTTATAAGAATACAATGGTAATGCAGTTGATTTTAACTCTAACAGCTCTGCAACTCGATGTTACTATTTATAAACACTGTGTCTAGGGTTTTTATCCCGGGAACTCCCGGTACAAATTTCCCGGGAATTTTGCCAATTTTTCAATATCCGATTCCCGGGATTTTTAGTCGGGAATGCCGGGAATTTAAAACTGATTTTTTCACCAAATAACCATGAAATGTTTTTTTACAGTTTTTTGTTCATATCTCGGCAAGTTGGGCATAATCGTTCTTTTTACTGATTGGTCGTTTTTGTTCAGAACAAATAAATAAACAAGTTCGTTATTTTTGTTCAGTTGTTCACTTCTATTCTGTGGTGTTTGACTGAACTAAGTGAATGAACAATTGCTCGCTTAATGTTTTTGCAGTGAACAAAACGAACAGGTCAGTTGCTTTTGGAAATAGAATTTGGCATATTATAACATGATTTTAATAATAAAGAAAAGAATAAGGAATTATATAAAATTCAAACAACATAAATCCCATTGAACGTAATGTCTGACGACCAAAAAGAATAAAGTGAATAAAAAGAAAAAAATTATTGAACAACTTCTCATTGTTCATTTGACTGTATTGTTCAATTGAACTTGTTCGTTCATGAACAACCCAACTCTAGATTTCGTATGAAAATTGAAAAAGATAATTGCTTATTTATAGAATTTATTTCTTACACATTTCTTCTACAAATTTCTTTTTCAAATCCGTAACAAAATAGCTTCAAAAATTTATTAAATGATTAAATGTTTCTTCAATTCAAATCTATTACAAAAAGGCTTAAGTCAATTTTTTCAATTAATTTTGTAAATGATAAAAACAAAACTGATTCAAGAAAAAAATGTTAACTCAATTTGAATTAATTAATTAATTAATTAATTAATTAATTAATTAATTAATTAATTAATTAATTAATTAATTAATTAATTAATTAATTAATTAATTAATTAATTAATTAATTAATTAATTAATTAATTAATTAATTAATTAATTAATTAATTAATTAATTAATTAATTAATTAATTAATTAATTAATTAATTAATATCAGAATTTATTCATACTTTGAATGATTAAGTTTTTGTTAATTCAAATTGAGTTAACATTTTTTTCTTGAATCAGTTTTGATTTTTTGATTTTTTTAAAACAAAAAAATTGGATATTTTTACATAGAAAATATATTTTTTCTAAGTCGTCCAACAAATACATGGAGACGCATAATAATCCAAGAATTAGGGCAGTGCGGGGAACTCTGCACCATCAATTAAAATGGTAAAAAAGTGGTTTACTGTGCAATTTCGTTTTGGTCGCAAGCACAAAAGATACCGAACGTTCTGAACTCCTAGTTGAGTTGAAAAAATTCAACATCGGAGTGTGAAAGCTTTCAATTTTGAATTAATACTTGGGTATGAGAAAGCTTTTCCCAAGATGGGTGTCTCGTTTACTCACAATAGATCACAAATGCAATTGTGCACATATAGTTTCCATGGCAAAAATCTATGAATTAGACATCGAAATGTACTGTTCCATTAGAATTTATATTAGAAGTTCAATCGATTTCCTAAAAAAATGCTTTTGTTATGATGCTTATAACTAATTGGAAGCCAGAGATATTTGGATATCATTTGTGTGTCCTCCTACACAATATGTCCATTACATGTGAATCGATTTAGTTTAGGGCTTTCTTTAACTTTACATCTTATTCGACAACCATTTCGTTTTTCCTATGATCGGCGCATCCTGGCACAGTGACATGCTATCGTTGTAATGGAGCCACAGATTATAACAAGACTGTCCACATTTCCTTAGCAAGTTCCAGTTCTAGTTTGGTCATGGGTAGGTCAAGAAAGGTTGTAAAAATTGTCTCCCCGTTTTTAAGTAAATTTATGGAATTTGTATTGAATAAATTTGTGCCAGGGAGTACGATATAATATTAAGCCCAGTAACCCATACATGTTTCTGAAAATTGGATAACCAGCCTGATATAATCAAAAGAAGCCAAATATCTTAGTTTTGAAGCAAAATGTATGGCATAATTGTCATGTGGAGAGCAGTCATATCATCGCATCCTGAACTTCTTGTGATCATTGGCGCGATGAGATTTACTTCACAAGTTAGTTTGGAGATCAAGATAAATTTATCTCATACAGCAAATCAAATGCGCTACCACTTAGAGAGTGATCGTATTGAATAAGGCACCATCCCACAAAGCGGGGAAAAACTTGGAGAGCCGAATGGTCTGTTATTCGCTTCAAAAAGAAGAAATACATATTGAATTTAGAAAATGCTTTCATTCTAAACGACTTAGTCAATAACAAGTAAGAGAGATATATTCGGCTGTGACGAATCTTATATACCCTTCACCAAATTATACTTCAAAATACAAATTTTAAATATTTTTAGGTAAACAAAATTATTTTTTTTTCCAGTTGTTTTTTAAATTTTTTTGAAAAATTTTTTTTTCGATTTTTTTTTTTAAATTAAAAAATTGTTTTTTTTCAATTTTTTTTTTATTATTTAACGAAAAAAAAAATTTGGTGAAAAAAAAAATTCGGGTTAAAAAATATTTTTTCCGATTTTGACCCATTGCAGGTCCAACTTACGTTGTTCTTATATACGTCGTTGCAAAGGTCTTTGAATTATCTATCATTAGATATCCATATTGTCAATATTAATGACTTAGTAATCCGGATATAGGTCAAAAATAGGTAAAAATCGAGGTTGTCCTGGTTTTTTCCTCATATTTAGCCATTTGTGGACTGATTTTCTCGATAGCAACCGAGCCGTATGAATTCCGGAGATATTGATGTATTAATCGTGTATGTAAGTTATTTGGGGGCTTCGGAATGTTGATTTCAACAGACAGACAGACGGACATGGCTTAATCGACTCCGCTATCTGTAAGGATCCAGAATATATATACTTTATAGGTTCGGAAAATTATATTGTGGAAATTACAAACGGAATGACAAACTTATATATACCCTTCTCACGAAGCTGAAGGGTATAATAATGTTACGAAATTGCATTCTCAATTTGAAGTTACGAGTCTGTAACGGCTGCTTTCAACATTCATCATGTTTATACACTTTTCCATCAATAAAAAGTTCTACTTATAAACAATGTTGATAACACGCTGTTATTAACATTGTTAATAAGCATGACAACATTAACTATCAAAGCTGCTAACATTATTAACATTAAAGCTGCTAAAAACTCTAGGTGATCATTGTGGAAATACAACATTTTAGTTTTGTCCGTTAGATAACACAGGTCAACAGCAACTAACCACACAAAAATGGTATAATTTTTTAATTCTTTTTTTTCTAAAATTGTGAATTTTTTAGATGTTTCTTCACATAATTTATAGTAACTCAAAAAGGGTTAGACCGATATTATTAATTAATTAATTAATTAATAGAAACAGATTAAAGAATATGTAAATTTGAACTTTTCTAAGTTTACTTCAATAATATCGGTCTAACCCTTTTTGAGTTACTATAAATTATGTGAAGAAACATCTAAAAAATTCACAATTTTAGAAAAAAAAGAATTAAAAAATTATACCATTTTTGTGTGGTTAGTTGCTGTTGACCTGTGTTATCTAACGGACAAAACTAAAATGTTGTATTTCCACAATGATCACCTAGAGTTTTTAGCAGCTTTAATGTTAATAATGTTAGCAGCTTTGATAGTTAATGTTGTCATGCTTATTAACAATGTTAATAACAGCGTGTTATCAACATTGTTTATAAGTAGAACTTTTTATTGATGGAAAAGTGTATAAACATGATGAATGTTGAAAGCAGCCGTTACAGACTCGTAACTTCAAATTGAGAATGCAATTTCGTAACATTATTATACCCTTCAGCTTCGTGAGAAGGGTATATATAAGTTTGTCATTCCGTTTGTAATTTCCACAATATAATTTTCCGAACCTATAAAGTATATATATTCTGGATCCTTACAGATAGCGGAGTCGATTAAGCCATGTCCGTCTGTCTGTCTGTTGAAATCAACATTCCGAAGCCCCCAAATAACTTACATACACGATTAATACATCAATATCTCCGGAATTCATACGGCTCGGTTGCTATCGAGAAAATCAGTCCACAAATGGCTAAATATGAGGAAAAAACCAGGACAACCTCGATTTTTACCTATTTTTGACCTATATCCGGATTACTAAGTCATTAATATTGACAATATGGATATCTAATGATAGATAATTCAAAGACCTTTGCAACGACGTATATAAGAACAACGTAAGTTGGACCTGCAATGGGTCAAAATCGGAAAAAATATTTTTTAACCCGAATTTTTTTTTTCACCAAATTTTTTTTTTTCGTTAAATAATAAAAAAAAAATTGAAAAAAAACAATTTTTTAATTTAAAAAAAAAAATCGAAAAAAAAATTTTTCAAAAAAATTTAAAAAACAACTGGAAAAAAAAATAATTTTGTTTACCTAAAAATATTTAAAATTTGTATTTTGAAGTATAATTTGGTGAAGGGTATATAAGATTCGTCACAGCCGAATATATCTCTCTTACTTGTTATTGACTAAGTCGTTTAGAATGAAAGCATTTTCTAAATTCAATATGTATTTCTTCTTTTTGAAGCGAATAACAGACCATTCGGCTCTCCAAGTTTTTCCCCGCTTTGTGGGATGGTGCCTTATTCAATACGATCACTCTCTAAGTGGTAGCGCATTTGATTTGCTGTATGAGATAAATTTATCTTGATCTCCAAACTAACTTGTGAAGTAAATCTCATCGCGCCAATGATCACAAGAAGTTCAGGATGCGATGATATGACTGCTCTCCACATGACAATTATGCCATACATTTTGCTTCAAAACTAAGATATTTGGCTTCTTTTGATTATATCAGGCTGGTTATCCAATTTTCAGAAACATGTATGGGTTACTGGGCTTAATATTATATCGTACTCCCTGGCACAAATTTATTCAATACAAATTCCATAAATTTACTTAAAAACGGGGAGACAATTTTTACAACCTTTCTTGACCTACCCATGACCAAACTAGAACTGGAACTTGCTAAGGAAATGTGGACAGTCTTGTTATAATCTGTGGCTCCATTACAACGATAGCATGTCACTGTGCCAGGATGCGCCGATCATAGGAAAAACGAAATGGTTGTCGAATAAGATGTAAAGTTAAAGAAAGCCCTAAACTAAATCGATTCACATGTAATGGACATATTGTGTAGGAGGACACACAAATGATATCCAAATATCTCTGGCTTCCAATTAGTTATAAGCATCATAACAAAAGCATTTTTTTAGGAAATCGATTGAACTTCTAATATAAATTCTAATGGAACAGTACATTTCGATGTCTAATTCATAGATTTTTGCCATGGAAACTATATGTGCACAATTGCATTTGTGATCGATTGTGAGTAAACGAGACACCCATCTTGGGAAAAGCTTTCTCATACCCAAGTATTAATTCAAAATTGAAAGCTTTCACACACCGATGTTGAATTTTTTCAACTCAACTAGGAGTTCAGAACGTTCGGTATCTTTTGTGCTTGCGACCAAAACGAAATTGCACAGTAAACCACTTTTTTACCATTTTAATTGATGGTGCAGAGTTCCCCGCACTGCCCTAATTCTTGGATTATTATGCGTCTCCATGTATTTGTTGGACGACAGCGGCTACTTGAGCCTTGATGGTTCCATTCTAGCGCCATGATACTTATTATGGCCGTTTCGTTCTGTTTGTGCTAGTATGGGTTTCTCGTTGGTAAGGTTTCAGCTGATGTTGATTTAATTTAATATAGTTCTGGACACGATCCTTGGAAGAGCCTTCGATATTGTGGGGATTGCAGAGTCGCCTAAATGATATTGATTATGCCGACGATATTTGTCTACTGGCTCACAGCTACTCAGATCTCGCGGAGAACATACGAAGCGTACCGCTGGCAGCGGAATCAGCAGGTTTGAAAATAAATGTCATGAAGACGAAAACTTTACGTATAAATGCAACCTCCCGGGATTTATTTGCAATAGGTGTAAGCGAAATAGAAGATGTCAGTCAATTCTGCTATCTTGGGAGCATTATATCTACGTACGGGGGATCGGGAGAGGACATCGACAATCGCTTGCTGAAGGCACGATTGGAGATCACCGTCTTTATCTCTGCATACGAAAATATCAATCTTCAATGCAAATGTAAAATCTACCCTTTAGTACGAAACTTGGAACGCTGTCACTCGTGATATGCGGAAAATGCAACTATTCGTGAACCGCTGTCTTCGCAAGATCCTACGTGTATTCTGGCCGAGAACCATATCTAATTACACGCTCTGGAAAAAAACAGCCCAACAAATCCTATCGATTGAGATAATCAGACGAAAATGGCGATGAATCAGCCACATCCTTAGAAGGCAGCCTAACTAACATCACTAGAAATGTCATAGACTGGAACCCGTAAGGGAACAGAAGAAGGGGACGCCCAGCTCACACATGGAGAAGGCAGATTGTACTGCCTAGATAGCAAAAGCTTTCTACATATTCAAATGGTTGGTCATGCAGCATGATATTGTCGCTGCTAACGATGTTGACTCTCATAGCTTTGGTTTACTTGATATTTATCTCAAGTCCAACATTGTGTTCTAATCTTTCCTTCTACTTTTGCTTGCATGTTGGAGATCTTGTGCGAGAGTAGACAAATATCTTGCGCATAATCCAAAACATCGAGTTGCCGTGAGATGCTCCATGTTATTCCTCTTCTCTCTGACTAGACTTCGCTCATGATGTAATCCAGGACTCTAATGAATAGCAGGGATAATAGGGAACATCCTTGTTTTACTCCAGCGTTTTAGTGAAATTTTTATTTGAAAATTAAATTTTTATTTAGCCCTAAAAGAAATGTCAAAGCAATATTTTGTGATTTTGTGCTTGTTGTTTACATAAAAAAAAAACCAAAAAAAATATTACTCACAAAATCAACCCCCATAATACAGCACAAATTTTTAGCACAGACTTGAACCATGAGGTGTTGCTAAACTAACAAAGCGACATCTGACGTTTAAAAAGAGTTGCCATAAAAAGGATAAACAATGAAGACAAAAGCTCAATGCCAGGCAAATGCTATAAAGCTGTTATGGTAAAAGCTTTGACAAGTAAAAACATATCAGAAATATTGGGAGACAAAATAATACAACATTTAGAGCTTTAGTTGTGTTATTCATGAACAGAAGTTAGCAATGATTTGCAAATTATTAGGGAATACATATACATACATATTTAGTTATCAAAAATAGCATTTTTTCTGAAATTATTCAAACGATTGTGTTAATAAAACGAAAAGTCTTTATTTTATTGGGATTTTGTAAATAGTTACTTGAATAGAAGAAGAGGATGAGAGGAGGAGACTGAATCTCACCTATTCTGCCAATGCCCGACTCTGACAAATCAATTCTATTCCTATCAAAGATGAATCTTAGACGAATCTATTACTTCATCAGAGAATCTGGTTGGTTTAATTCGGAGATAACCCTTGGGTATAACAATGGCATCAGTTTTGAATGGAACCAAGTGAGCTGCTTGACGAGTGGCTGCCCAAGGAACCTAAACTTAACTAAACTAACCTAATAGAACCATAACTGTTGGCACCAATCAACTTTAAAAATGTTGAGTATGTAAATAGATTTCAGTTCTAGGAGAGCGATCGGCATACAGAGATTATATGGATTATCTCTATCTCTCCTCGCTCTGTTGTAATCAGATCATCTATTAATTGCTAGTTTTGGTTATTTTTTTGAAAAGTTTTATGAATTTTTATTTAAATAGGTATTCTATGGCATGCCTGGCAAACAGTGTAATCTGTGTATTTTTACACTCTCGCAAAAGAACTGTCAAACATTTTATGGAAATTCAGTTGTACAACTGTGATAAGTTTGCTCTACAATTTATAATACTTGAACTGTATTAATTGTGCAGTCTGTACAGTTTCTGCAGTCAATTGATTAAAAAATTGCACAAAAAATTGAAAAAGTTGGTTTCATGAAACAGATCGCGCAAATTTTCCCATTTGCACAAATGGTAAACTTAAGCGTTTAAATGAGATCCTATAGATCCATTCACCTTGTCATTCCGTTTGTAATTTCCACAATATAATTGTGGAAATATATTCTGGATCCTGGATTCTGGATCCTTATAGATAGTGGAGTCGATTAAGTCCGTCTGTCTGTCTGTTGAAATCAAATTTTCGAAGCCCCCAAATAACTTACAAACACGATTCATACATCAATATCTCCGAAAATAGAGAAAATCTGTCCACAATGTCTGAGATATAAGGAAAAAACCAGGACAACTTCGATTTTTGACATTTTTTATACCCTTCACCTTCGTGAGATGAAGTTTGTCATTCCGTTTGTAATTTCTACATTTTTCATTTCCGACCCTATAAAGTATATATATTCTGGATCGTTATAGATAGCAGAGTCGATAAAGCCATGTCTGTCTGTTGAAATCAACTTTCCGAAGCCCCCAAATAACTTACAAACACGATTCATACATCAATATCTCCGGAATTCTTCCGGCTCGGTTGCTATTTAAAATCGAGTAACTCGGTCCACAAATGGCTGAGATATGAGGAAAAAACCACGACAACCTCGATTGTTTACCAATTTTTATAACCTTCACATTCGTGAGAAGGGTAAATATAAGTTTGTCATTTGTAATTTCTACATTTTTCATTTCCGACCCTATAAAGTATATATAGCATATTCTGGATCCTTATAGATAGCAGAGTCTATTAAGCCATGTCCGTCTGTCTGTCTGTTGAAATCAACTTTCCGAAGCCCCCAAATAACTTACAAACACGATTCATACATCAATATCTCCGGAATTCTTCCGGCTGGAGAAAATCGGAAGACAAATGTCTGAGATATAAGGAAAAAACCAGGACAACCTCGATTTTTGACCTATATCTGGATTACTAAGTCATTAATATAGACAATATGGATATCTAATGATAGATATTTCAAAGACTTTTGCAACGACGTATATAAGACCATAGTAAGTTGGACCTACGATGGGTCAAAATCGGAAAAAATATTTTTTTAACCCGAATTTTTTTTTCACCAAAATAAAAATTAAAACCACAAAAAAAAAATTTTTAAATTAAAAAAAATTTAAATTTAAAAAAAAAATTTAAAATTTAAAAAGTTGAAAAAAAAAATTTAAAAACAATTCGAAATTTTTTTTCCAAAAAATTAAAAAACAACTTGAAAAAAAATTTTTGTTTACCTAAAAATATTTAAAATTTTTATTTTGAAACATAATTTTGTGAAGGGTATATAAGATTCGGCTTAGCCGAATATGGCTCTCTTACTAGTTTTAAAAAAAAAAAATCTCTTTGTGCAAACCTTCTTCAAGCTGAAAACATAACTTTTTTTTGCTTAATTCCTCTTTTTTATCACACATAGTTTGAGCTCATATGTTTCTCACTAATTCCATCTAAAAATATTTAAAAAAAAAACTAGTTTTATTTAATTCACAAAGTTCTTTTTTAAAAACAACTGACTGAAAAAAATTCGGTTAAATTAAAAATAAACGCAGCCGTTCTTTTCTGTTTACCCCCTTCCTTGTCATACAAGTATTCATAACTTTCATTTGTTTGGACAAATTAAAGTTTTTTTTTACACTTGTTTTAATTCACAGCTTTGTAAATCCAAATAAACAAACCAACAGCTGTAATACACTTTCTGTTTTTTTTTATTTATTTTTTTAATATTTTATTCAATTTTCTGCAGTTTTTTTTAATTGGAAAACTTAACGCGAAAATAAGGAAATGATATAATTTTAATTCCTTTTCAGCACAAAGAAAATGCAAAATTATGCCCAAGAATTAACAACAAAAATGAACAAAAAAAAAACAACAACCATTTTACTCACACTCTCAACCTCTTTATCTCCCCGCTCCTTTAATAAAGCTCTCTTAACATGATGATGACGGCCGTTTATTATGTGATACTTATAATTGTGTGTGTTTCTGTGTGTGTGTATTTAATGTTTTCGTATGTGTAATCATCATAAAGGACTTAACAGCATAAAAATCCTTTTGTATAAATCATACATTTATATTTGCATGCATTTGCCTGCATATTGGTTGTGTTTGTGTATGCGTGGCAACATGATTTGACTTTATTTTAATTACTTGTAAACAAAAGTAATGTACAAATTAAAATCTTAACAGTGATTTGCTCATTTAGCCGTAATTTATCAAGGCTGCTTAAAAGAAATGCATAAAAGCGAGGGTTGTAAATGAAGTTTAGGTGCTAAGCTGGCAGGAGGCTGGTGTTGGAAAGTCTGAAGTATTAAAGACTTCAGATTTCAAGGTGAAATAAAACGATTTCAAAGCTTGAGTCTTCATTCAGATTTCTAGATTTACAGCTAATCTGTATAGCTGGGCTTTAAAAAATCAGTTTGAAGTTGTAGCTGAGTGTCCAAAAATCTAGGAAATAATCGAAATCTAGTTATTGCCAAATTTTGATTTCAATAAATCGATGGTTGCATAGCGCCATCCAGTTGAAACCACATCTCGCCCGGATATCATCCATATTTTTAAATATAAAATCATTGATCGCGGTAACGATCTCCATTGATCGTAACACGAACTAGGGTTTTATTTTTGGTTAAATGATGCTACCAAACGGAAAATTGTTTCTGGATGTAATGGCTTTAATTCCAGCACCAGCTGGAAATTATTAGGGTGTAGGCCAATATCTTTGCTCAAAATTTCCCACATACTGAAAGCACAGAGCCCCAATTTCTGCCACCGACGGCGAATCGATAACTTTGGATCTTCTTGCTCTATTTCGTTTACAGCAGCAATATTTTCTTCAGCATTCACATTCCTTTGACGTGTTGGTGTTATTGCATCATTTAGAGAACATCTGGTATGAAATCTATCTACAGTTCGACGGATTGCTTGCTCGGATGGACGACTATGTACGCTATAAAAATCATGAAGTCTTCTATACGTTGCGCGAATCGATGATTGATTTTTTAAAGTAAATTTAGATAATTTGGTAGTGTTTTTTAAGCATCAATCTATACATGATGATTTGCCAGAGTATACTGATCATCAGGGAAACCAAAATATGCAAATGCATGTTTTTTTTTGGTGAGTCTAATGAGCACATTGTTAAGATATTAACACGTTTCAGAACGTTTTGTTACTGCATATTTTTGCATATTTTACCCTTAAATGCATATTTTTGCTTATATTTGTTTTAAGAGCATATTTATGTCATATTTTTGCGTTTAATAGCATATTTTGACTTTATCAAAAACAAATTTTGTCTTACTTATTTTCGCTGTTGTGTTACAAGTTTTTACTTCCTTTGTTTAAAATTCAAAATTAAAAAATAGATGGTTTTTTAATATAAAATAAGCACAATTCTAATTCAAACTTAACTGTTCTAAGTGTTAAAGAAATATTGTCTTTTAAATTTGCTCCTATAACATTACTTGATTTTATGTTGTATTTATTATACCCTTCACCTTCGTGAGAAGGGTATATATAAGTTTGTCATTCCGATTGTAATTTCTACATTTTTCATTTCCGACCCTATAAAGTATATATATTCTGGATCCTTATAGATAGCGGAGTCGATTAAGCCATGTCCGTCTGTCTGTCTGTCTGTCTGTTGAAATCAATTTTCTGAAGATCCCAGATATCTTCGGGATCCAAATCTTCAATAATTCTGTCAGACATGCTTTCGAGAAGTTTGCTATTTAAATAAATAACCTCCATAAATAACGGAGATATGAGCAAAAAACCCGGACAACCTAAATTTTTTACCTATTTTTGATCTATATCTGGATTACTAAGTCATTAATACAGACAATATGGATATCTAATGATAGATATTTCAAAGTCCATTGCAACGATGTAGTATGTTGGACCTACAATGGGTCAAAATCGGGAAAAATATTTTTTAACCCGAATTTTTTTTTATCAACAAATTTTTTTTGACATACATCTTTTTTCCAAAAAAAAATTTAAAAAAAAATTTGGAAAAAAACTTTTTAAAAAAATTTGGAAAAAACTTTTTTTAAAAAAAAATTAAAAAACAATTTCAACAAAAAAAAATTTGAAAAACAATTAAAAAAAAACAAAACAAACAGATTTTATAAAGAAAATACTGTTATACTAAAGATTTTATGTGCAAAATACTGTTATACAGAAGATTTTCTATAGAAAATACAGCCATACTTAAGATTTTCTAAAGAAAATACAGTTATACTGAAGATTTTCTATAGAAAATTCTGTTATACTAAAGATTTTCTATAGCAAATATTGTTATACTGAAGATTTTCTCTAGAAAATACTGTTATACTGAAGATTTTCTGTGCAAAATACTGTTATACTGAAGATTTTCTATAGAATATACTGTTATACAGAAGAGTTTCTCTAGAAAATATTGTTATACTGAAGATTTTCTATAGAAAATAGTGTTATACAGAAGATTTTCTCTAGAAAATATTGTTATACTGAAGATTTTCTATAGAAAATACTGTTATACTGAAGATTTTCTCTAGAAAATACTGTTATACTGAAGATTTTCTATAGAAAATACTGTTATACTGAAGATTTTCTATAGAAAATAGTGTTATACAGAAGATTTTCTCTAGAAAATATTGTTATACTGAAGATTTTCTATAGAACGTACCAATTTTATATAGAAAATGAGATACTGGAGATTTTCTATAGAAAATTCTGTTATACTACAGATTTTCTATAGCAAATATTGTTATACTGAAGATTTTGTATAGAATATACAGAAGATTTTCTATAGAATATACTGTTATACAGAAGATTAATTGTTAAAATGAAGATTTTCTGTAGAAAATAATGTTATTCAATTATTTTCTATGAAAAACACTGTTATACTGAAGATTTTCTATAGAATATACTGTTATACAGAAGATTTTCTCTAGAAAATACTGTTATACTGAAGATTTTCTATCGAATATGCTGTTATACTGAAGATTTTCTATAGAAAATACTGTTATACAGAAGATTTTCTGTGCAAAATACTGTTATACTGAAGATTTTCTAAAGAATATACTGTTATACAGAAGAGTTTCTCAAGAAAATATTGTTATACTGAAGATTTTCTGTAGAAAATACTGTTATACAGAAGATTTTCTCTAGAAAATATTGTTATAATGAAGATTTTCTATAGATAATACTGTTATACTGAAGATTTTCTATAGAAAATTTTGTTATACTAAAGATTTTCTCTAGAAAATATTGTTATACTGAAGATTTTCTATATAATATACAGAAGATTTTCTATAGAAAATACTGTTATAGTGAAGATTTTCTATAGAAAATACTGTTATACAGAAGATTTTCTGTGCAAAATACTGTTAAACTGAAGATTTTCTATAGAATATACTGTTATACAGAAGAGTTTCTCTAGAAAATATTGTTATACTGAAGATTTTCTATAGAAAATAGTGTTATACAGAAGATTTTCTCTAGAAAATACTGTTATACTGAAGATTTTCTAAAGAATATACTGTTATACAGAAGAGTTTCTCAAGAAAATATTGTTATACTGAAGATTTTCTGTAGAAAATACTGTTATACAGAAGATTTTCTCTAGAAAATATTGTTATAATGAAGATTTTCTATAGATAATACTGTTATACTGAAGATTTTCTATAGAAAATTTTGTTATACTAAAGATTTTCTCTAGAAAATATTGTTATACTGAAGATTTTCTATATAATATACAGAAGATTTTCTATAGAAAATACTGTTATAGTGAAGATTTTCTATAGAAAATACTGTTATACAGAAGATTTTCTGTGCAAAATACTGTTAAACTGAAGATTTTCTATAGAATATACTGTTATACAGAAGAGTTTCTCTAGAAAATATTGTTATACTGAAGATTTTCTATAGAAAATAGTGTTATACAGAAGATTTTCTCTAGAAAATATTGTTATACTGAAGATTTTCTATAGATAATACTGTTATACTGAAGATTTTCTATAGAAAATTCTGTTATACTAAAGATTTTCTATAGCAAATATTGTTATACTGAAGATTTTCTCTAGAAAATACTGTTATACTGAAGATTTTCTGTGCAAAATACTGTTATACTGAAGATTTTCTATAGAATATACTGTTATACAGAAGAGTTTCTCTAGAAAATATTGTTATACTGAAGATTTTCTATAGAAAATAGTGTTATACAGAAGATTTTCTCTAGAAAATATTGTTATACTGAAGATTTTCTATAGATAATACTGTTATACTGAAGATTTTCTATAGAAAATTCTGTTATACTAAAGATTTTCTATAGCAAATATTGTTATACTGAAGATTTTCTCTAGAAAATACTGTTATACTGAAGATTTTCTCTAGAAAATACTGTTATACTGAAGATTTTCTATAGAAAATACTGTTATACTGAAGATTTTCTATAGAAAATAGTGTTATACAGAAGATTTTCTCTAGAAAATATTGTTATACTGAAGATTTTCTATAGAAAGTACCGATTTTATATAGAAAATGAGATACTGGAGATTTTCTATAGAAAATTCTGTTATACTACAGATTTTCCATAGCAAATATTGTTATACTGAAGATTTTGTATAGAATATACAGAAGATTTTCTATAGAAAATACTGTTATACTGATGATTTTCTATAGCAATAACTGTTATACTGATTATTTTTTATGAGAATTCTGTTATACTGAAGATTTTCTATAGAAAATGCTATTATAGGGAAGACTTTTTATAGAAAATACTATTATACACAAGATTTTTTATAGAAAATACTGTTATACTGAAGATTTTCTATAGAATATACTGTTATACAGAAGATTTTCTCTAGAAAATATTGTTATACTGAAAATTTTCTATAGAAAGTACTGATTTTCTATAGAAAATACAATTATACTGAAGATTTTCTATAGAAAATACTGTTATACTGATGATTTTCTATAGCAATAACTGTTATACTGATTATTTTTTATGAGAATTCTGTTATACTGAAGATTTTCTATAGAAAATGCTATTATAGTGAAGATTTTTTATAGAAAATGCTGTTATAATAACAAGTTTCTATAGAAAATACTGTTATATTGAAGATTTTCTATAGAAAATTCTATTATACTAAAGATTTCCTATAGAAATTACTGTTTTACTGAAGATATTCTATAGAAAATACTGTTAACTGAAGACTATCTATAGAAAAAGCTGTTATACTGAAGATTTTCTATAGAAAATTCTGTTATACTGAAGGTTTTCTATAAAAATAGTTAGTTAAAGCAGGAAATCATTTCGAGTCTATGTATAAGAAATACTGAATTATTTCATTACGAAATAATAGCAAAAAAAAATTACGATCGTAACAATTTTACTATCCCTGATTCCTTATCATTAAATCTAGTATTTTGAGGATTAAAAGCTTAGCAAATAAATAGGTTTGCTAACCTAAAGATCTGACATGATTTACTAAAAAATTTTAAATAGTTTAAGTTTTATATTAGCCTTTTAAACTTTCACAATTAGTTTGGCTTATAAACTAAAATATTTTTGTATATTTTACTTAATATTTCAGTTTATTCATTCAGCTGTCAAATTAAGACCATTGTTATTCAACCAAATTGTAAACCACTGTTGCATTAATGCACTCAACAAAACTCCTGTATAATTAAAACATCCCTCAAAAAATGTATGTTTTTGTTCATAACACCATTTTATAATAATCATAATTTCAATTAAAACCAAAAAAAAAAAAACGAAACTCATTGTCATTTTTAAGCATCTTCTTGAAAACTGTCTACATATCCTTATTATTTTATTAAAACCAAATGAAAAAAAAACAGAAACACATACTATCTAGCCATTCATTTTCAAACATACTTTTTACAAATATAAATTATTGTATTTCTTTCTAAATAACAATAAATTACCGCCACCAATCTTAAAAGCCAGGCATATAAAAAGTACATCTTCCCCCAAATTAAATACTTCTAGCACTTTTACAGGTTTTCAAGTTGTGCTGCTTTTGCTGCATGCAACACATTTGAGCCACTTGTGAAAACGTTAATTTCATAATTACATGTTTCATGTGTTCCCATACCACATTTCATCTACTCATATGCACACTTCTCCCTCCATTCTTCTTTTTCTTCTTATACATATTGCCACAAAATCATCAAACCCGTCTTAAAAAAAAAATTGAAATACAAATGAATTGAATTAAAACACAGCGATTTGTGAACGCAACAAAAATCGTTGGCTATTTCAAGTTACTTGTAGATATATCCAGTTATAAACATCATTATTGGGTTTAGTGTTGTTGTTGGGGTTTTAAAAAGCAACAACAATTCTGAATATCAACCATTTTGGTTTATAAATTTAATATTGGTTGTTACATTAGACTTGTAGTCGTCATCATTATATTCCTACTCTTCTCTTTTTTTTAACACATCATTGTCTTCATCATAATTATCATCATCATTAGTATCAAAGTCATTATTTTACAGGTAAAGAAATAACTAAGCTGAAGTAACTTAGTCGTGTTAAGTGATAAAAAGAGTAATAATACTTTATTGAACTGTCTTAATTTCAAATACAATCAATACGTACTACATTAAATTACGATAGAATACGTTGCTCTAGTCGGATCGACATCGGGATTCGATTTACGATTACGGCTTAAGTTCGGGATCGGCTTTCTGCACTTAGGATCGGGTATCCTTATAATTGGAATCGGTTTTAATAGGTAAGTTTTTGCAGAATCGGCTTAATGCAGGTTCTCGTTTTTTTTATAATAGAGATCGGTTTTAGTAGATTCAGGTTTAGATTCAGTATCGGCTTAGCGTATGTTCGGGTTTTATAATCGGGTTTATATTCAAGATCGTCTCAAAGCAGCTATGGGTTTTCCTAATCGGTATTAACAGTATCAGGTTTATTTTAAGGATCTGATTAATCCGGGTTCGGGCTTAGTTGATTCGGATTTAGATTCAGTATCGGTTTAACTCATGTTCGGGTTTTATAATCGGGATCGGTTTTAACAGGTTCAGCTTTAGATTCAGGATCGGCTTAACGCACGTTCGGATTGTTATAATCGGGATCGCTCAGTGACTTTTTCAATGGAAACTCATTCCGCTGTAAAAATATCGCGATTTGAAAATTGAAAAAATATGTTAAAATTATCTAAAATTATATACACATTAGTTGACCCGCCCGGCTTCGCCCGGTAGCATTAACTAATGTTAGTTCTTCAAGTTTATCCAAGCCACGCACACCAGCCTGTTCTTATTTATTTGCAAATAAAATATGTAAATTTGTACTGCATACTTTAGGGAGCTTTTTTATTACAGTTGACTGGACTCAAATAAAAAAGAATTTCTGAGTTTTACCCGGAAATTTCGAATCGAATAAAAAAAAAATCAGCCAAATCGCTCCAGCCGTTCTCACGTGATGGCATTACATACATGGACCATTTAATTTTTATATATGTATATAGATAATTGCCCATAACTTTGAAACTACTCAAAGACCAGCATAATGTTTGACTCCGTTTTAAAGGTAAATTTATTGTCCTTAAAATGTTTACGTATAAAAGGTTAAAGGTCAATTTTCGAAGTATATATTTCAATGTAAAAAATATCAAAGCTTGCGATGTTAAAAATTAATAAAGAACACGGTATGAGGACACCTAAACTCTCTACTAATTCTATGAAGACTCGATTAGTTCAGGAGTTATAAAGAAAAACCTTATTAAAATTACGGTTTTTATACCCTTCACCTTTGTGAGAATTGTATATATAAGTTTGTCATTCCGTTCTCAGATGTTCTAATATCACCACTTAGAAAATCCAGAATTCTTCGACACTCTCTAGCAAAGGAAAAGACCAAACCCCGACTTTTGGTAGGGCTTCGATCAAGCTTGGTTTATCCAAGTTTTAGCTATTCTAGAAGTTGTTTAGATGAGGAAGAGGAGAAATCAGTACAATACCTTGCACAAGAGCGTAGACTAATACATATTGGCAGTTTTCATAGATGGATAGCTACTGGAGCTTGTGTCTCATAAACGAAAGCCTAACGAATGTAGAGTTTTTCAGGTTGAGATTCTGACATTACTATGGCTGAGAAAGTAAATTCATATATTTCTATGCGATGGTTATGGTTTGCAGAGCAAGGTGATACTTATATTCCAAACCATCAACCATTTTAACGTTTGCTCATGTTTGTTTTATATTGCCATGTTACTGAAACCAGCTGATTCTAATCTGTATCCGATTTTACACAAATTGGGAGCATCGAAAATCCAGATAAGGCCCCCCCAAAAAATATATTTACATATTTATCATCTAATTGTAGCTTGGAAAAAGGTTTTATTTAAAGATATTGGAAGTTGTAGCAACATATAAAGTAAGTATTATTAAAAATTAACAGCATACTTATTATTCCAATTTTGCAGCAGTTTTGCGACGAATCATGAATATAATAGTTTTATGTGAATAAAAACTACCGCCAAAAGTATTCCAATAACAACCCCTTAAAACGCCATTATATTTACCAAGCAGATACTTGCCAGTAGGATTTCTAAAAGCACAAAGTTTTATCACAAACTTATTCTGAACATTTAAATTTTTAACAACTTACGCATCAGCACAATACGCAAACCAAAAACCACCTTCACGTTCTTTAGCGCAAATTGAGTCATTATCATTGTCGTATGTGCTGAATTTTTGGCCAAGATGTCTAGTCATACTATCACCAGCAGTACCCCAATAACGGCTCAGTGTCTTTAATTTGTATTTCTCAGTCGCACTGTCTATTGCAAAGTTGTCATAACGTGCAAACTTTGTTACACCTTCAAAATTTTCCACATAAACATTTAATTCCTGTGGCCCATAGTAGTTTGTTAGAGCATAAAGATTCTCCAGGCCAATCCAGTATTCTCTGGCCGGATTACCAAAACCTTTAACATAATCCGTCCAAGATCGGTTAAAATTCTCGTTGCCATCTTCACGTCTTAAAATATACAACCAATCGCCTTCATAATTGTCATAATCACAATAAACCGTAAATGTCCGATTGCTGTAGCGTGTATCGGTAATATTATAGATGCCCGTACGACGAGTGCATTCAGTGGCTTCGGCACATGAGCTGGGTTGCACATCTGTAGCGCAATGTTTGGGCATGGCATCGAAACGTACATCAAATATGGACTTTGAATTTTTAGGTGGTTTTTCAGGGATTTTCTTATTTTCGTTCAAGTTTAAATGTCTGAAAATTCATTAGTTATCAATTTTTATACTTAAACTTTACAATTAAGCTCACCTTTCGGCTATTATATCCAAACGTGTGTTTTGAATTTCCAACGATTGTTTTAAGTTTTCGATTTGTGAAAATAAATGCAAATACATGGCATCCCAATCGCAGTTTTCGCCATTCTAAAAAAGAGATAAAAGCAATAAATATGGTTGTATAAAATCCTTAAATAAATATTACCCCATTTTGAATTAAAATAACAAAATTAAATGTTAAGAAAAAAATATATTTAAAAAACATTTTTTTTTATTAATTGAATAAATTCAGTTAATGCGTTTAAAGTTAAATTTCAAATGAGAGCAGTCTTGCAAACGAAACTATTTATATATTTTTGCTTAAGCAGAGGTTCTGCAATATTTTACACTACACCCAGTCAATATCTTTTCAATTTACCATAAATTTACTAGTGTTTCATAGGAGTTATATCAAAGTGTTTGCATTTTTCCTAGTAGCATTAAAATTTAAATCATCATTTATATCATTTCAATTGCTAGCTGCTCTTAGCTGCATAGGGAACCTCTGCGCGATAAAAACAGCTTTTACGTTTACATTTTTATTTTTTAATTTTTAAGCTAAACTCTAACATTATTATTGTAAATAATTCTTATCATGTTTGAATTTTGTTTTTCTTTCTTTATAAAAACTGTTATCTGTGCAATTATTCATAAAAGTCAAGTTCAAGTACAAATAATTTTTATCAAAAATAAAATTCTAATTCTATACCCAGCATCAATATAATACGGCCACCGTTGTGCATTTGGTATACAAAATGTATGTGGTTCACCCGAATTGGTTAGTTTTATGCTACATTCCTGCAAACCAAGATTTTCTTATATTTATACCATAGACCGGCGAATTGAGAGGATTTACTATGTTCATATGTATAGGTGACACTACACAGAGAGAAATAACACATTTCGATAATTCATTTGTTTTGCTATGTTATGTTTATTCATTCAGGTTGCTGCTGAAAAACAAACAAAAACTAAAGCTAAAAACAAAAAAATGAGCAAAAAACGAAAAAAACATGCGCTATATTCCTACTTTGTTGAATGCTGTCAAGCAACTGAATGAAATATTTGTATTTTTACGCTCTTGTTGTTTGCGATAGTGTTGTGTACGTGTAAATAACCGAAAATGTTCGTATTCACAACAAAAAATATTTTTTAACCCGAATTTTTTTTTCCACCAAAAAATTTTTTTTTTTAAATTTTAAAAAAAAAAATTTTAAATTTAAAAAATTTTAAATAACAATTCGAATAATTTTTTTTCCAAAAATAATATGAAAAATAACTGGAAAAAAACTAAATTTTGTTTACATAAAAATATTTAAAATTTTTATTTTGAAGTATAATTTGGTGAAGGGTATATAAGATTCGGCACAGCCGAATATAGCTCTCTTACTTGTTCTGTTCTAGTTCTATTTCTGTTCTAGTTCTGTTCTAGTTCTGTTCTAGTTCTGTTCTAGTTCTGTTCTAGTTCTGTTCTAGTTCTGTTCTAGTTCTGTTCTAGTTCTGTTCTAGTTCTGTTCTAGTTCTGTTCTAGTTCTGTTCTAGTTCTGTTCTAGTTCTGTTCTAGTTCTGTTCTAGTTCTGTTCTAGTTCTGTTCTAGTTCTGTTCTAGTTCTGTTCTAGTTCTGTTCTAGTTCTGTTCTAGTTCTGTTCTAGTTCTGTTCTAGTTCTGTTCTAGTTCTGTTCTAGTTCTGTTCTAGTTCTGTTCTAGTTCTGTTCTAGTTCTGTTCTAGTTCTGTTCTAGTTCTGTTCTAGTTCTGTTCTAGTTCTGTTCTAGTTCTGTTCTAGTTCTGTTCTAGTTCTGTTCTAGTTCTGTTCTAGTTCTGTTCTAGTTCTGTTCTAGTTCTGTTCTAGTTCTGTTCTAGTTCTGTTCTAGTTCTGTTCTAGTTCTGTTCTAGTTCTGTTCTAGTTCTGTTCTAGTTCTGTTCTAGTTCTGTTCTAGTTCTGTTCTAGTTCTGTTCTAGTTCTGTTCTAGTTCTGTTCTAGTTCTGTTCTAGTTCTGTTCTAGTTCTGTTCTAGTTCTGTTCTAGTTCTGTTCTAGTTCTGTTCTAGTTCTGTTCTAGTTCTGTTCTAGTTCTGTTCTAGTTCTGTTCTAGTTCTGTTCTAGTTCTGTTCTAGTTCTGTTCTAGTTCTGTTCTAGTTCTGTTCTAGTTCTGTTCTAGTTCTGTTCTAGTTCTGTTCTAGTTCTGTTCTAGTTCTGTTCTAGTTCTGTTCTAGTTCTGTTCTAGTTCTGTTCTAGTTCTGTTCTAGTTCTGTTCTAGTTCTGTTCTAGTTCTGTTCTAGTTCTGTTCTAGTTCTGTTCTAGTTCTGTTCTAGTTCTGTTCTAGTTCTGTTCTAGTTCTGTTCTAGTTCTGTTCTAGTTCTGTTCTAGTTCTGTTCTAGTTCTGTTCTAGTTCTGTTCTAGTTCTGTTCTAGTTCTGTTCTAGTTCTGTTCTAGTTCTGTTCTAGTTCTGTTCTAGTTCTGTTCTAGTTCTGTTCTAGTTCTGTTCTAGTTCTGTTCTAGTTCTGTTCTAGTTCTGTTCTAGTTCTGTTCTAGTTCTGTTCTAGTTCTGTTCTTGTTCTGTTCTAGTTCTGTTCTAGTTCTGTTCTAGTTCTGTTCTAGTTCTGTTCTAGTTCTGTTCTAGTTCTGTTCTAGTTCTGTTCTAGTTCTGTTCTAGTTCTGTTCTAGTTCTGTTCTAGATCTGTTCTAGTTCTGTTCTAGTTCTGTTCTAGTTCTGTTCTAGTTCTGTTCTAGTTCTGTTCTAGTTCTGTTCTAGTTCTGTTCTAGTTCTGTTCTAGTTCAGTTCTAGTTCTGTTCTAGTTCTGTTCTAGTTCTGTTCTAGTTCTGTTCTAGTTCTGTTCTAGTTCTGTTCTAGTTCTGTTCTAGTTCTGTTCTAGTTCTGTTCTAGTTCTGTTCTAGTTCTGTTCTAGTTCTGTTCTAGTTCTGTTCTAGTTCTGTTCTAGTTCTGTTCTAGTTCTGTTCTAGTTCTGTTCTAGTTCTGTTCTGTTCTAGTTCTGTTCTAGTTCTGTTCTAGTTCTGTTCTAGTTCTGTTCTAGTTATGTTCTAGTTCTGTTCTAGTTCTGTTCTAGTTCTGTTCTAGTTCTGTTCTAGTTCTGTTCTAGTTCTGTTCTAGTTCTGTTCTAGTTCTGTTCTAGTTCTGTTCTAGTTCTGTTCTAGTTCTGTTCTAGTTCTGTTCTAGTTCTGTTCTAGTTCTGTTCTAGTTCTGTTCTAGTTCTGTTCTAGTTCTGTTCTAGTTCTGTTCTAGTTCTGTTCTAGTTCTGTTCTAGTTCTGTTCTAGTTCTGTTCTAGTTCTAGTTCGGTTCGTTAGATCGTCTTACAGTTTTATAAAGATCCATAATATATATATGATTAATGCATATTTAAAACTAAGTAATTTGTGTTAAATTTTGTATCAATATCGATATTTATGGTGCTTTAGTGTATTTTTCAGATGTGAGCCTTATAAAAGCGTCTTCATAAAATATTGTTCTGATGCTTATTTTGGTTCAATTTCGTCTTAATAACGATATTTACGATATTTGAAATTAGCGAAGCTATCTCAAACCAAACAAAACTCCTGGTTTGGATAATATCTCTCCAGAACTGCTTACAGCCGACCGAGTAAGCAGTGCACGACTGCTGGAACCCATTATTAAAGCATTTATGATGGAGTTATCATGAATCTTTCCAAAAAATGTGATTTGACCAATAGAAAAAATTGGAGAGGCATAACCTTGTTTAGCTTGGTAAATAAGGTAATTGCACATATTATAAACAAAAGGCTCACGACAACAATTCTCCAAATATGTACTCAGAAATTAGCAAGCTGGCTTTTGCTCCAAAAATCATGTGTTGATCAAATAAATAGTCTTAGGATTATCAGTGAAATTGGAGTCTCGTATTTATAGACTTTGAGAAGTCCTTTGACACTCTCAGAAAAAATAACACTGCTAATCAAAGCCCTGTACAAGAATTCCACTTGCCGTGTGTTACATGAAAAATGGCTGAGCAATAATATCATAATTAGGATCCATGTGAAAGCGGACATTGGGAGCTACTCAAGCTGTAATTTCAAAACCTTTGCGAGCTGCAGGATTCATCCAAAAGCAGGGAAATCGAATACCATACGAATTGAAGTCGAGAGACCTTGAAATGTCCAAAATTATGCTTAAACGCTACAAAAGGAAATCATCTTTGCACGTAGCACCCAGCCGAATCGGCACCAAAGCCAAATATAAATGTCGGTAAGGTAATGCTCTGTTTGTGGTGGAAGCGAAAGGGTCCTATCTATTATAAGCTTCTGAAATCTGGCCATCATTTGCAGAAAAACGCCTCGAATATGCGGCCAGACATGAAACCTCAATATTCCATCATGACAACACTCAGCCACATATTGAAATACCTGTTAAAAACTATTTAGAATGAAGTGGGTAGTTTTGCCTCACCCGCTTTATAGTCCAGACCGTGCAATGACCGACTACTATTTGTTTGGATCGCTACAGAACGCTTCTCTGGAAGATAGAGGGAATAGTGTTTGTGGACATTTGATTTGAATTTTCCGACATTGCAAGGGACAGAAAATACTTCGACAGGAAGCTTATTCCACATACGGACGGTACGGCTAAAGAACGAATTTTCTCTGTAATGTGTTGTACAATCCACTGACCAATCGATAGAACAGTGAAGCACACCCACATTGCGACGATGCTACAAAGAATCAATAGAGCTGGATAACCTACTGTCACTGATAAGCATTTTCGCCCTCTCCTGTACGCGGTCGAGTAACTTCAAAGTAGACTTCGAAGCACCGGCCCATACATGAGAGTTGTATTCCATTTGGGGTCGGATAATAAGGAGACCAGATGAGGTGAAGTATTTATTATACCGCCTTAGAAAACTGAGGCACTTTAATGCTGCTTTCGACACTTGAAAAATGTGTTTTGTCCAGAGAACATCACACTGAATTCACTAGGCTAGAATTCGTTCTTGGCCTCAAAAGATTGAGCAGTTCTTTTGGCTCGGAATTCATATGTTGCCAGAAAGATGGGAAAAGGTCATAGCCAATTTTGAAGAAATTTATATTGTGAAAATACTCTCTTACCTACATCTCTTGGGTCTATGGTGATCAAAATCATATTTATATAAGATTCCAAACCTGATTAAGTAAAGGGAGATCAATCATTAATTTTCTTAAATCAATATCTATTAATATTCCCAGATCCATAACCCGACTGATGGGATGATCAAGAAGGAAATTATAACGAAATTATTGTTGATATTGAATGATTTTCCTCATACGTTTCTAACTACATGGAAACTTACCACACTTTTTCTGTATCTGTAACCATCTTAATCCTCATAATTACAATAATCTTTGCCATAATTCTCATACTCTTCAATACAAATTGTCTGCTCACCAATAACGCCCTCCTTATGAGAACATTTTCATTATTCCACCAAAATGTTTGACTTCAAATTTAAAATATTTTATAAGTGTTAAACGAAGAACAACACTTGTCACTTTTTGTTCTTGGTCTTCTGTGAAAATAAAGAAATTCACAAGAAGCTGTAGCTGAGTGAAGGAAATTCACGAATAAACCAAACAAAAAGAAACAAAAATATTATAACAATAGGATGGTCTGGTTATTGAAGTGGCCCAGTCACTTAAACGCCATTGTTAAATCCTTGTTATGGTGGGATAATTAATAATAATGATTGTAATAAATAACAATAAAGAACTGATGGACGTACGCTCTTAAATGATTGATTTTGTATTAAAAGTTATTTAAGTGGAAATTATTTAATAATGAAAAATGTTTTGCGGTGGTTTTTTTTGGTGGTAAGCCACCAAACATAAAGCGTTCACATTAGCTGAGTAACTAAATTATTTGAAGTGGTGCAATTGATAAATTTAGATCAAGGATCCTAACATTCTGAACTTAATAAAGGAAGTTACAGCTATTAATTGAATTATTGGAAACCTAACTTCCATTCAAACATTTGCTTAGGGAGATGGAGTATGAGTCAAGGATCAGCACAGCCGAAACTCAAGATGTTGACCAAGTTTACTTCCTTAGTATTTAAATGAAAACTGAGCTAGTCTTAGGTCTATTGATTAGTTTTCTGCTATTTGGAACAAAAAGATTTTCTTATTATTTTCAGCATTTCCTATGTTTTTTTGTTTGGTTGGCCAATGAAGTCAATGTTATGGTTAATCATGACCAAACATGCAAAACACCAGGGTTGGCTCTTAACTTTCAGTGTTTGCTGAAACTTATTAAAAATACAAATAACCAACAAATAAAGTCTTATTACAGTTTTCCCTCTTTGGCTTCTTTGTGTTTCATTCATTCAACATTTAACCACTTACATGCTCAGCCATTAACATGACACGCTGCTTTGCACAAGTATTTATGTATTTATTCCAATTTGAAATCTTAACAAAACTACACCCACTTTAACATCAAAGTCAATTTCTCATGAACTTTATTTAACTACACCCAAATAATTTCACATTTTATTGCTGGAAACAAACCAAAATTTGAACAACTGAAGCACGAATTGGCAACCAATAAATAATGCCTGCATTGTACGAATACAAACAATTTACTTTCATACATTTTGCATAAGAAACTAAATAAAACATTCAATTTGTTGGTTCTATTCATTGACGCACACGTTGCCATCATGACATCATTATTTCTTTATCGTTTTTATTTTGGTATTAAATTGAATTGAAAACTAAATGAAGATTTGCTAAGCAATGTCATGTCTCAAACAATTTCAAGGATTACAAACGTACAGGAAGCGAACTAGAAGGAAGTTTGTCCAAATATATATTCTAAAGTTAAAAGACACAACATCCTTTAAGTTAAAAACAAGACAGGATTTTTGTTTTTGCTAAATCTAACATTTGTCAGAATGTATTTGGCTTTTGATGTTCTCAAAATATATTTGAGGAAGTCAGTGCTTGGGAAAATACAGGAGAAGAAAGCGAAACACAAAATCTATTATATGAGTCTCTCTAATACTTTCAATCTATAAACCACAACATATTCCCTATTCAATACTCTAATGTCACAAGGTTAAGGCATCCAACTCATTATCTGCATAACCCTTCCTGTAATCTCTGAGTTCTTGGAGGCCATAGAATCCCTAAAAAACAACCAAAGTCCTGGAGATAATAACATCTCACCAGAACTCCTTAAGGTATTGTAAATCCTCAAACGAGTGCTAAAATAATCCTTCCCGTTTTTGAAGAAATCTGGCCATCGGAAAGAATTCCACATGAACTTAAGTAAGGCAATAGGCTCAGTAGGATAGGTACCAAAGTAGTCGCATATGCTGACAACGTTGTGCTTCTTATTCAAGGGAAGTTTCTTCCCACAATAAGTGAACTCATGGAATCATGCCAAGACCGAACTGGTTCTTTTCACCAGGATATATAAAACTCAAGAATTCAGACCTCCACGACTGGATGGTACTTTTCTGAAGATTTCAAGCGAAGCCAAATATCTTGGCGTAATTTTGGACTCTAAGCTCTCATGGAAACGTATTGCTGGGAGTCGAATGCAGAAGGCATTATGTGCCTTCTATATATGTATGTAAGAAAGCCTTTGGGAAGAGATGGGGTCTTAAACCTATTTTGACCTATGGGGCTCTTGTTTGGTGGAGAGTGGTAGACAAGGTACAAAGATTAGCATGTCTTGCAATTACTGGCTCTATGAATTCCAACCCTTAGTCCGCTCGACTGTCATGGCACCATCCTACAAAAGATAGGCAGGACAATCATAGGGCGGGAAACGGACTACATAATACCAACACCGAATTTTGATAGAACATTTAAGATCAGAATACCCACAAGGGATGATTGGGCCGCGAACTCCGTCCTAAGGGATGACGTGATCTCAATCTACACTGATGGTTCAAAGACAGAAAGAGGCACAGGCTCGGGAATCTTATCAGAAGAGCTGGACATTTTGATGTCTCTTCGATTACCCGATACCTGCACGGTTTTCCAGGCAGAGATTTATGCCATCGATACAGTCGCGAGAAGAATCCGGGAACTGAATCTCGAAAATTCGACTATACATATCTACTTGGACAGCCTTGCATCAATCAAGGCTCTTAACTCCAACGTGATTAGGTCGAAATATCTTCTCAATTGTATCGAATCACTGGGTCAACTGACACAATATCACGTGAGTTTATATGGGTTCCGGGACATGAGGGCATCCAGGGAAATAAATTATCTGATGAGTGCGCCACCAACGGGTCGTCCCTGGATGTATCTCTTGCTCAAAGGGATATTCACACTAACATGGTGACAATATCGAAATTGATAGATGAATAGGCTTTGAGCATGACGGAGCATGACCACCTTGATGACTCAGGTGGTCAAATATCATCAATTGTAGAATATCCAGAATGCTCTGGCCCAATCTGACAGATGATAAAACTAGGACTCTTTGGTCTTTTAGTAGCAATTCGATTAGGCTTCTTACGGGTATAATTACTGTTTACTGTATGATTGGACATATATCGGAACGTATGGTTTACAAACGTTACAGCTATTTTAGAAGTTGTTTAGATGAAGAGGAGGAGGAATCGGTACAGCACCTTCTATGTGAATGCCCAGCTTTACAAGAGCATAGACTACTACATCTTGGTAGAGCTATTTTCCATGATCTGGACTGTCACAGAGATGTGTCACTAGAAAATATGATCAGATTTATTAGAAGTACCGGCTGGTTCCCACGGGCACCACAGGAATCACATAGTCAACGATATTAGGAAGGGAAACTATTCTCACTTCATGTTTGAATTGTTCAGCATAAGGGAATAGTATTTCTAAAGGTACAATGGGCTACAAGGCCTCCGAGTGAACTTACTAACTTGCGAGCAACCTGTATAACCTAACCTAAGGAAGGCATTATAGAAAATTCACCCCAGGAGATCTGAAGAATCGAAACAATTAACAAGGTTTTGACCCACATTATTCACAAAAGGATATCAACATTAAGAAATCAACAAGCTGATTTCCAGCCAAATATATCAAGCATTGACCATTTAAACTCATTGAGAATTATTGTGGAACAATCAGTTTAATTGAGGTCTCTCTTATATCTTATAGTCATCGACTTCGAGAAGTCATGAGACACATTGGATCACAGTGTTATACGAAAGCTAACTAAACTAATACAATTCACCAAAATCCTATATGCTGCAGCAAGCCTCGGAATCCTTCACGAGGGCTCGCTTTCACATAAGATTGAGGTTGGTACTGAAGTTCGACAGGGATGTGTAATTTCGCCACTACTTCTAAACATACTGTTAGACATTTTTATGAGTCATGCGATGGTAGAAAATCGAGGCATTGTATGGGAACTTCCGGAACGACTGGAGGATCAGTACGCCTACGATAAATGACTCATCTCCCATAGCTGCGCTGAGATGTCACGAAAGCTGCAACAAGCTCGCACAATTATCAACGCAAGCTGGACTTTAAGAATTCATTCAGAACACATTAGATCTTTCCTGATAAACGATGAAATTCTGGAAGATGTCAACTCATACTGCTATCTTGGCTCCATCATTACTGAAATTTCTAAATAAAGAAGGCCACTCAATAATACGGACAGCTCAACCACGTGTGAAAATCATCAATAATTTTGCCGTGTAAAAACAAATATTTTTAACTGCTATATGGCTGCGAGTCCTGCAACGCATATTCGAAAGACATCCAATCATTGCAGGTATTTGTAAATAGATGTCTACGTAGAATAATACGACTTTTTAGGCTTTAAATCTCGAACAAAAATTTGTGGCATCCGATGAAATTCGAAAACGTAAGTGGAATTGTATCGGACTCACGCTCCGTAAAGAAATATCAGTTATTGCTAAAAATGATATTGAGTGGAATCCACAAGGGTTCGCAGCACACGCGTGGCGAAGGAAAATCCAAGCCGAAACTAAGAAAATGGATAAAACGTAGAGTGAAATCAAAACCATAGTGATGGACAGATCCGAATGAATGAAATTTGTTGAGGCCCTATGTTCCTTATTGGAACGATGGGAAAATATATCGGTCGTCTTGTAGGACAGTCCAAAAACCTAAAGAGATAGCACGTAAATAATTTGAATTATCGAAAGCTAATGAACGAGACACTTTTTCAAAATCAAAAAAATGGGATGGCCAGACACCGAAGCACTAAATAATGATAAACAATGAAATTTTATCATAGGTTTCCATCGACCTTATAAATTAGTTTAGCCATCGCGTCACTTTCCGCTATTGATGCACAAATATCATCACACTGTTAAATCGCAAACAATTTGAGTGAAACTCTTCGTGTTTAGATAATCTTTTCTAAAACCAACATATTAATTTATTTCGACATCGAAGCACAAATTATTGCGCCACCCTTTTCCTAGACATTCTTCCGTCACATTGAGCAACAACCTGAGGAGATGGAACACAAACAATTGGAGTGTTGTCTAAAACCAAAAAAATTTTTGACGATTGTAATAAATGTTAGAAAAATAAGAAGATGGGAAATCGAAACACTCAAAAAAAAATGATAATAATGAAGTTCTATCATAGATTTCCATTATCTTTACTATCCTAAGTAACCAAATTAACATATTCCGGAATAGAGATACAAATATCGTACGATTAAGTCAATAGATACCATGTGAAAGTACGTTTCTTTTGGCCCACAATACAGTCTAATAAAGGGTCGTTCATTAAGCGCTTCCTATCTTTGTGTGAGATATTATCAGCATTTTTTATTCCATTGAAAATCCTAAAGTCCGCCGAGACTTCGTTGGGTGGCGCATGGCGCACGACGACTTGTTGAGACCACATCCAATTCAAACAAGCCAAAATAGTTTTTAATCATCGACCTATAGCGTTCACCGTTGACGGTGGTGGCCTGACCAAGGTCGCTCTAAATGAAATATGGATCGATGAAGTCGCCAGCCCAAAATCTATACTAAACACTAACTTTTTCGGGATGCATTGGATGCTCTTGGCTCTCATCTTGATTGGTATCATCTCAAATTCGACAATTCTGTTTTGTTGACATTCATCCAGAAATGGGCGTGTTTACAACTGTTCCAGGACCTATTATATATTATCATTTGCAGGTGTTGTTGAAAGCTATATGACAACCATATCGAAAGATGTAGCTTCAACAATATGGCCGCTATCAAGTGTCAAAGAGCGGTAGTTCTATACATAAACCTTTTTCCAGACATTATGCAGTCCACATTGAAAAACAATCTAAAGAGATGAATTGTCAATCATTTGAGTGAAAGTAGTTTTCGGAGCTTGGAAACTCTTGCTAAAAACCAAATAATTAAACCTTTTTTTGCTTCGAATATGTCGAATTTTGTACCTACAAAGCGTCATATGCGAGAAGTTTTACTTAGGGTGAATGTGTTTCAAAGTGTGAGCCGCCATCAACTGTCAAAGATCGGTAGTCTCTATTGGAAGACCCTATATATAAACCTTTTTCCAGACATTATGCAGTCCACATTGAAAAACAATCTAAAGAGATGAATTGTCAACCATTTGAGTGAAAGTAGTTTTCGAAGTTTGGAAACTCTTGCTAAAAACCTAATAATTAAACCTTTTTCTGCTTCGAATATGTCGAATTTTGTACCTACAAAGCGTCATATGCGAGAAGTTTTACTTAGGGTGAATGTGTTTCAAAGTGTCAGAGATGGTTTGTGCGTTTCTTTTGACATGGAAGACAAAGATCGGCCAGGCCAGCCATAAAAGTTTGAAGACCAAGAATTGGAGTGGGTTGTTGTCAAACTCAACAAGAGCTAGCAAAATCATTGGGAGCTAACCAACCAGCAATTTCAAAAACGTTTGCGAGGATTCATCCAAAAGCAGGGAAATAGGAAATTTGAGAGACCTTGAAAGTTGAATTTGAAATACAGCTTGAAAGCTATAAAAGAAAATCATTTTTCCATCAAATCATTTCTTGTGATGAAAAATGGATTCATTATAATTACCCGAAGCGTAATAGATCGTATGTGAAGCCCGACCAACCAGCCGAATCGACACCAAAGCCAAATATCATGGCGCTAAGGTCATTCTCCGTAGTTGGTTAGAGCAAAAATGTCCTATCTATTACGAGCTGCTGAAATCTAATCAGACCATCACAGGCAAGCTGTACCGAACGAAACTGAATCATTTGAAGCGAGCATCGGCCGAAAAACCCCCAGAATCTGAGGCCAGACATGAAACCGTAATATTCCATCATGTCAATGCTAGGCCACATCTTGGAATACCTATTAAAAACTATTTAGAATGAAGTGGTTGGAAAGTTTTGCCCCACCCGCCTTATAGTCCAGACCTTGCCCCGTCCGACCACTATTTGTTTCGATCGATGCAGAACGCTCGGTCTGGAATATGCTTCACTTTGGAACAGAGTATCAGATATTGGCTTGATTCGTTCTTAACCTCAAAATATGAACAGTTCCTTTGGCGTGGAATCCATTTCAGCTTTTAATTTGAAACAAATATTTCAAAAAGTGTAACAATGAGGAAATTGGTTAATGAAGATCGTAAGAAGCAGGATCTATCGTAAGATAGAAGACAAATACCGTATGTTTTCAATATGTTTATCTACATATCAGGTGTGACAACGTAAATGTCTTTAAGGGCCAAATTCAGAATTCGCTATGAATTCTGTGTTGATAATGAAGTATTTGAGTGAATTTCTGCTGATATTAATTATTGTTTTCTCACTTATTCTGACTAGGTTTAAATAAAGCCAATAAGTATGACTAGAATTGAAACAAAAGGAATATTTGTTCTTATTACGGGGATAAAAAGTATCCTGTCAAATTTCCAACTAATATGTCATACACACCATTAATTCTCATATTTAAAATTAAAAAAAAATTCATCTTTTTCCCACTTAAATTTACCCCAGCCAAAGTTTTGAATACCAAAAACTCTAATTAACCTAAAAGCTTATTACTTTTGTAAAAAAATGCATCCATTATAAGTAAAAATAAGGTTTTCAATTTGTAATAATAATAAAATCCACAAATAATAAATGCACAATTATCCAAATGGCTGTGCCGGTTCTGGGAATTACTGCTTTATTTTCAAATCAAAATAATGGTTAGAAAACAATGCAAATCCCTTGGGGAATTGGAAAGGATATTGGCTGCAAGGAGACTGAAAATACACAAAACAAACAAAGTGTTAAATGCATATTAGCCATCATTCAATGGTTACTTACAAAAGCGGCAAGAATGTGTGAAATTTTTAATATTTTTGATTGAGAAATTAGCAGCCAAATGAAGGAAGAGTGTTGTTGGTTTGAAAGGATTTAGTGAAATGAAAACCGAAATGTTGAAGTTGGAATGCAATTTTGTTAAATGGAATATTGATTTCATATTTTAGGCAAATATAAATCTTAATGAATTAACTATACTGTACAGAAGTTGAAGGGTGTTCTTGCCAGGAATATTCAAGTTTGAGATTTATTTGAGTGAAAGCTTTTTCAAAGCTTTTGCTTATAATAGAGATTAGTTGTTTTTCTTGGGATATTTTGGTTTAATATTTATGTTTTGTAAAAGAAATATTAATTTGACATTCAAGGTATCCCTGCTTCTTTAATTAGTCCGAATAAATCAAGTCTTCTTTTAATAGTTTCTTACATTTATTCAATCTTATAGTCAATCATATGTTTGGATTCTCTCTCATTTAAGATCGCATGCATAGGTATCTTATTTCAAACTTTAAACATTTCCAAAAGTACCATTAAAAGGCTGGTTCTTTAGGATGCGATCTAAGACCTTCCTTCCTATACCTAACATCATATGTAAAGAGCGATTGTAAGGTACATAATCCCTTCTTTGGTTACCTTGCCTCGGTCAAGACCTCAATTTAGAAGCGTATGTATCCTGAGTTAAGGGCTGCTACTGAGTCTTTGGTTGCACTTTTGTGTCTGTGCGGGGATGAGGTATTGGTCTCACTAGATTAAGATTAGCTGTTGGTTGCATCAGTTGAAATGATGTTAGTGCTTTTCCAAATCCAGTTGTAGAGGTCATTCCAGTCCAGACATGGAATTAACATAACCATGCTCCAGACTTAGTCGTGTACATATGCCCGTTATGGTTTTGCACTGGACCGATCAACAACTTAGACACACATGATCTATGCTCACTTGTAGGAAGGGATCCTTTATATTAAAAATTTTCGGATTGGGGGGAGAATTTTCTTTATTCACCCACCACATCAAGACCAAAGATGGCACAATACCACATCTTGATCAAAGAGCTTCCTTAAAAACTTCCGAGATGTTGGTGAACACGAGCTTAATGAAAGAATTATAATCATCCCTTTGTCTTGCAATCTTGGAGGATGAAGCCATTTTAACACTTAAGCATCAGACTAGGAGAGAATTGGACGATTTATAGGACATTTTAGGGACAAGAGAATGATTAAGAATGCCTTAATCTCCTTTTATCAGCTTCTCCTGTCCGCAAAGAATCGTAGTGAGGAATCCAAGCGGCATTACATCACTTTGATGTAGCAATTGATGACTTGCTGCATTTTATGAAGAAGAATCTGGACCAAAGATGGTGCTTTCTTAAAAAGTTTCTCTGGCAAGAATTATAATCCTTCCTTTGGGCCAACTCCCTTTTCCAACGATGTTGAATGCGTGGGTTTGTCTTCCCATCTTGGAGGATGAAGCCATTCTAACATTTAAGCATTAAACTAAGGGAGAATTGGACGTTTCATGGGATATTCGAAGGAGAAGAAAGAATGTAGAGATCTTTGGATCAAAATCGGTTTGGAATTCCTTAAACTCCTTTTATCAACTTCGGCTGATCTTACCCGCAGAGAATCGCTAAAAGGAATCCAAACGGCATTGCATCACTTTGAAGTAGCAATGGAAGACTTGCTGCATTTCATGAAGAAGAATGATATCAATCTGGACCAAAGATGGCGATTTCTTTAAAAGTTTCTCGAAAAGTTGGCGAACACTATCCCTGGGAAGAATTATAATCCTTCCTTTGGACCAGCTCCCTTTTCCGACGATGATGAATGTGTGGGTTTGTCTTCCCATCTTGGAGGATGAAGCCATTCTAACACTTCATAATTAGACTAAGGGAGAACTAGACGATTCATGGGATATTTTAGGGACAAGGAGAATGTAAAGATGTCCGCATCAAAATCGGTTTGGAATCCCTTAAACTCCTTTTATCAGCTCCAGCTGATCTTGTCCGCGAAGAACCGCAGTGAAGAATCCAAGCGGCTGCGCATCTCTTTGGAATAGCAATAAAGAAGGAAGTTATCAACCCGAACATATTCAATCTCACATAAATAAATTTGAGAGTTGGCTACACAAATGACGATCACCTTAAGGGATAGTTGTCCTCCAGTACAGATAAATAATATGAGAATTCTCAAAACAGAATCATGTAAGATATCTTAGTATCCATCTTGACCGCAGTCTAACATGTGTCCACCAATCGAATCTAAACTAATAGAAAATGAAATTAAAATCTAATTTGATTAGGCCTAAACTATTGGGTTCTCTTCTATATAAAACATCATCTACTTTTAATATCGAAAAGCTAAAAAGTAGAAAGTCGAGACATTTCAGAGCAATAACAGGCTATCCTTGCTACATTAGAAATTATAACATCCATAGGGATCTCAATGTTCCTATAATACGCAAGGAGATCAAATAATCTACCTTAAACTACAAGGAGAAAAACATCCAAATCCCCAAGCAAGATAATTGTCCCAGAAGAGTAGAAACCTTGCATCTAGGACATTTCAGTGGCAATAAGAAGCTTCTTTATTGAGTGTATGACTTAAAAATGCGAGATTTTTTTTAAATGTTTAGCTTTTATTTAAATCATTTGTACAATATAAATTTATTCAAAGTATTAGCCATGACCTTTTCCGTTCTTTCTGGCAACATATGTATTTCGAGCCAAAAGAACTGCTCATCAAAAGAACTGCTCAGATCAAGATCAAGCCAATTTCGGATACTCTGTCCCAAAGTGAAGCGTATACCAGAGAGATCGTACTGCATCGATCGAAACAAATAGTAGTCGAACGGGGCAAGTTCTGCACTATAAGGCGGATGAGGCTAAACTTCCCAACCACTTCATTCTAAATGAAGTGGCCTAGCGTTGTCATGATGGAATATTACGGTTTCATGTCTGTGTGTTTTTGCGGCAATTCTCACTTCAAACGAAGTTGTGTTTCCTGTGATGGTCTGGTCAGATTTCAGAAGCTTATAATAGATAGGACCCTTTCTCTACCACCAGATACAGAGAAATACCTAAGCGCCATGGATATTTGGCTTTGATGTCGATTCGGCTGGTTGGCCGGGCTTCACATATGATCTCTTACGCTTCGGGTTATCTTAATGGATCCATTTTTCATCGTAAGTAATGATTCGGTGCAAAAATGATTTTCTTTCAACAGCATTTCAGACATAAAAATTCGTCTTTCAGGGTCTCTCAGCGTCAATTCTTATGGTACCCAATTATCCTGCTTTTGGATGAATCCTATTGCTCGCAAACGTTTTGAAATTGCTGCTTGAATAGCTTCCAATGCCCTTGCAAGCTCTTGTTGAGTTTGACAACAATCTTCATGGAGTACATCCTCCAATTCTTGGTTTTTAAACTTTTTTAACTGGTCTGGACGATCTTTGTCTTCCGTGTCAAAAGCACAAACCATCTCTCGCACATTGAAACCAATGGAACATATTCACCATGAGCTTTGGAGACCTGGCACTTTTTCCAGGTCTCTCAGCTTCAATTCTCATGATACCCAATTTTCCTGCTTTTGGATGAATACTGCTGCTTGAGTTTGACAACAATCTTCATGGAGTAATGCCAGCAATTCATGGCCTTCAAACTTTTTTGACTAGCCTTGGCGATCTTTGTCTTCCGCACAAACCATCTCTCGCACATTGAAACCATTGAGCTATCGGTGTGCTTTAGCTGCACTTTTTCCAGGTCTCTCAGCTTCAATTCGCATGATACCCAATTTTCCTGCTTTTGGATGAATCCTGCTGCTCGCAAACGTTTTTAAAATTGCTGCTTGAGTAGCTTCCAATGTCTATCCAAGCTCTTGTTGGGTTTGTCAACAATCTTCATGTAGTAATGCCTCCAATTCTTGGCCATCAAACTTTTTTGACTGGCCTTGGCGACATTTGTCTTCCGTGTCAAAATCACCACACTTCTGAACCTTCTGATGAAAAGAGAAGAGTAAAGTCAGATAAAGTAAAGGAATAGATGAAATAAATAGGAAGCAGGTCAGAAGAGGAGAAGTGAGGAGAATATTATGCACAAGTCATTTGACGATTACTTGGTCACTACTTGGAGATTCCTATGTCTGGCGTGAGTAGCCAATTGCTATTCCTAATAAAGGTATTGATGATGAGACCATTTAAGGAACGATGTTCCAGAAACCTGATGCATAGATCTCCTAATGCAGGGCAATGACAAAGAAGATGAAAAATTGTCTCCTCTTCATTTTGACTGCTTCTTCAGAAGTCGTTATAGGGCAGAACAGGTCTCCTCTAAAGATGATGTCTTTAGCTAAGTATCTTTTACTATTCTAAAGACTTCATCGGGACCCAAAATGATACATATTATTGCATTTATTTTATTTCAACATTATAATGTGTTAGAAAATCGACTTGATATCTCTATGCCGGGTCCAGGTTCGAAACAAACCGCTTTAAATTTCCAATATTTATTACCTTATTCATGATTAACTGCTTTAATACAAACTGTTTAATTTGTTAATGCAATTTAAAACCAATAAAGCTAAATACTTAATTAAATATTAAAACATTTTATTCATTTTTTTCAGCTTTTTCAGCTTTTAGCATTGAAAACATAATAAGGCATAAAATTAACCCATTTAGTATATAATTATGGTCATTTATTTGCAATTAAGTACAACAATTTTTGTTTTAATAAAATTAATTAATCAACTTTAAAAAGCACATAAATAAACATGTTGACAAAATAAATATAAATAAATAAATTTGCTTTTATTTAATTATAAATTATTGTTGTTTCAATTACACATACAATTTAAAATTTTTTTCTGAAAAAAAAAATTTTTTTTCAGCAAAATTAGTTTTACAATAAATTCATTTGTGGTTAAATTAATTAAAACATTATTTATTATTTTTAAAGGCAACATTTTAAGCAAATTTTATATGTAATGTGATTGAGAAAAAAAAATAATGGTGGTTTATTGTATTTAAATAAAAAGTGTTTAATGCACAAAAAAAACAATATATAACAAAATCTTTGATGTTTTTTAAAGAGTTGTGGTAGGGGGTTTTTTTATATATTGTACTCAATTTGAAGTGTTTTTTTATATGTTTTAATGAAAATTACTTGAAAATACATTAGATTTTCCGGTAAATGTTGTTGATTTTTATAAGAAAATAAAAGGAAATGCACTTAAATGCATTTATAACAATCAAATATTATATTATTTCTCTTATGTCTTTTCGTTTATTGCTTTTTGTTGTTCTTGATTTTCCTGTATTTATAGAAATTTATGAACAAACGTTCGTCCACTTAACTAAAATACGTTATTTTGTAAACGAGGAAAGACTCAAAATTTCATTCAATAACTTGTTTAATACTGTTACGTTTGACCTTTTCAAAACCTTTTGCAAATAAAAGCCGTTTAGTAGTTTAAAAATTGTAACAACTCTTTATTTATTTAAAAATGTTCAACAACAGAATTAAATAGTCACTCAATGTTTTTTATACACGTTTGTAAATTCTCAGAAATACAGACACAATTTATAATGTACACGAATTTACTTGAAAAACACAACACACTTTAATGCACTCAGTTGATGTTTATTCGAAAAGCGTCTCTGATAAACTCACTTCCAACTGCAACCTCTGCCACTATTTATAACACTGCATTACCATTTAGAAAGCTCTATTTCTACAATGTTCTTTAACTGAATATTCGTATTCGAATATACGGTCGCAGCAAACAGCGTTGCCAACTTACGATACTTACGATCTTAAGATATGTTACAGTTTGCTATTACAGCACTGTTATTTGAAAGCATTATGCTACTTTTAAATCAGCCCTTAAAATCGTTATATTTGAATTCAAGTACAATTTCGTAACAATACCATAAATGATGTTAATCCTGCCAAAATGTTTCAAAAAATTTTGAAAATTTTAAATATGAAATTAAAAAATCATCTAAAAACTATTATTATGTAGATATATTGTCTTTTATTTATAAATTCTAAATTATTTGACAATTGAGCCCACTGTAGATGGCAATATGGCTGAAATTTTGTCAGCTGTCACCAATAATCCAGTTTGAAATCTTAAAATTTTATTTATTTACCTTTAAAATTACTTTTTATCCAGCCTTCTTATAGGTATAAAACATAATTTTTTTACAACTAAAATCCATTTATATAAAATTTATATTATAAATACATCCACTCTTACTCTCTCATTTCAGTTATTAAAATATTGTAAATTTTGTCTGTATATATTTTCTTATATTAAAATCATATAAGAAGCAGCAATTTCCCTAACCATTTTTTGTTTGATTCAATATTTATTTTTTAGCATCAAATAAAATCTTTACAAGTATTTCTTTTCATTTTGTAAACATTTTCTTAATATTTATTTCTATTATGAAGTATTTGTTTTTGTTGCTGTTTGATTTATGCATCATTTGCATACAAGTGGCACTTTTCTTGCTAACCATTCTCTCACTCTCTCGCTCTCATAAATGCAACCATGTTTTCAAACAAAGCTGCTTGATAGCCAGACTAGTGTGTGTGTTTGTGTGTGGGAGATAATGCAGGCAAATGTTTACCCACTCACATGTTTACAAACTCTTGCATTTTGCCAAATGCACTCTCTTTGATGTTGTTTGTTTTGATTATTTGTGTTGTCTTGTTCTTTCTTACAAGAAAAATAAAAACACTTATGGAGAGTTTGGTGTTTAAAAGAAAATGGTGATCACTTTGTTAAATAGAATGGGAGGAGGTTTAGGTTAGTCCATTAAATAAATATGAGAAAATTATAATTAAAAACGGATTTACTTAACAGAAACTTTATATAGCAAAATAGTACTGTTTTTAGTACTTTTTTTGCAGCCAAAAATATCCCAGAGTTCCTTCAAATTAAACACATATTATTTAATATCGTCTTGAGCTTAAATAAATTGCATGTCTTCATGAATAATTTGAACAAATGTGATTAAAATAGGTTCAAATGTGTTAATTATTGCTGTCTTACAAACAAAATTTCAAGTCAATATCTTAATTAGATTCAAAAATGTGCTACTTTAAAACTCTATCCTAGAAAAATATTGAAATTTTTCATACTACAAAATTTTTATAAATTTTCTTAATACTTAATAAAAAATTCCCCTGGAGTATTTTCCCATTGAATTTGAATAGGAAAAATGGGAAAAGGGAAAAAACTGCCGGGGAGTTTTAATTCATAATTGGGCTGACTATTTTATTCCAAAAACAAGTCAATGGTTCTGACTTACACACATTTTATGCTAAAATATCAAAAAGTGCAATATTTTTGAAGGACTCAGTTTTAAAGTGGCATATTTTTGAATCTAATTGAGATATTGGCTTGAAATTCTTTTTGTAAGACCCACAATTAACCTATCTAACCCCCATTAACACGAAGTCTGGTTATGCCTTAACTAATAGTTATATTGTCGTTTAAAATTATTTGTGTATGAAAACTGTCAGTATAACTATTAGTTAAAACATAACCAGACTTCGTTTTACTGGGTGTAAACAAAAAAATTATTTCAGAATAAATGTGGATTAAATTGTTCCTAATATTTGCAATCCTATTAAAATTTTGATACAAATTTTAGTTTTAGAAACTCAGTAGCTCTTTATTTTTTAACAAAACTCAAAGAAAAAATCAACTTTTTTTTTTAAATTTGTCATTCTAAATAACAAGTGTAAAAAAACTTGTTAAAAACTCATAGTAAATCCTGCAATTCCTAAAAATTTAATAAAAAATTCCCAAAAATGGTATTTTTTACAATTTTGCCCATAGGTTCCACATTTCCTTTGGGACTGAGAAAATACTTTGGAGATAAATAGAGAACACATCAAGGTTTCTAATGCTGCTTTTCGTTTTCTATTCCCAGCTTTGAGATTTTAGAACATGTGCCCCAAAAAATAAAATTTTCATAAAAACAAAATAGGTCAAATTCCGATGAGCGTAGGGGCGACATATTCGAAAAATAGGATATGGTTTTTATACCAAAATGTTTTCCGTAAAAATACCTTACAGAAAGATATAAAATTGTTATATGTTTTTTAAGAAAGTTTTTTTCTTTTAATAAAAAGGTGTTAATATTTTTTAATTTTTAAATTGAAAATCATTAATTTCTGTATCCATAATTGATATTGCTCTGAAATCTTTTGTATATTATTGTTAATTTAGTTGTCAAACTAACAAAAAAAATTCTAGTCCATTCGGTCTAAAAGTACGAGCTATATTTTTTAAAAAAAGCTAACCAAAAAATGGCAAAATTTTAAAATTTCAATTTTGAAATGCCTATAACTCGGAAATTATAAGAAATAAATAGCCGAGCGCTTTCCAAAAATATAAAAATCTTTGAAATCGTATGGGAAACAAAAGAAATGGCACGTGTTTACAAATTTTACATGTCGAAGATACCCAACTTTGAGCCCCCTTAGCGCCGCCTGTGGAGCATTTGTGGGGCCCATTTTAATAACTTTAACTTGAATACTCCTTGGCTATGCCCATGTTAAATTTTATCCCGATCGGACTTGCTGCTTAGAAATGCCAGATTTATTTTCAAAAAATTTTGATTCTATCCAACCATGCCTTTTCATAATTCAGACTCGAATAGGAAATGACTTAGGGCCTGATTCGGATATACGATAGGAACATAGTTTTATCATTTTTATATGAAAACAAGTAAGAAAGTATGGTCGGTCAAGCCCGACCATATAATACCCTACACTAAGTAAAAGAGCAAAAACATTTTTCTGTTAAAATATCAATAATTTATATTCGTGAGTGATTTTCGGAAGTGGGCCTTATATGGGGGCTATGACCAATTATGGACCGATCACCATGAAATTAGGTCGTGTGATTTATGTCTATATTAAAGTTAACTATGTTGAATTTTGTGTGTTTACCAAAATTTTTAAGCGATTTATGCACGTTGAAGTGATTTTCGGAAGCGGTTCTATATGGGAGCTATGACTAATTATGGACCGATCGTAACCAAATTTGGTGACATGAATTTTGTATATATAAAACTTATTTGGAGCGCAATTTGTGGAGATACATTTATAAATTAAACATTTATGACCGATAAAGTCCAATTTCGGAAGGACATTTGTATGGGGGCTAGGTGAAATAATGGACCGATTTTAGCCAGTTTCAATAGGCTTGGTCCTTGAGCCGAAAAAATAATTTGTATCAAATTTGATCGAAATATTTCAAAATTGCGACCTGTACTCTGCGCACAAGGTTTACATGGACAGCCAGCCGACCAGAAGGACGGACGGACATCGTTTAATCGACTCAGAAAGTGATTCTAAGTCGATCGGTATACTTTAAGGTGGCTGTTAGACTAATATTTTTGGACGTTACAAACATCTGCACAAACGCATAATACCCTCCCCACTATGGTGGTGTAGGGTATAAACATTTAAAAATTATTTATAAACTGAGTGATTTGAAATTATTATTATAATAACTTAACTCTTGCTCTATTGATATTCCAAATTTGCCTTACAACAGTTTAGAAATTCTATATTTATTGACATTTATTTATAATTTATAATTTGTTTCCATACCCCAACATTTTGAGTGTAAAATTTTAAAAACTAATTAACTCTCCTTTAAATAAAAAAAAAACAAACACTTAAACTCTCCTTTTCAAAATCTCCAAATTTACTTTTATTGTTTTATTTTATTCCTTTACCCTAAACACAACTGTCGCCTAGACTCTTTTCTTTTTGTAACTTTTCCTTTATTGCTTATTCTGCCAACAACCGTTTTTTTTCTACTATTTTTGGGGGGTTTTTTGTTTTTCAATTGTTTTACTTTGCAGCTTAACTCTCTTGGAAAAGTTCTTCTATTCCAAATATGTTACTTCAAAATTCCCCTCTTACTAAATATTTGCCTCTTGTTAAATTTTTGTATATAACAGTAATTTTAAATCTATATGTATGGATGTATGTACAAGATAAATTAGTATGTAAGCGAAGTAAATAACTGTATACATTTTCTCATACTCACACTCTCCTAGTAGTGTTTTTGCTCTCAAGTTTTTTGTTGTTGTTTGTCCTACAATAAAATAGTATGGTAAATTTGCGTGTGTTGTTTTGTTTTTGTTGTCTAGGAAACATGTTAATTAAGCTTTTAAGTAGTAAGCATGTTGTTGTTTTTGCAGACTAATATGTCTGTTTATGTGTGTGTGTGTTTTTTTTTATTCAGCTGAGGTTTTAATTTGACTCTTGCCAATTAAGGCACTTTATCGATTAGCTTAATGGCAGACATATTGTATGATGGTCACTTAAAGGTTAGTGTTTTTTTGTTATTGCTGTTTCATTCTCTCAAATTTGGGCTTTAAAACAATGATGATGACCTCATGCTAATTGATTATTTGTAAGGAAATGGTGGCGTATAAATAAGTTTTATAAATTTATTATGGATTTAGACAAGCAAAAAACTTCAAAGTTTTACTAACTTTTAGTCGACCGATCTATTCGAAATATTTTTTTATTAGTTATTTTTCATTATTTTTTCAATAATTATTTAAATAATTATTGTTTTTTACACCTAAACTGGCAACAATGCCTTGAGGCACTCTTCACCTTTTTGCAGCTGGTTGCTAAACTTAATTTGCAAATTAGTTTCTGATAAGTGTTCTGAGTTTATTGGGCCATAATTACCCTAAAAAAAATTATTCCACAACATTTTTTTTAATAAAAAAATTAAATAAAAAAAAAAATTTTATTTAATTTTGACTTCAAATATTTTTTGTTTCTGTTTGAGATATTGAATTGTTCTTTGTTCATGTGTTATATAGACATAATTTCCATTTCAATGATATATATTATGTCTACCTTGTGTTTTTCCCCACACAAAATATATGGACGCAAAATTCACAATTCATTTTAAATGGCTTTAGCTTAATATTTTCTTGGTATGAACTTTGACTTCCGTAATTTGTCTGACAGTAAACTTCAGATTAACATATTATATATCACTGAATAGGAATTTGAAATTGAAAATTCCTAGAAGACTTTTGTTCAAATAAAATAAAAGAGAGAAAAATATTTTTTGAAAATTTTACTTAAACTTTATTTTCAATAATATCGTTTCATTTTAAGAAAATGAACTGTTTATTATAGTATTCCTGATATTCCAAAATATAAGCCAAAAAAGGCCAATTTAGATAATATTCAATCTGAAACACTTTCTAACCCTGAATAACTTGTATTAATTTCCCCGAAATTCGGTTTTACAAAAAGTCTTCCATGATTTTTTTTTAATATTAAAAAGAATTAATGAAAAGAAAGCACAACTTTCTGTCTTTAGATATAAAAATTGGTTCCACTATATTATTTTATTAAAACGGATCAGAAAATAGAATATTGATATCGTTTTCAATTGTTATCGCGATTTAATTTGAGGCCTTGGTACACCGTTCACAGTTTTTTTTTTTGAAATAATTTGGTATCTCGGGAACTATTGGAGATATTATTAAGAACTTTCACATGGTTGGAGGTGAGGTGCTTTCGAGTTAATTCACTTTTGTTCAGCTTACTAGCTCTAATGGGGCCTAACTAGTGACCCCTCAAAGTTGGTCATATCGGGTCGGAATTTTTTTTTTTTTTTTGAAAAATCACCAAAAATTTATTTATAATCCGAATCAGCTTATATTTAAAATACAAATAGTCCTTGAAAAGATCTACAAAAAATTTGATTACAAGTGTAGCTTGTCTCTATTAGTTAAAGAGATATTTCAGTTTATTGATTTATTTTTTTTAAATTTTTTTCTATCATTTTATGGTTTTTTAAATATGGCAGGCCTATGGAGTTTTGAAATTTATTTTTTAAATATTAGCTATATTGTTAATAAAATTCAAAATAAAATAAAAACAACATGCTAACAGTTATCTGGTTTCTATAAAAAGTTACATGCATCCAAAGAAACGTATTTTTAAGTTTTTTCCCCCAAAAAAGGGCATATAGTTTTTCTTTTGTAGAAAAAAATTTTCTTCGTGACTAAATAGAATTTTTATATGATCCCGAAAGAGAACTTAATGCAAAAGCATTTAAATAAAAATTTGGCTCATTTAACTAAACACAACAATCCCCAGAATTAAACAAACTTGGTAAATTTTAAACAAAAATTTTAGGTTTGAGTAAAAAATTATAAAAAGGCCAAGCACCGATCCATGAAAAAGCTGCATATTTGTATAACCCTAGATGTTTCTTAAATATTTACAAAGTTTGTTTTTTATAAAATGGTAAATGACCTCATGGTAAGAACTTTTCTAAAAAAAACTCTGCTTTTGGAACACATTTTCTGCGTTTTAGAAATTTCGGTAATTGAAAATAAAAAATGTTAAACATTATAATGCCATTGATTTTAAAACTATATAAGTTCAAAATTTTGTTATAATATCTTTAACCATTAAAATTTTATATTAATTTAAATTTTATATTTTTCTTTATGGAAAATCTGCATATTATAATTTTTTTAGTTTTTAAGATTAATGTCTTTGTAAACATTTATAAAATTAATTAATTTTTTTAAAATATCAATCTTCAAGTCTTAACGATTTCATCAATATCAAATATTTATATAAAAAGCCTTTATTTACTGCTCAGAAGTTCCAAACAACTTGCCGCCTTTTGAAAATTTTTTTATGTTTTTTCATATTTTGCATGCAAAATGTGTTACAACAAACATTCTTTTAAGTCAATATGTGTTTGAATTCATTCATTCAATGTTTTAACAATTATTTCGCAATATATGTGCAAATAAATATTTCTGCGGTCCCCACGTGAACATATTGTGTTGGCAATAGAATTTCACAATTGAGCACATAATTATGTCCAAGCTTATTGCGTGTGGACCAGACATTGAAAAGTTTAATGTTTCATTTCGTCTTGGAATCATTGCTACTGACAATAAAAATCCAAAATGTATTGCACAGTGGTAAAAACATAGATTTTTCTTATTAAAAAAACGGACACTAGAAAATTTTAAAAAAAACTGAAAGGAATTTTCAATATTTCTAAACCAAACATTTTATTGCAAAAATAAAACACTTTTTAAACCAATTTTATTACAATTTATTGTTTTTAAAACATTTTTACTTCAATTTTAGTTAAATTTCTTTCATAAGATACAAAAAATTCTCTTTCCAATTCGTTTAGTACAATATTTTTAAGCAAAAATCCGCTTTTAAACGATGTTTCTAAATAATGATTGTAATTAAAGTGCGTAACTGCTAAATATTGGGTAAAACGCCAAAAACTTAACTCAGACACAGAGATTTTCAACTCAAACAGGGAGAGAAATTTAATTTCATTAAGAAGAATATAAAATTTCAAATAAAAACTAAACAAATACACATAAAAACAATCTCATAGCTGTAGATACATTGACAATAAGATACAAAGAGCAACAGAGACAGATGGATCTTCTTAAACAAAGAGCAAACAAGACAGAAATATTTATGTTTGTTTAAGATAAATTCCAGTAAAATATTGGAACACCAAAAAACAATATTAAATACAAATGGTATCTAACAGATACTTATTGGAATTTTGTAAATACCCCTTATAAATGGGAATTCTAGTTGGATTTTATTTAAACTGTAACGATAGACTGAAACAGCTAATAACTGTTAGTCGATTGTCCTTGTCTTACCTTAGCTAAATTATAAGGGTTAATATGTTGTTTAAAGATTTTATTGAAAAATCTAACTCATGGATACTCTTTTTCTGGGCAAAAATCCGTTTCAACCATTCAGTTCATTTTGGTACTTTGAGCATAAGCAACGTTTCGTGCGTCAAATCAATGTAGCGTATGAAATTTAAGTGAAATTTTTACAAACAAAAAACAAAAAAAAGAATACAACAAGACACAAATTGTAACTAATGGATTTTTGAAGCCAAGTGGCAAAAAAAACAGAAATAAAAATCTACCCCCCTTAAAAAAAACACGTGCGAAATAAAGAAAATTGAAAAAAAAAGTTTTAAAATAAAGTTAAACTTAACAAAAAAAGTGCAATAAATTTGAAAATAAAAATAAACCATTTTAAGAAAAAACTTGAGAAAAATATATAAAATTCTATGAAATTAAATTAAAAGCAAATAAAAAACATCAAAAGCCTAAAAATATGCCTTGATTTTGTTTATAAAAAAGCTCCTAACAACACTAAATAAAGATTATACAAAAAAAAACTTTATTCAAAATAAATTATTTCAAAATTAATAAAAATAAAAAGAAAATGTGTTAATTTTGTCATTTAAACCACTAAAAACCTATTGTTTTTAACAAATAATTTCTTATTGAAACTTTACAAAAAAAAAAATAAATTAAATAAAAAAAAATTTGTGGCAAATCTGTGTTGTGCCGTCGGTAAAAATGCAAGCCACCAAAATGCGCACTCCCTTCGCCATACAGGAAATTTTGGGTTTGGGTGTTGGTTCGGCCGCAGCTGCTGCTGCCGCCGGCTATCCCCATCCCGTGCACCTACATCCACATCCCGCTCTACCGCCCTCGGCCACCACACCGCCACCCTCCTCACACAATTCCAGCTCCAGCTCACAGCATCCACCCACTCAACGTTTGTCGACCTCGTCGCCGCCCTCGGCCCATACGCCCAGCGATTGCAATAATGCTCCCATTTCACCTGCCTCTTCGACACATGGCCGCCATCGTGACTCCAGATCTTTGTCGCCCGATGTCAGCCGTCTGTCAGCAGCTGCTGCTGCTGCCGCCGCGGCCGCTGCTCATGTGCAATTACCCGTCTTTAATCCGGCCAATTTTTATGCCGCTGCCGGTTATACGGCCGCCGATCATGCTGGCCAGCTAAATGCGGCCGCCCATCATCATCACATGACCACACTGGCGGCTGCTGCCTATTTGAGAGGATTTTTACCGCCGGGCTTTAGTACGCCCCATGAGTTCAGGGGACATTTTCAGCAGCATTTTGGTTCACAGTTTGCGGGTGAGTTTTTTTTTTTGTTTTGTGAAATAAAGTGAATTTAAACAACTATTGCAGTTAACACAAACAGCAGATTTTAACAAAAATTTATAAAATTTAATTTTGCCGTTTGGACTAAATTTTTTAATGAGAATTTTGAAACTAAACATCTAAAACTAAGAAAGTGAAACGAATTTATTGAAATTTTAACAATATCCCCAGTTCTTAATCCCCTGTCTATACCTGATACATTTTTATCATGATAAACGTCAAAATGGTTGTCAAAATAAAAAATTATCACATTTACCCCCATTTTCTCAATATCTGGTTATCGTTTTTCGTAACGATAAACCTCCCATTAACATTTTTTTTGTATGAGAACTGTCAGTTTATCACGATAAAAAATAACCAGAGATTGAGAAAATGGGGGTTATTAGTATTATTGCTTCCTTATAGCAAAATAGTTAGAGCTTTGCTCATACAATTTTGTCTTGACAATAAACGTCATTAATTGTTATGATAAAAATTTGTCAAGTATAGACAGGGGCTAATGCCCTCAGTTGCCTGAGGAAAAGCTCTAAATATTTTGTCACAACAAAGCAATAATATCAATAAATGGAGTCTATAGCAGATATTTTTTTAATTTTAACAACAAAAATTTATCAGGTGTAGACAAGGGCTAAGATTGTAATACTTCTCCCAAAAATGTTGACAATATTGTCCCTCTAACCATCCAAAAGTTAATTTAAACCACACTAAAGTTAAAGCTAACTTCAGATACAGTTTAAAATTGTTTTCTTTATTGTTTTAAAATTGTTTTATTCCAAAATTTTTCAAGTGTAAACATGGTTTAAGTTATTGATTCAATGATTATTTAAAAAAGTATTCAAAAATAATTGACTACAATTCTGTGCTAAATAAAAACACTATAATAACAAAAATAAAAGCTTAAATTGTTTATATGTTACAAAAATAAATGTTTTTATAAAAATACTTGTTAAATTTTTATTAACAAAGTCTAATAGAAACTCATAAAGTGCAGTTTATTGTGGGTTTATTACAACAGACTGAAAAAATCAGGAAATTATACAATAACGAAGTAAAATTTTCCCGTGTAAATGCAGTTTTCAATATGTGATAGAAATATAAGACCTGTCTATACCTGACAAATATTTATCATAACAATTAATGATGTTTGCTGTCAAGACAGAAATGTCTGAACAAAAGCTCTAACAATTTTGTCATAACAAAGCAATAATACTAATAAATGGAGTAGTTTTTATCTTGACAACCTTTTTGACTTTTATCATGACACAAATTTATTAGGTATAGACATAGGCTAAACAAGCAAAGTAGCCAAATATGATTTTGAGTGAAAATTTTCTTATTTAAGGATTGGTTTTAGCATTGTTTTTAGCATAATGGAAAGTAAATCTTACAATTATTATTCTAATTTACACTGTTACAAAAATAAAAGTTTTCAAAAAATAATTTTTCTATTCCTAGTAAAATAATTTAATAAAAATAGCTACGAAGCAATGAAAATCTGTTTTAGAATAATATATATACAAACAATTAAGTTTAAAGTCATCTATTTATGTTTTATTTAAAAAAAAACTGAACAAATTTATCGTCCAATATTAGTTTTCTTTCCTATGTAAGCAGGGCAATACAGGTCTATACGCTAACATTGAAAATGTTTAAACAATATGGAGATTAATACAAAAACCTAAGTTTAAATTAATCTATTCATGTTTTTTAAATAAAACTGAACAAATTTATCGCCCAATATAATTTTTCTTTTCCATGTAAACTTGGCAATACAGCACTGCAATATAACATTAAGATTTGTTAAACAAAAAGAGACTAATTAAAAAATATTAAGTTTAAAGTCATCTATTTATGTTTTAATTTAAATCAAACTGATTTAATTTGACCTGCAATACTATTTTTCTTTCCCAAGTAAACTTGGCTTTTAAACGTTAATAGAAATATGAACAAAAATAGCAGCCACAAGACATTGAATGTTGACAAGCTTGTTATTTAATTAATACAAAACCACTATCCTCAAAATATTGGAAACACAAAGTATTTTTGTTAACCCTAGGTCTCCACATAGCAATATTTATTGCTGCAATTGTCAAATTTGATTGCGTCAATGAAATTTGCGAGTGTAGACCGCACTTATGGCAAGTAGCAATTATTGCTAAGCAATAAGCTGTCAGTACAGTTGTCATTAATATCAAATTTCTTCTTTCTATGATTCAGTGCAATTAATTGATACATATTTAATTTATTTAAGTACCAAAAGTAAAAAAAAAAACAAAGAAATTAGTGAAAGAAAATCATTCAACACAAAATATAAGCAAAATACACAACAGTTTTTCATAGATCTTCTCGCGTTGAAAATTTTGTGTTTGTAACGAACGTTTTCTCCACTTAAATCAATCAGCAATCGCTGTGTTGTTGTTCTGCCGACGTTATTGCTTGTGTTTAGCAATAAAAATTGCTACATGGAGACCTAGGGTGAGAAAACATTAAATTAGCAAAATGAGTAAAACTTCAATTAAATTTTAAAGTTTTTAGAGAACAAAATAGTGTAACAAATAGTGGTTAATAAGAGACATTACATTAGTAAAATGAGTGAAAATTCAATTAAATTTTAAAGATTTTTTAAGAAAAAAATGTTTAAAATTATTTATTATTGAATTTGTTTAATCAAACATAAATGTATTTAGCTTTTAATATTATTTTTCTTCCCCTTGCAATCTTACTACTTGGCTTTCAATATTTGACTCCTGTCTCCACATGTAATTTATATTTCCTAACATAAATAATAATGACGGCAAAATAACGCAACTTTATTTCCATTTTTATGTTTATGTTCAAGGGTTAGAGAAGACGTATTTATGAAATTTGTTTTTGTAATTTCATATTTTGATAACGATTCTATTTCTTGATTTTGTTGCTTAATTTATAATAACATTACTACTTTTTCTGTTTTGGTTGTACAAATTAAAAAAAAAAACGATTTAACGATTTATATTGAACATTATTTCTTCAAAAAAGTTCGAAGAATTATTTCCTAATATATGTGTAAATAAATGTTTTTTGGCATCCACATGTGAACATATGCTGTTGGCAATAGAATGTGACAGTTATTATATTATTTTTCTTTCCCATGTAAACTTGACTTTCAATATTTGACAGAAACATTAGCCCCTGTCTCCACGCTACATTTTTATTTCCTAACATAATAAATAACTTCAACAAAATAACGGAACTTTATTTCCAACTATATATGACTATTTTTATTTAGTATTTCTTGATTTTTCAGCTTTATTTTTTTTTACATTACTACTTTTGCTGTTATGGTTTAGCAAATTAATAACAATAAAAGCAAATTTGACAGTGTATTTCTTCAAAAAAAAGTTCGAAGAATTATTTCGTAATATATGTGTAAATAAATGTTTTTTGCGGTCCACACATAAACATTTAGTGTTGGCAATAGAATTTGACAGTTGAGTACATAATTATTTGCAAGTTTATTGCCCGTGGAGACACCCGATAATTAACAAACAAACGCTGATACATAATATTGAATGAAAGTCCCCAAGTTTAATGTTTGTTTAATACAAAAAATCGTCAATTTGATGGCAAACACCAGGAAATTAATGTTTTTATTAAAAATTAAAGAATATTCTTATTTGGAATTTTTGACACTAAACTTTTTACAGTTATACATAATATACATTCTTTAAAAATAAATAAAAATAAATTTCGTTTGATATAAACATATCCAGTTAAGCCTATGTCTATACTTGACATAACACATTTGTTATGATATTTGTTAACCAGACAAAGTTGTATGAGCTGAACAATTTTGTCATAATGATGCAATATTCCTTATAAATGGAGACTAAACTTAATAAGTTTTTCTCTAGACACACATTTTGAAATATATCATGTCAAAAATGTCTCAAGTATAGACATTAAACAGTTTTTTTCAACCCATCCACAATAAATCTTAGGAATCAATATCTTCTAAACGATTGAAAGAAACTGCAAATGAAAATTTTAGAGCACGATTTAAGATTTTTAGAAAGTTTAGATTGTAACCAACCAATTTGAGATTTACAAAATATCGAATTTGAAAAAGTCAGCGGTAAAATCTGGAAAAAAGAAATTCAAAAAACTAATGTCTGCAATTTCGAAAGCTTTCGAAAGCGTCAATTAAGATCATTCTCACTTAAAAACTTAGACAGCTGAGCAGAAAATATTGAAATTTGAACATCAATTTTTAATTGATTTTCAATACACAGTTTATAAACATGAATTTTTTCTAACAAAAATCCAAGAAGGAATCAAAACAATGTCGACTACTCTGTTCCACAGTGAAGCGTATCCCAGAGCCTTCGGCTGCGATCGAAAAAATAGTAGTAGTCGGACGGGGCAAGGTCTGGACAAAACTTCCCAACCACTTCATTCTAAATAGTTTTTAACAGACATTGCAACATGTTACCAAGTGTTTACATGATGAAATATTACGGGTTTCATGTCTGGCGGCATATTCAGGGTGTTTTTCGGCCAATGTTCACTTCAAACGAACCAGTTGTGTTCCGTACAGGTTCCATGTTATGGTCTGACCAGATTTCAGCCGCTCATAATAGATAGGACCTTTTGGTCAAACCAAATTTGGCTTTGGTGTCAATTCGGCTGGTTGCTCGGGATTTACATACGATCTCTTAAGCTTCGTTTTATCGTAATGCATCGATTTTTCATTGCAAGTAATGATTCGATGCAAAATTTTGTTCAAGCATCATTTCGGATATGCAAAATCGTTTTTCAAGAACTCTCGGCTTCAATTCCCATGGTCCCTAATTTCCCTGCTTTTGGATGAATCCTACTACTCGCAAACGATTTTGAAATTGCTGCTTGAGTAGCTCCCTATGATTTAGCAAGCTCTTGTTGAGTTTTAGAACAATCTTCATGGAGTAATGCCTCCCATTCTTGCTCTTCAAACATTTTTTTGCTGGGCTTAACCGCACAAACCATCTCTCGTACGTTGAAATCGATGGTAATCATTCACCATAAGCTTTGGTGAGCAATTGGTGTGCTTCAGCGGCACTTTTGGTTCAAATTAAAGAAGTAAAGCAAAACTTCCCGCATATGACGCTTTGTTGGCAGCACTATAATGTTCAATAACTAAGTGAGAATAAATGACAGATATGAACCCTTCAAAATGACATATAAGTTATTAAAAACAATATTCTGGAAGAAGATTTTTATTAAATTTATGTTTAACAGTGAAATAGAAGCTTAACATTCTAAGCTTTTGAACTAAAACTTTGGTAAATATAGTAATAAATACCAAATTTGGAACTTCAGGAGGGTAAAAGCTAAGCTTTCAGAATAGTGTGTGCGAAGTTGTCAAACTAAAATACAGAAAGCTACATTAGACTGAAGTTTAAAATCTCATGCATGAAAAATTAATGAATTTCTGATTTTTACAAAATAATTGTATGAAAAATTAGGCTGAATGTATTCTAAATTTCCAAAATTGCTAAAATTTTCTTGAACAAATGAGTTCAATTGCTGATATTTACTTCTTTACACAAGGCTGGCCAGAAGGCTGCGAAAACAGCTGTAGTGATCCAGAAAGTGCATTAGAATCTGCCTTATTTTTAGAAAAAAATTATTTCAATTTATTTATAAATTGTTTTATAACTTTATTATTATTTCTCTAAGTGTATTTTCTTTCCACATTTAAAAAAAATCTTTTGTTCTCTACATTATTTCTTATAAATAAATTTTTGCTACTTTGTTGCATAATTTTACTTTTGCAAAATTACCTACTTTAAGACAGCCAAGTCTATTTTTATTTTGTAGAAAATCTTAGGCTAATTAGTTACATATTCTTTATTATTATTATATTTTTTTGTTTTGTTCTAAACCCATCCATTGGGTATACTTGAACCGAGTAGAAAAGACATGCAGCAAAAAAGCTAAAACAAAACTCTTGAATAGACTTTGGAAGACGTAACAAAAAACCCCTAAGAAAATGCAGCCATTCAATGTCATATATACAATGTTTTTTGTATAAAGATACAAAAAAAATGACTGAAAAGTATTCGTTACATATGTAAATTTGTAGGTAAATCGGTAGCTACATATGTATATAGCAAAATTTGTATGTATTAGAGATAGAGATTTTTGTAGAACAAAAAGAAACCACAATTATAAGTGGGCTAACTTAGCTATCTAAGATGCAACACTTCATATATTAAGAGGGGGTAAGCAAGAAAAAAAATATATTAACAGAAAAAATATTTATACACTGAGCAAATAAAAATAATTAAAAAAAATAAAGATATAATTCAGCTTAATAAACAATTATTGGTTTCAAATTACTTTAAATTTATTAAATTTTAACAATAAATTACTTAATTTATTATGTTTTGTAAGTAATTTCTATTAATTTAATTTATTTCCCTTGCTTTTCTATTAATTGTTTTTAATTTTCTCTAAATTTCCTTAAAACTACCGTAATTATTTGTCTAACTGTATGTTTGATACAAAGCACACCATTGAGCACAACAGAGAGCGAAAAAAATGCAACAAAAACAATGCCTACATGAACAAAAAAATAACAACAACAGCAAAAAACTGGCTTATAAAGCTTATGAATACATAATATGAAAACAGCAACAACACCAGAATGGCAAGAAAAGAAAGCCTGCAAAAAAACAAAACACAGAACACACATACTCACACTCATGTATACAAACATCTAACTCCCATTTTATGAATAAGTGGCAACCAAGTGGCAACTCTAATAAGCCTGATGCCTAAAAAATCATGTGCCGGGAACATATAGAAAATAAACAAATAACAAAAACGGTTTAAATAACACAAAAAATAATAAATCCTTTTAAATTATTAAATACTTTTAGGTAATTTTAAACATATAATATATTTTTAGATACATATGTCTAAAAATAAACCGTTAAATTTTAATTTCCTAAATATGACACCTTTTTGTTATGTTTCTGTTTCTGTTTTTTTTTGGGTGTCACCTTAAATATTTTCTATTTTAGGTAAATTAACCAACCCTCTTTGCTGCTTTGCTTGTTTGATACAAAGAGAATTAATAGAAATATTTCAAAATTAGCATGTGTTTTTTTGTGTTAAGGTGTTAACAATAAAGGAAAGGGGTTATCTATTTATATAAATATGAATTTTATCAAATAAATACACACTGTGCAAGTAAATCGAAAGGTTTGCCTTTCCAAAAAAAACGCCATATTGGAAATGGTGATGTTAACTGTACAAAAGATCTTTAAAGCTTTTAAATTATAACTAAAAGTGATAGTAGGTACATTTCATTTGTAAAAAATCTGTTCATTCCTGTTCTTGGATCCATCAGTGTTGTTTTCACTGATGGATAGTGGAGAAGTAAAAGAAGAGGAAAGAGTTTACAAGAGAAATTATAGATAGAAGTTAGAGGAGAGAAGAATTCAGACCATCATGCGACATATACAGGGACACTATGAGGTGCAATTTGCATCCTCGGTCTTATTAACCATCTGCTTTTTCTAAAAAAAGCCGTCTATGCACCTTAATTCCTTCCCAGATAATTCGGAAAGATTGCTAAAGGATCGTTAGTCTAAATGACTGGCATGCAGATATCCCAGTGCCCGACAATTGCAAAAGAAGTGTAAGATGGTCCCTTCCTCCTCCTCGTTTTGTCAACTCTTGCAACATGGGTACCGAAAGTGCAATGCCCGGTGATCATCACATTGTAAACCAAGTAGATACGTCGTGCGTTTACAGACCATATCATTCTCGTAATAGCACAAGTGGACTCATTATCCCACCTTGTTTGGGGAAATTCATAATATGCATTATTTATTCGCTGCTTACACGTCGACAGCGGAATGCCACATAGAAAGTCTATTTCATATTCCGACATTGAGGCTCCTATTTTCGCCAAGTTATCAGCAATACAATTGTCTTCGTTATTCCTGTGTCCACGTACCCAACTAAGAACAACTGTGTGTCGCCATCTCATTTAAGGATGCCCGGCTTTCCTGGACTATATTTGATGTTGTATAAATACCTATCAGGAATTTTATTGCAGCTTTACTGTCTGTATCTCTACCAGATATCCTATAATATCTAAGCCAGTTGGGCGCTCTCCTAATGGCCGATACCTCGTCCTAAAGAATATTACATCCATTTGGAAGTCTAAAAGACATTATATTCCCTTTTTTTGGACCCATCTGTATAGATGAATTGCCCTATTAAACAAAAGGGAGGGACCATCATCAGATTCCATACTGGACGGTATTGAAAAACTGAAGTTCCTCAGCAAAAAGAGTCTAGGGGTGTTGTAGCAGAGGGGGTTTGTAGTGACAATTTATGGAGTCAATATCATTTAATACAGGGGACTGTAACATACAGAGAAATGAGGTAGCAGATGATCTGGCCGGACATGGCTCAGATCTGGACCATGGTAATATGGACCTCCTATTTTTCACTAATACAAGCTAATATTTGAAAGATTCCCTGACTCCACCAATCAATTTTGGAAGAGTAGGACGGATTATCAAGTGTGAAAGGCCTTTTGGCCACAACTGGGTGCACTAATTCGGTTGGATAGGTATAGTCTCAGAATTCTGGTAATAGTGATAACCGGTCAGTATTCAATTGAGGCCTTCATAGGTAAATGGGATCTGCTAAATGGGAACGAGGATTAAAACCTAGAATTTGTCACAACTACAGGCAAATCTTTGTAAGTTTCCGTGACTTTACCAATAAATTCTGGAAGAGTAGGACGTATCCAAGGCCTTTTGGCCACAACTGGATGCAAAGGCAATCAAAACACTAATTGGGTTGGGTTGGGTAGGTGTAGTCTCAGAATTCTGGTAAGAGTGATTACCGGTCACTGCTCAATTGAAACCTTCATAGGTAAATGGGATCTGGACCATGGTACTAGGCAACGGGGAGTAATACCTCCTATTTGTCACTACTACAGGCAAATCTTTGAAAGTTTCCATGACTTTACCAATCAATTCTGGAAGAGTAGAACGGATTATCAAGTATCCCAGGCCTTTTGGCCACAACTGGATGCAAAGGCAACCAAAACACTAATTGGGTTGGATAGGTGTAGTATCAGAATTCTGTACTCAATTGGAGCCTTTATAGGTAAATGGGATCTGGACAATGGTAATAGGGAACGGGGTGTACGTAAGACCTCCTCTTTTTCACCAATACAAGCTTATATTTGAAAAATACCGTGACTCCACCAATCAATTTTCGAAGAGTCGGACGGATTGTTAAGTGTCCAATGCCTTTTGACCACAACTAGATGCAAAGGCAGCCATAACACTAATTCGGTTGGATAGGTATAGTCTCAGAATTCTAGTAGGTATGATAAACGGTCAGTGCTTAATTGGGTCCTTTATAGGTAAATGGGAGTAAGACCTCCTATTTTTCACTACTACAGGCAAATCTTTGAAAGTTTCCGTGACTTTTCCAACCACTTCCGGAAGAGTAGGACTGATTATCAAGTGTCCAAGGTCTTTTGCCAAAAATTTAATGCAGAGGCAACCAAAACACTAATTGTAGAAGTAGTAGAAGTAAGAAGAGGTCACTGTTCAATTGGTGCCTTGTTATGTTCACGATGTAACAACATCTTATTTCTGAATAACTGAGTAATTTTTTATTAGTATTTCTTCATCCAGGTTATTGCTTTGCTTTATACAAACAAAATGTTTTCATATATTACCTTCCAAGCTATCAGTCAGCATTGCTTTTCCTATTTTCGTATTACTTTCCTTAGGATTTCACTGTTTTAATAGAAATTTCCTCTTAAATCTAGTCATGAGTCCTTGTTTTGAAAATCCTTTGGAATCAGCTCAATAATTCTTCTGAAATTCTTGTCAACATCTATAAATCATATTGCAATGCATTCGAAAGTTTCCCCCATTTTATGTAGAAATTACTATCGAATTACTTTTCTCTGTGAAGTTGTCACCATTGTTTTTTGTATTTTCTTTAATTTTCTCAGGATTATCCCTGCGAATAGGTTGAAAAATTCTTCTGAAATTCTGGTCAACATCTCCATTTGATTTCGAAATAAGGGAGTATCAAATGTCGTTTTTCTGATTACTTTTACAAGAATGATGGTACCGAACTTGTTTTAAAAAGTTCTTACGAATAGACTCAAAAATTCTTCTGAATTTCTGATCAACATCTCCAAAACATGTAAGGATGTAAGTGCTCGTAGTTTCCACTTAACAATGTCTCTCGTTTCATATCGAAAGTAGGAACTATCGAATGTCCATTTACATATTACTTTTGGTAGAATAAATTCACTATTTTTATAATAATTATATTATTTTGAGTGACGAAAGAAACTTTAGGTGTTCTCAAAGAAACTTTAGGTTTCGGACGATATTAAACAGGGTTCTCCAACCTCAGTAATAGCTCCTCTAAGGAGAGCTAATCAGAGTCTGGAATAAATGATGACCTTTGGTACAAATTATTCTGATATCGATTTGAAAAGTTATCCTCTCTCCTGATCGTCTTCTTATATTGATACAAAATATTTGCAAATCTTGTTGGAGTTTTGTCAAATTTTATAATTCATATCTAAAATAAGTTCTTCTTATTTATTTTTCCAGCTTAAAATTTCACAATGTCATGAATTTTATTAATGATTGGCATTTGTTTCTCGTTCTATCAAGTTTCATTTTATAGAAATTTCCTTGCTTCAACTGATCTAACAGAATCCAATCATGAAATTTTGTAAAATCATCTTAATTCTATTAATTGATTTATTGGAAATCATCTCAGTTGGCTATCCTGAACTCTTCTGCGGTTTTGTTGTCTTTCGATAGGAAATAAATTCAGTAAATACTTTTTTGAATAAGTTTTCTTCTATAGAAATGTTGAGTCAATTTGTTCAACTCTCTCAGCAACTTTCCAAAACTTCAACCAACGAAATGCCGAAAATACTTTTGAATAAGTTTTCTTCTATAGAAATGTTGAGCCAATTTGTTTAACTCTCTTAGCAACTTTCCAAAACCTCAATTAACCATCTAACAGAAGCAAGCCAATTATGATTTTTTTTAAAAGTTTCAATCGGAAGTCATGTCAGTTGGGTATCTTGACGATATTGATGATCTTTCATATCCTAAATCATGAGTTTTGTTAACAGTTTTATCGTATACCATTTAATTTGGCCATGCTGAACTTTTCGAGGCTTTTGTACTCCTTCAACTATCTTGATTAATTTGGGATATTGTTTGATTACCAGAATCTTTTGAATACTTCATGGCAAACAGTTTTCTCCTTTGGAAACATCTACTCAATTCTACTTCTGTAGATGATTCTGCATCAACAGATTATAAATTTTGTTAATGATTTCAAATCAAATGCCCAATTTTTCGGAAGTTTTGTGATAGAACTCTTTTGAATCATACCACAAGTTCTGGGAAATTCACTATTTTGGATTTAGGAAATGGTGATCTGTTCGATTTTAAGCAAACATTTGCTTCGCATTTGTAAATTGGAATATCTAGGAAATCCTAGCTGTAAAAATATTTCCTCTCTTATTATATTAATGACAAATTTAATTTGTTTCATTAAATTGAAGCTGTAGTTGTCAGTAGAATTTTAACTTTCATTCCATCCTTACTTTTTATGATGAACACAGTGAATTAGTTCAAGTTCATTTAGTTGGACTAAATTCCTTATTTGAACCTAAAAGAAAACATCATTGTAATGTTCATTAGTTCCTTGAAGTGTGTTGATGGATCCTTGTTTCTTTAAGTATTGGTTTAGACGTTTCAGTAACCTGTTTCAAGGTTCTCCAAAAAGCTTGGAAAAATTATGTGGTGAAGGAACACGTTTGTTTCCAGGTTACTTTCAGACATAGAGAAAGGTGGACAGAGACGTTTCAGTAACCTATTTCATGGCTCTCCAAAAAGCTTGAACAAATTATGTGGTGAAGGAACACGTTTGTTTCCAGTTTACCATCAGACATAGAGAAAGGTGGGCAGAGACGTTTCAGTAACCTGTTTGAAGGTTCTCCAAAAAGCTTCGATAAATTATGTGGCGAAGGAACACGTTTCTTTCCAGTTTACTTTCAGGCATAAAGAAAGGTAGCCAGAGACGTTTCAGTAACCTATTTCAAGGTTCTCCAAAAAGCTGAAGGAATACGTTTGCTTCCAGTTTACTTTCAGGCATAGAGAAAGGTATACTTAGACCATCTTAAATGTGGAAAGATCTGTTAAGCTCGTCAAACGGTATGAATGAACTTCGAGACAAAGAAGCCTGAAATATATGGCCAACTAATCCTTTTCTGTAAAATGCATAAATTTTCCTTTAAACTCCTTATTTTTTAACATTTCATTCATGGCTTAAAGACTTTTTTTGGAATTGCATGACTTTTGGTTTCATTCAATTTAGTAAATCCAGTAATTAGTAAACAATTAAGCCTTAAAATCATAAGACCTTCATTATTTCCAACCTTTTTTTTCTGCTTACTTTTTGCAAAACCATCTCTACTTACTTAAACTATTAACTACTTATCGTTTTACCTTTTCACCAAGTAGAGTTAAGTATAAAACGTAGACAAAACCCACAATAGTCATAAAATAATCAAATTATGTTTTAAGAAAGTTGAGCATAAACACAATAAAGTAAAGTAATTGTTTGTAGAGTGACAGTGGGTAAAATTGTAAAGAATACCAAATTGAGGATGTCCGGACTTAACACGTATTGTTTTGAGAAAACATATCTTAAATAATATCACACCTTTAAACACTCAAAAGAAGGAATACAAAAAAAAGACAAAGAAACCACACAAAGTCTTGGAAATCTTAGTAATAGAAGAACTACTACTAGGCAAAATACTACCTGCTGCTACTCGAGCTTTAAGGATATTAAAAAAAACAACAACCTTTAAAAGTGTTTTTTTTTAAAGAATGTTAATGACACGTTAAGGAAAGTGCCAGAACTAGGAAAAAAAGGTGCAAAACAACACTTACAAAGGTGCGAAAAAGTAGGCGTTTGTCTATTTACCAAAAGTAAACATTGTCAATATGTTAACATAGAGACAGAGTGGCTTGTTAGTTTTACGGCGAAAAGGCTGTTGGACTAAGAAATATGAAGAAGAAAACACTTGAGAGAAATTGTAGCTAGGAAACTATCTGCTAGATGTTTGTGCAAGAAACCTCTTGAAATGTTGAAAGTAGTCTTTTTTTTCTACGAATTATACGGGTTATTTTTTTTTTTGTTATTATTTTCTGCATTTAAGTATGTATTCTTAAAAGTGTGGTTAGTTTATTTTATTTACAAGTGGCAAATGCTACTGTAAAATACAAAGGGACATTGTAAAAGAAATAAGGTAAATATTTAAAGGTTTCAACACTGAAAAAAATAAAGAATTAAGGGAAAGTAAGGCAAGTTTTTAAGCGGGGATAAAGTAAAGCTAACTTTTCTGCAAGTGTAACGCTTTAGATATTTCTTTCCAATTGTTATTTTCGTTTGTCCTTTTTTTTTTGCTTGTTGAAGAAACCAAAAAAGTCAATATTATTACTATAATGTACATCCTTAGTCCTTACACATGTACTCTTTAAGGACATCCATATGCTACACTAACAGTTCACATCATATCCTTATTTTCTTAAGGGTAAATACAAGTATTTTACGTTGAAAAAAAAATAAAGAAAATGATGTTACCTTTTTTTATAGGTAGCTACATTATTTTATGGTTTCAGTTCTTTTTAACACGTATTACTTTGTTGACTTTTAACCCTTTATCTGGCCATGTAACAGAAATGTCACATACCCAAAAATTGCCTATATATTGCTGTGTTTTATCAATATAATTATTTTAGGTTTTGTAACATAATTAGTACAAACTGTACTCAATAACAAAGAAATAAAATGTAACGGGACAATATTATTATCACATGTTTTTCTGTGCCAAAAGGTTATTGCTGAAAAAAATTTCAAACCATAACAAGTGTTTAAGTTTTCAGTGTGAAAATCAGATTTGTGTTATACATATTATTTTCTTGGTTTATAATAAGTCCGTAAGTATGTAATAAAGTGATTTTCATAAAATACAACTGAAAGCAAACCATATTCTAATTGTATTTGGTTAATTTCAGTTTGTTACATTTATGTCACATTGCACAGTAATGTGTTTTTTTTTCGTAGCCTACATGTAAATATGTCGCTGACGAATGCGAAAATTTTAGAAATTCTTGAGGAAAGTGAGGATGGACTTGACTTTGACGATGATAGTGTGGCTGATCCTGAATATTCGGTAGATGTAGAAGACTCCATTTTTGAAGATGTTGCTCATGATCCTGAATATACTGTAGATGCACAAGACGCCATTATCGAAGATGTTGCTCCAGATATTAACGATATAATAGAATGTGTAGGAAATGAAGCAGCAGAAAGTAGGCAATGCCAAAAGAAGCGTTATGAGAACATTCTTTGGAAAAAGAAAAACCTTGTTCTAAATGAGCAACAACTGATATTCAAAGGGAATACAACATTGCCCGAAGAAATAAAAAGCCTTAGCACTCCAATACAATATTTTTTTTACTTCCTTTCAAAAGAAATGTTGCAATACATTGCTGATGAAACAAATTTGTATATCACGCAAAAGGACATCAGTGATACATTTCGCGTAGCACAAATAGATATTCAACAATTTATTGGCATTGTGTACATGATGTCGTTGGTACAGCTTCCTAATGCATCCAGTCACTGGAGCAACAGCATTGGGACCACAAAAATACGAGAAGTGATGCCTTTAAAAAAATTTGAAAAAATTAGACGGGTAATTCACTTCAATGATAACACCAAAAATCTGGCTGCAACCGACAAAAATTATGATAGAATGTTTAAAGTCCGGCCAGTCATAGACGAATTAAATAAAAATTTTCGTAAAGTTCCTCTTGAACCACATCTTTGTGTCGATGAACAGATGTGTTCTACCAAAGCCAGAAACCATCTAAAGCGTTACATACCTAACAAACCCCATAAATGGGGTTATAAAATATATGTACTATGTGGGTCTTCGGGATTCGCTTATAAAATTGAGCCAGAAACTGGAAAGGAAAATGTTATTGAGAGCAACGAACCTGACCTAGGCGCATCTTCAAATGTAGTCATGAGACTGGCGCGAATCATTCCCAGAAAACAAAATTTTCAACTATATTTCGACAATTATTTTACTTCTTTGCCTCTCCTCGCCTATTTAGCTAAAGAAGGAATTTTTAGCGTAGGAACGATAAGAAGAAACCGTATTCAAAATTGTAAACTTCCACCTGAAAAGGAAATGATTAAGAACAATAGAGGATCTTCTGTAGAGTTTGTTTGTAGCGTTGAAGGAATTGAAATTGCAACAGTCTCATGGAAGGACAACAAAATTGTAAATCTGGCTTCTACTTTCATTGGTGAAATCCCAAAACGTCCAGTAAAGAGATACGACAAAGCTCAAAAAAAGTATATTGAAATAGAACGTCCTTCCATTGTTGGCCAATATAATGCGCACATGGGAGGTGTAGATCTCATTGACGCTATTATGGGAAGATACAAAATTCAGCTTCGCAGTAAAAGGTGGCAAGTTCGATTATTTTACCACTTTTTAGATTTAGTAATGGCGAACTCATGGCTATTGTACAAAAAGAACAGTGCAGCCAATAAAACACACAAGTTGTTATCTTCTGCAGAATTTCGTCTGCAGATTGCTGAAACTCTTTTGAAGCTCGATACCAAATCTAAAATAAAAAGAACGAGATCAATTGAACCTGATTTACAAGCAAAAAAGTCCAAAGGACCGGCTCAACATGCTCCACCACAAGCTGTACGTCTAGACCAGGTTGGTCATTGGCCAGTCTGGGCGGAAAAGAGAATACGGTGCAAAATGCCAAATTGCCAAGGCGTGTCACAAACTTTATGCGAAAAATGTGGTGTTGCATTGTGCTATAACAAAAATAATAACTGCTTCCGTGCATTCCATCTATCATAAAATATTTGCAACTTTTCAGGCAATGTAACATTTCTGTAACACACCAGTTTTTTTTAAATTAACAAGAAAAAAATATTTTTTTAAAATTTCTGAATAAATATGTGTTTTTATTTTAGTATTAGTAATAGAAAAATAACTTTTTGCACTTAAAATAACATGTTGCCAGATAAAGGGTTAACTTTAATTTGGTTGGTAGTTTAATACCCACTTTAGTTAATGTTTAATACAACTTTTTAGGGTGCAAAATAAACCACAAATTGACCAATTGACTTGAATTTCTAAGGACTTAAATGTAAATGATAGTTTAAGGGGAAAATAATAAAGAAAATTTGTTTTATTTTTAATAAATATTTGATTAGAAATATTTTTAAATTGTTTTAAAGCCATTTAAACTAAAAAATTTTTAGAAACTTAACAGAAAATACAAGCTTTTTGTAGTAATAAATAAAAAATTAAGAATTTTGTAACATAACCTTAATAAATATTGCTTTTATAGCTTAAGTTTTTAATATTTCTTAGTTTTTTATAAATTCAGCGATTTTCCGCTTAAACACAGACTGGCAGCACTGCTAGTTACCGTTATTAAACTGTATTATCGACCAAAAAGCTTTGCATTAAATCAAAAACACCTTAAAACAAACGAAAAATATTAAAATTTAACTAAATTAACTCGAAATAATAATAATAATGCTTACAGTTTCAACTAAATATAAATTAAAACTAATATTAACTAAAAATTTTAAAGGAAAATTTAAAAAATAAAAATTTATTTTAATAAATATTTCCAAATTCCTTTAAATCCATTTAAACTAAAAATTATTTTAAAAACTAAACATAAAATACCGACTTTTAGTAGTAAGAAATACAAAATTAAGAATTTTGTAACATAATCTTAATAAAGATTGCTTTTATAGCTTAAATTTTTAATATTTCTTAATATTTTATGTTGAAAACCACAAAGAAAATAATTTCAGCGATTTTCCGCTAAAACACAGACTGGCAGCACTGCTAGTTACCGTTATTAAACTGTATTACCTACCATTAGTGTTGCCAACCTAAAACACCTTAAAACAAACAAAAAATATTAAATTTTAACTAAATTAACTCGAAATTATACTAATGCTTACAGTTTTAACAAAATATAAATTGAAACTAAAATTTTTAAAGGAAAATTGAAAAAAAAAATTAATTTTTCTAAGGAAAACTTAAACCAAAACCCAATATCAACATTAATAATTAAAAAGATCCATATTTCTTGTAAGAATAATAAGAAAACAACTCAAATATTATAGTTTTTTCAGGCACACGCTTCCTAGAATCATTAGTTAAACACTTGAAGCAACATATTCTAAAGGTTTCAAAATAAATAAAGAATGATGAGTGTGAATAGCTGGCGAAAGGCCCTGTGTAACTCTAGCATGAAAAAAATTTAATATTTTGATCTCTATTAAAACCAACCAACACAAACTCAAGTAGGTTGTCATCAGGAAATTATGGTTAACAAAATTAACAAAAGAAATTTAATTTAGAAAATATAGAAAAAAAAGTAGCCATGCATAGAAATTCTTTTTTACAACTGTCATTAAGATCAAGATCTCAACTCAACTCAAGTGGCAATAGTCAAGAAAAAACAACCTGTTTAGTGGTGTTTTCAAACCAATTTTCAAATTATCTCTAATTTGAAATGTTTATTTATTTATTTAGTTCTACAATAGTAACAAATCATGAATAGGAAAATATAATTTAGAGTGTAGGTTTTCTAATTAAAAAAAAACTTATTATTAAGAAAATAATGACTAAAGAGTTTTTGGTTTGCTTTTGTTAAAAAAAAAAATTAAGTATTTTGGGGAGTTTTACAAATTTTAACAAGCTGTTTCTTTTTTTTATTTTTTTTTTTTAGAAAAAAGAGCAATTGAATTTTAATTTCAAGATCAATTTTCTTTAAGATAAACATCTTTTATCCAACTAATTGCCTTTTTCAGGGTTTTTGCACAAAAAATATCACATTTCTTTTTGCGCCAATTTTCTTTTTGCAGGAAATAGTATGAAAATTTTGTTATTAAAACCCTAAAATTATTTGTTAGATTTGTCCTCCCTTATTTATTAACTTGCTAGGTTTTTTTTAAAGGATTTTATTTTTCAATTAAAACAAGGGTAATAAATTTTTGTAATTTCATTATGTTTTTTAACGCAAATCTAACTACTAATTTTCAAGCATTTATTACCCATTTGCCTCCCAAAAAAACAACAACACATAAATGAAAAATTTGCTAAAAGGCAAATAACTTAGAAAATTCATACTCATATATACGTGGGGGGTTTATTAATGAAATTTGTTTAGCTGACTAGAAAATGTTGCCCTTTTTCTGCCCTGTTTTTCAAAAAAAAGTTAAATATCTAAAGTAAAGCATTCAAAAATTTCACCTTTAATAAAATGTAAAATATCATTTATCACTGCAGCCTACTTTCGAGAGGGCGTGGCTTTAAATTTTCCAATTTGTTAGTTCGTTTTAAATTTAGCAGGCTAGAAAATGTTACCCTTTTTCTGCCTTATTTTTCAAAAAAAGTTAAATATCTAAAGTAATGAGAGTTTAAATGGAACATATAAGTTACTAAATTCCAAATATTTTGAAAATCTATAATTCTAGCTCAAAATTATGGTAGGAAAATTATCATTTTGAAAAAAGGGCAACATTTTATTGCAGACAGAAAAAAAACTGGCATTTATTTTAAATTCCTTTTCTTATGTTCTCTGAAATGTTTCCATATGCCGGTCAATAAGATCGGTTCATTAATATCGGAAATTGTCTTTGATATAACAGTGTTGAAGAAATCAAACAAATCGGTTTATAAATGTTTGAGATATAATCAATAACATACGATTGTCTTGATTTTTTAACCGAAATTTATACAAAATTAACTTTTCAAAACTTCCAGATACTGGATAGCTTTCAAAACAGTAAAATCGTTTAAAAGATTTAAACGAAAACTCATTTCTTTGAAACCTAAATCTTTGTTTCAGTTACATTTTCCTATCTCATTCAAAATTTTACCTTTAATAAAAGGTAAAATATTATTTAGCGCTTCAGCCTACTTTCTAGAGGGCGTGGCATTAAAATTGCCAATTTGTTAGTTCGCTTTAAGCCCTATTTAATTATTTATTTAAAAATCTATCCAACCCAACCACGTAAGAATCATCCAAATCGTTCCAAGATTTAAGCGAAAACTCATTTAACTTTTAGAAACCTAAATCTTTGTTTCAGTGAATTTTTTCCTAATGCATTCAAAATTTTACCTTTAATAAAAGGTAAAATATTATTTAGCGCTGCAGCCTAGTTTCTAGAGGGCGTGGCATTAAATTTGCCAATTTGTTAGTTCACTTTAAGCCCTATTTAATTATTTATTTAAAAATCTATCCAAACCAACCACGTAAGAATCATCCAAATCGTTCCAAGTATTAAGCGAAAACTCATTTAACTTTTAGAAACCCAAATCTTTGTTTCAGTGAATTTTTTCCTAATGCATTCAAAATTTTACCTTTAATAAAAGGTAAAATATTATTTAGCGCTGCAGCCTACTTTATAGAGGGCGTGGCATTAAATTTGCCAATTTGTTAGTTCGCTTTAAGCAATACTTAATTATTTATTTAAAAATCTATCCAAACCAACCACGTATTTTATTTCCAAAATTATTATCCCTTAAGAAGTTTGCAATAACAAAAAAAAAACCTAATACACCCCCATATGAGCTTATAAATCTACAAGAATTTTAATTTAACAGCATTATTTTTTGCTTAAATTCAATTTAAAAAAAGCAAGTGTAGTATAATTTGCAAAAAAGTAATGGGGTTAAAAAAGTTAACAAATTATAGCCGAAAAACTTTAAAGCCACCACCCGGGTATTACTCTAAATGCAAACCCACACCTCTATATACATTAGAGTGACAGCCGATTTTTTTTTTTTAGATTTCAAAGAGTGCCGGGTGGAATATTGTGACACTAGGCCTAAATGTTAAGTGCTGAAAATTTGAGCCAAATCGGGCAACGATTTCTGGACGCGCATCGAGGTCAAAGTTCAGATATATGCAAAATTATACTATTTATATGGAATAAATAGGTGAAACTCGTTAAATTTCTGCATTGTTTTCTAGAAATGTATAGATTTATTTATATTAATGAATATTACATTAAAAAATTTTTTTTGGAAGTTAACCCTGCATCTCCTTTGGGTCAAAATGACCCAAAAACTGTATTATCGCCAAAATTCGGGAAAAATGCAAATTTTTCAGATATTTTAAAAATTTTGCTACTAAATAAATACTTTTGCAATTGAATGCAAAAGAATCGAAATGTGTACGTAATTATCGTTGTAATGAGATATAAATGACACAATTTGGTTAAAAAATGTTAAAGTTATTACAAATTCGCCAGACCATTAACGTGCTTCAGGCCACTTGAACATAAAATTTAGAAAAAAAATTAACATATTTCGAGAAAATTTAAAATAAAAGCAACTTTTTATTTAAAATATATCCGTATTTACTTGTGTACGAGTTTTTGTCTTCGTAGGATACCGTTAACCTATTCGCAGGTATGGCCAAAAAAAATTATTTTTTTTAACGGCTGTTTCAAATCTCCATTTTCAAATTTTTAAAAATTTTGTTAAACAAATTTCAGAATTTTTTGATCATCACATTGGGATTTATTGAGATCAAAATATGGAATAAAAATATGAAAAAATTATGTCAATACCTCTTCCAGTTTTTCCGTACCTGCGATTTAAATTTTGCGTTTTCAAGAAAAACTATTTTTTTGTCCATATTTAGGCGAATGAGACCAATTTCCTTAATGTTATAAATTTTAAGTAAAACCTATTCATAATATTATAGTCCTTGTAATTTTAAATATGGTCTGAAAGTTTTACTAAAATCGGAAAACGATAACCTTAAATCGTGAAGGTCAAAGGTCAAATTTTTCAATATTTGGAATTTCTAAAGAAAAGATAGCGAAATGTTATATATTTTTGGGCCGATTTTAATGAAACTTGAGCAAAATATACATTGGGGCCTAACATTTACAACAACAGTGCAAAAATGGATTTAATCCTTTAAGAGCACTTGGGGTCAAAATGGCTGTGTTTTTCGTGATTTTAAATGTTGAGGGTAATTTGGACCCCAAGTGCTGCTAAGAGTTAAATTCCATTTTTGTGGCGTTATTTTAAATTCTGGACTTTAAGTTATACTTTCCTCAAGTCTCATTAAAATCGGCCCAAAAATATATAACATTTCGCTATCTTTTCTTTAGAAATTCCAAATATTGAAAAATTTGACCTTTGACCTTCACGATTTAAGGTTATCGTTTTCCGATTTTAGTAAAACTTTCAGACCATATTTAAAATTACAGGGACTATAATATTATGAATAGGTTTTAATTAAAATTTATAACATTAAGGAAATTGGGCTCATTCGCCTAAATATGGACCAAAAAATAGTTTTTCTTGAAAATCGCAAAATTTAAATCCCAGGTACGGAAAAACTGGAAGAGGTATTGACATAATTTTTTCATATTTTTATTCCCTATTTTGATCTCAATAAATCCCAATGTGATGATCAAAAAATTCTGAAATTTGTTTAACAAAATTTTTAAAAATTTGAAAATGGAGATTTGAAACAGCCGTTAAAAAAATAATTTTTTTTGGCCATACCTGCGAATAGGTTAACGGTATCCTACGAAGACAAAAACTCATACAGAAGTAAATACGGACATATTTTAAATAAAAATTAGCTTTTATTTTAATTTTTCTCGAAATATGTTAATTTTTTTTCCTAAATTTTTTGTTCAAGTGGCCTGAAACACGTTAATGGTCTGGCGAATTTGTAATAACTTTAACATTTTTTAACCAAATTTTGTCATTTATATCTCATTACAACGATAATTACGTACACATTTCGATTATTTTGCATTCAATTGCAAAAGTATTTATTTAGTAGCAAAATTTTTAAAATATCTGAAAAATTTGCATTTTTCCTCAATTTTGGCGATAATACAGTTTTTGGGTCATTTTGACCCAAAGGAGATGCAGGGTTAACTTCCAAAAAAAATTTTTTAATGTAATATTCATTAATATAAATAAATCTATACATTTCTAGAAAACAATGCAGAAATTTAACGAGTTTCACCTATTTATTCCATATAAATAGTATAATTTTGCATATATCTGAACTTTGACCTCGATGCGCGTCCAGAAATCGTTGACCGATTTGGCTCAAATTTTCAGCACTTAACTTTTAGGCATAGTGTCACAATATTCCACCCGGCACTCTTCAAAATTTTAACAAAAAATTTTTTCCATACAACTGATTGTCACTCTAATATACATACATTATTTTACCTAAGAAAGGAAGGGTAAATAGGTATTTCGTTAAGAATATAAAAAAGGGGTGGTAAATAAAGAAATAAAACATATGGTATGTGTATATACCTATAATATGTTTAAATATTTATTAACCCATTATATACGTGCTCTTTGTTTTAGGTTTTCATGGTAAAAAATTGTTATTTGTTATTACACATCTAAAGCAGAACGAATTTAATGTAATTGAAAAGGAAGTTTATAAAATGTAAAACTTTTTTCTTTTTATTTCATTTTACTCAAATAATCTAAAGATGCTTTAACAAACCAATGACTTTTTCACTACTGCATGTAAAGTTAGCAACAATGAATTAGCAAAGCTAAGCAAGTGAAATTGACAATACTACTCTTTAATAAGTTTGGTAGCAAAAATGTTAATTTATTAAACATTTCTCTTAAATTTTTCATTATTTTTCAACTAATTTTAAATAATTGATTTTCTTTATTGGTTTCCCCTTATTATTTACTTACGTTTTCCCAACTTTATTTATTTAGCTTCTTTTTATACCTTGGAATTTTAAGAAAATCTAAACCTCTCTACAAATTATCCAATTATTTAATTTAAGCTTCAGTGACGTTAGAAAACAAGAAAAAAAAGCAAACTTCATAGCCATACAATAGCTTTTTGAGAATACAATACACAACAATCATTAAAATGCAAACGAGTAAAAAATATCTCTAGGTATATAGAAAAATAAATAAAAAAAAATCTTTAAATGTCTGTTGGTACCAAAGCAAAAAAAGAAAATAAAAAAAGTGTAAGGAAGCAAACTCCAGGGGAAAAGCCAAAACAAAACCAAGAGAAAATTGGAAAATAAGCGTAACACAAAACCAACAATGCTTTTTACATAGTATTTGTTAACTTCTCTAATGTTTCCTGCTCCCTCTTCTCTTGCCAGCCATCCTTCTTTATCCAAATGCTAAAAAAATAATAATGGCACAATGAAAATGGTTAGAGATGAAGGAAAAATCTACACTCGAGTATCAAATGATGAATAGCTAAAAAACAGTCATGCTAGTTAGCAATCAGTAGCTTTCAGAAAATTGGCAAACAAATGGAAAATAAATAATAAAAATAATACACAAGAAAAAATAGAAATAAAAATGGAAATTAAATGGAAAAGAAAGAATAAAATATAGAGATATTTAAATAAAAAGAAAATCATTTTTAAAAGAAATTTGCAATAAATCTAAGAATCTTTTAGGAGTCTTTCAGTTTACCTCTAATTAATCTCCACTTGCTTGATATAAAGCTCCATGAGCTTCAAAACTTTCTGTAAAATTACTCATCCATTTAAAATTGTTTGAAATTTTATGTAGAGGAATAAATTTGCAAATAATTCGTAATAAATATTTGGAGGAGGCACAGTAAAATTACTATAGATCTTGACTTTCGCCTAACCGAAATATCGCTGGATTTTAATCTTTTAAATCCACAATCCCTGGATTGTGAAAATCACCCAGATACGGCATCCCTACATATCCAAGCAGTGTTGACAATTTCAAGCTGGTAAAGCTCACAAATTTAAAGCTTTTAGCTTTAGGAGCCATTTTAATAGTCTTATACTAAAGTCTACTAGTCTTATACTAAAGACTATTAGTCTTATACTAAAGACTATTAGTCTTATACTAAAGACTATTAGTCTTATACTAAAGACTATTAGTCTTATACTAAAGACTATTAGTCTTTAGTATAAGACTAGACATTAGTCTTATACTAAAGACTATTAGTCTTATACTAAAGACTATTAGTCTTATACTAAAGACTATTAGTCTTATACTAAAGACTGTTAGTCTTATACTAAAGACTATTAGTCTTATAGTAAAGACTATTAGTCTTATACTAAAGACTATTAGTCTTATACTAAAGACTATTAGTCTTATACTAAATACTATAAGTCTTATACTAAAGACTATAAGTCTTATACTAAAGACTATAAGTCTTATACTAAAGACTAATATTAGTCTTATACTAAAGACTAATATTAGTCTTATACTAAAGACTATTAGTCTTATACTAAAGACTATTAGTCTTATACTAAAGTCTACTAGTCTTATACTAAAGACTACTAGTCTTATACTAAAGACTACTAGTCTTATACTAAAGACTATTAGTCTTATACTAAAGACTATAAGTCTTATACTAAAGACTATAAGTCTTATACTAAAGACTATTAGTCTTATACTAAAGACTATTAGTCTTATACTAAAGACTATTAGTCTTATACTAAAGACTATTAGTCTTATACTAAAGACTATTAGTCTTATACTAAAGTCTATTAGTCTTATACTAAAGACTATTAGTCTTATACTAAAGACTATTAGTCTTATACTAAATACTATTACTCTTATACGAAATACTATTACTCTTATACTAAATACTATTAGTATTATACTAAAATCTACTAGTCTTATACTAAAGTCTACTAGTCTTATACTAAAGTCTACTAGTCTTATACTAAAGACTATTAGTCTTATACTAAAGACTATTAGTCTTATACTAAAGACTATTAGTCTTATACTAAAGACTATTAGTCTTATACTAAAGACTATTAGTCTTATACTAAAGACTATTAGTCTTATACTAAAGACTATTAGTCTTATACTAAAGACTATTAGTCTTATACTAAAGACTATTAGTCTTATACTAAAGACTGTTAGTCTTATACTAAAGACTATTAGTCTTATAGTAAAGACTATTAGTCTTATACTAAAGACTATTAGTCTTATACTAAAGACTATTAGTCTTATACTAAATACTATAAGTCTTATACTAAAGACTATAAGTCTTATACTAAAGACTATAAGTCTTATACTAAAGACTAATATTAGTCTTATACTAAAGACTAATATTAGTCTTATACTAAAGACTAATATTAGTCTTATACTAAAGACTATTAGTCTTATACTAAAGACTATTAGTCTTATACTAAAGTCTACTAGTCTTATACTAAAGACTACTAGTCTTATACTAAAGACTATTAGTCTTATACTAAAGACTATAAGTCTTATACTAAAGACTATAAGTCTTATACTAAAGACTATTAGTCTTATACTAAAGACTATTAGTCTTATACTAAAGACTATTAGTCTTATACTAAAGACTATTAGTCTTATACTAAAGACTATTAGTCTTATACTAAAGACTATTAGTCTTATACTAAAGACTATTAGTCTTATACTAAAGACTATTAGTCTTATACTAAAGACTATTAGTCTTATACTAAAGACTATTAGTCTTATACTAAAGACTATTAGTCTTATACTAAAGACTATTAGTCTTATACTAAAGACTATTAGTCTTATACTAAAGACTATTAGTCTTATACTAAAGACTATTAGTCTTATACTAAAGACTATTAGTCTTATACTAAATACTATTACTCTTATACGAAATACTATTACTCTTATACTAAATACTATTAGTATTATACTAAAATCTACTAGTCTTATACTAAAGTCTACTAGTCTTATACTAAAGTCTACTAGTCTTATACTAAAGACTATTAGTCTTATACTAAAGACTATTAGTCTTATACTAAAGACTATTAGTCTTATACTAAAGACTATTAGTCTTATACTAAAGACTATTAGTCTTATACTAAAGACTATTAGTCTTATACTAAAGACTATTAGTCTTATACTAAAGACTATTCGTCATAAGTTACGGGTTAGTTATTATACAAGCGGATCATTCGAGGGTCTACATTTCTTCGAAAAAACTAAAGCGAAGTGCAGCACGAAGGGTTTAATCTCCTCTGACGAAAACATAACTGTTATACAATTGTTATTTCAACTAAAAGGGAATTACAATAATCCCTTTAATATCATTAACTAACTGAAATTTATATTGATTCTTTATTAAAGTATATTTTTTTCTTTTTATTTCTTTTTACTTTAAATCACCCTGGTAATTTGATTTTTTCTCTTTTTGTTTCAATTTACTAAACTTGAAAGAAAATTAATTTGATATATTTTATTCAATTTTTGTTATTTTTTTTTTTTTTGTGGAATAAATGTCTCCATTACAAATAATTGCTTGTACCAAGTCATCATATTGGCTTGTCAAAAAAATAAAGATAAAAGCGACAAGCAGAAATGTCTGCCTTAAACTTGTTTATAGCAATTCCTTGTTTCCCTCACCCTTAAGCTCTAAATTGTTATATTTACCATTTATTTTGCCTGCTTACATTTTTCTCGTTAAGGATTTTTTCTTATATTTTATTACGCCGTTTTCCGTTTCAATTTTTTTTTAAGGCAAAAAGATGTTTGTTTTCTTCCTTTCTATTTTTTTTGCTTTTTTTGTTATATACTATTTTTTGCATTTAATAAGAGCAGAAAATAGAAAATAAGTAGCAGTACAACCTAATAGTAGTCGCAGTAGAAGTAGTAAATACGCTTGAGTATTATTAACGTAAATGCAAAATTGCCAATTTCGAGTGTATTTCCTGTCAACAAAAATTTCCGTTCACTTTTTTTTCGCCTCCTCATCTGCCACTTATCACTCTCCAAACATTCTTTCTTAGTCGTCGAGTATTTATCTAGCAGCAAAGAAGCAAGAAGAATGAATAACTGTGACACAAAAATGGTGGAAAATTACTAAGTAAATACTAGAGTTTAGGTAAATTGCCTTTTAGCTACATAGTCGTTTCCCTTATCTGCAATATGCCTGCTTTTGCGTAAAATTTTATTATAATTGAAATGTCTGGGTAATTTTTTTTAACTTTCACACACATTTAAAATAATCAATATTTAAAGATTTTAAATAATTTCCCATTAATAAATTAAATATAACACTAATTAAAACACCCACAAATATTAACACTTGAATTAGTTAATAAATTATGGCTACGTAACAAGTTCAATGTTCTAATTAACAAACCAGCAGAGTTGCAAAATTTGGTAGTATGATAATAAACAAAGCTTTTGAGTTGTTTAAAGTGGGAGTAAATGTTTAATTAGTTTTAAATATACCAAAAAAAACAAACAATATAAAATTGTTTTAAATCTTAATAGTTAGCAGGTTTATTGTTCATTGAATATGATTTGCTTTGATAATTATTTTTTCAAGTTTTTTATTATTATTATACCTTTTATGTTTAACGCTAGCTATAATTGCTAATAATCCCAAAACTAATTAAACAATTCACCTACAGCAGCAGCAGCCTTTTACCAACATTTTCACTGACCACTGGCCATAAGAAAATTATATACACATCAATTAACAATTATGTTGTGTAAACATAAAATCATCCCTGCTTTTTTGTAACTAATTGTTAACAAAAGCTACAGAACACTGACCCTTCTTGCTGTATCAATAGAGTTTTGTCCACAGCTTCTTAGTTGGCAAATGTTTTATTATTATAATATTAATTTCATTTTCCATATGTATGTTTAACTAACCTGTATCCTATTACTTTAGTTTACTTTTTGTTTGGTACTTCTTTGCTATTTTTAGACATGCGATACTTTAACTAGGTTTCCTTCATTCATTTATTTATACTTTTCCTTTTCATTACTTAATTGATTTAATAAATTCAATGTATAATGATGAATTTCCTTTATTTCTTTTGTTTAAATTGGCAAATTAATTGTTCAATTAAGTAAAACTATGAGATGTCCTATTGTTATTCAATTAACCATACCTAATGCTATCAATTGAAACTGATTTTCCATATCGTATTTCTTAAGTTAAGCAATGAAAACTATTGTTTTGCTTTTCAACGAAAAAGGAAAACATTTGTAAAGATCTTTTATAAAAAGGAAGTTGAGAAAAAGTACCTAAAACTTAATTTAAAAATGGTAGTAGAATTGTTAAGTTGGCAACGCAGACATGAAAACAGCTGTGAAAATAAATCAGAGTGATATGTTCGGCTATATCATTAGCTTAAGACCGGTTTTTTGTGGCCTCGATTTTAGTTGAAATAGCGGAGTCGATTAAGCCATGTCCGTCTGTCTGTCGTTGAAATCAACTTTCCGAAGCCCTAAAATAACTTACATATACGATTCATTCATAAATATCTCCGGAATTCTTCCGGCTCGGTTGAATTTAAAATCGAGAAAATCAGTCCACAAATGGCTGACATATACGGAACAAACCTGGACAACAACGATTTTTGACATATAAGTATCTGGATTACTAAGACATTAATATAGACAATAGGATATCTAATGATAGATATTTCAAAGACCTTTGCAACGACGTATATAAGACCTACAAGTTGGACCTACAATGGGTCAAACTCGGAAAAAAAATTTTTGAACCCGAATTTTTTTTTCACCAAAAGTTTTTTTCGCTAAATATTAAAAAAAAAAAAATTTAATTTAAAAAATTTACTTGTTTTCGGTTATAAACCTGTTTTGTTCTAGTTCTGTTCTAGATCTGTTCTAGTTCTGTTCTAGTTCTGTTCTAGTTCTGTTCTAGTTCTGTTCTAGTTCTGTTCTAGTTCTGTTCTAGTTCTGTTCTAGTTCTGTTCTAGTTCTGTTCTAGTTCTGTTCTAGTTCTGTTCTGTTCTAGTTCTGTTCTAGTTCTGTTCTAGTTCTGTTCTAGTTCTGTTCTAGTTCTAGTTCTGTTCTAGTTCTGTTCTAGTTCTGTTCTAGTTCTGTTCTAGTTCTGTTCTAGTTCTGTTCTAGTTCTGTTCTAGTTCTGTTCTAGTTCTGTTCTAGTTCTGTTCTAGTTCTGTTCTAGTTCTGTTCTAGTTCTGTTCTAGTTCTGTTCTGTTCTAGTTCTGTTCTAGTTCTGTTCTAGTTCTGTTCTAGTTCTGTTCTAGTTCTGTTCTAGTTCTGTTCTAGTTCTGTTCTAGTTCTGTTCTAGTTCTGTTCTAGTTCTGTTCTAGTTCTGTTCTAGTTCTGTTCTAGTTCTGTTCTAGTTCTGTTCTAGTTCTGTTCTAGTTCTGTTCTAGTTCTAGTTCTGTTCTAGTTCTGTTCTAGTTCTGTTCTAGTTCTGTTCTAGTTCTGTTCTAGTTCTGTTCTAGTTCTGTTCTGTTCTAGTTCTGTTCTAGTTCTGTTCTAGTTCTGTTCTAGTTCTGTTCTAGTTCTGTTCTAGTTCTGTTCTAGTTCTGTTCTAGTTCTGTTCTAGTTCTGTTCTAGTTCTGTTCTAGTTCTGTTCTAGTTCTGTTCTAGTTATAATTCTATTAAATCAGTAAATCGCTTTTATCACTCACATCTCCTCTTCTGTGAAATCTCTCAAATTAATCTATTTAAAATTAATGTTAATCCTTTGCTCTTCAAATGTTTATCAAATAATTGACAAATTTCTTTCAGAAATCACAACAATACACCCATTAAGAAAACGCCTTTTTAATGTTGTCCTCTTTATCCCTATAATTGCCCTAACAATGGTTTTATAAAGATGTTGAAAGTAAATTTATTTCTATAATTTACTTACACTTACAAGTATATTTCCTGATAGCATTGATTTACATTGATCTTCAACACATTTTCAAAAACAATTTTGCACCTTTCGCCGGCATTTAAAACTGTCACAATATACCGCGCCCATAACAATAAAAATGAAATTAAAGGAAATGGGAAAAAAGAAAACGAAAAATCCCTGGAACACAATATTGTACATGTGAAACGTGCCACACAAAACACATGTATGTTATTGTAAGGATAACATTTGTAAGCACTGAATGAACATGAACATGAAGAAAAAGAGCAGACTTATCCTATATGGTAAACCTATTTCCTTGTAACCAAAATCCCTGTAAACAATAAATACCTTAAGATTTTTTTGTAACGATAAAATGGTTTATTCTTTTCCATTTTGGCAAAAAAAAAAAAGATTTTTACAAATGTTTTTTTTTTAAGAAACCTGAACAGGAGATTGATAAGTTAAGATTATTTAAATGTCAAAAAGGACCTTTTTTGAAAAGACATTCATTCATACAATACAATAAATAAGAATAAAAGGGTTAAGTGGAATATTTCTCTTTAGAATTTTAAGCTATTTTTAAAGGTGTTAAATTTAAAATTAATTGAAAAATTTATAGAATTTTAAGAGAATTATTAAATTCCTTTTGTTTTATTTCATTACAGAACAAACCTCACGTGGCAATAATGAATATCCAGGATCTCAAACTAATAACAATAATGTAGAGGAAAATTCACCTAGTAAATCTAGTTCAACATCAACGAGCAGCCAAAATAATTCCTTAACCTCAAATGCAAATACCCCCAATACAAATAATCCAGCAAATCAACCTTCAACCCCCACCAGACCCACACTGTCACCAGCTGAACATGCTGCCGCCGCATTGGCCCATCATGCCGCAGCAGCGGCTGCTGCACATCATGCTCACTCACACAGTCATCCTCATGCCCATCCCATGGCTGCACATCATGCGGCAGCTGCTGCTGCAGCAGCTCATCATCATGCCACCCATCAACATCCCTCAGCCCATCATGAAGCCTTCCTAAATGGCTCGGCCAGTGTAGCAGCAAATGGCCTGCTTGGCCATCATCCGGCTACGGGGCCCGATGGGGTACTGCTGGGTCCGGCAGGCGGCAGTAAAAAGAAAAATAAACGTCGTCATGGTCGTACAATTTTTACGAGCAATCAATTGGAGGAGTTGGAAAAAGCATTTAAAGATGCCCACTATCCGGATGTCAGTGCCAGGGAATTGCTGTCAATGAAAACGGGTTTGGCCGAAGATCGCATACAGGTAGGTGGTAAATTTTAACAAGTTGAATTTATTGCCTGGCTATAATAGGAAAAGGCTAGGATATATTGCAGCTCACAAAGTTTTAAAATGTTGTTTATAGTTGTAGCAATTGATAGGAAGACAATATATTTTTGTGCTCGTTTGTTTTTTGTTTAGGAAATTACTTTCATTTGATATTCTATTACACTGCACTGGCACACTTTATGGTAATAAATAGAGAGTTATAGGTTTTTAGAGATTGCAGTGGCTATAAAATAGCAGGCATATAAAAAGTATAGATTTGGAAAATTAAAATTTTAAAATTTAATACAAAGCAAAGCAGAAGCTTTATAAACAGAAAGGTAGAATGATTAACAGATAATTATGTTGAAGCAAAATTTCAAGTTATTTTCAACTATACAAAAACCAAGTTCAAATTCTCAACAATTCCAGTTCTACTTCCGAAAAAAAAAAAAAAAAAATCTAGTTCTGTCCCAGTTCAGTTCTAGTTCTGTTCTAGTTCAGTTCTAGTTCTGTTCTAGTTCAGTTCTAGTTCAGTTCTAGTTCTGTTCTAGTTCAGTTCTAGTTCAGTTCTAGTACAGTTCTAGTTCAGTTCTAGTTCTAGTTCAGTTCTAGTTCAGTTCTAGTTCAGTTCTAGTTCAGTTCTAGTTCAGTTCTAGTTCAGTTCTAGTTCTAGTTCAGTTCTAGTTCAGTTCTAGTTCAGTTCTAGTTCAGTTCTAGTTCAGTTCTAGTTCAGTTCTAGTTCAGTTCTAGTTCAGTTCTAGTTCAGTTCTAGTTCTAGTTCAGTTCTAGTTCAGTTCTAGTTCAGTTCTAGTTCAGTTCTAGTTCAGTTCTAGTTCAGTTCTAGTTCTAGTTCAGTTCTAGTTCAGTTCTAGTTCAGTTCTAGTTCAGTTCTAGTTCAGTTCTAGTTCAGTTCTAGTTCAGTTCTAGTTCAGTTCTAGTTCAGTTCTAGTTCAGTTCTAGTTCAGTTCTAGTTCAGTTCTAGTTCAGTTCTAGTTCAGTTCTAGTTCAGTTCTAGTTCAGTTCTAGTTCAGTTCTAGTTCAGTTCTAGTTCAGTTCTAGTTCAGTTCTAGTTCAGTTCTGTTCTAGATCAGTTCTAGTTTTTTTTTCTTTTTATTTCAAATTTTTACTTTAAACTATTTTATAATCAGGATGAAATTGCAGCTTTATGAAGACTTTTGGGTATAAATTTCCATACTTAAGACAAATGTGAAATTAGCTTAAATTTCCAGTTCAATGAAATTCATTTAATTCAATATATTTCTTTTGGATGTTTTTTCAATTCTACATAAGTTTTGTGATTTGATGCTGGGTAGATTTATGAAACTTTGTTTCGTTTGTAAAACTGTTTACTTTTTATTTCCAAATGTCTTAAAATAAGGGTGAATTTGCTAATTTAAGCATAAAAAGGACATTGCTAAAGGTAAAATTTAGCAAAAATACGTTAGTAACAAAAATTCTTAAACTGATTTTGTTTAAATAAATTTAATACTTAAGGAATTGATTTAAATTGAAGGTCAAAGTTCATATTTAAAGACATTAATACATAAAATTTCTTTGGACTAGTAGTTTCATTTAATTTTTTTCATAAAAGTTATTCATAAATGCAGGTCATGGTTCTGAAAACAACATTATTCTTCATATTTTTCTGTTATCTGGAGCATAGCTAATAATTTCATAAAAACTATTTGTGTATGAAAGTATTTTCATAAAAATTATGAAAATATGAAGATCATAGTTCTAAAAATAATAACGATGTAGAAAACATTAGCATCACTGCAGTAGATAGCCGCAATTAATTGAGATTTTTGACATCACTGTCATATTTTTCTATTAAGAACCGTTAGAGCTGGAGCAGTGTTGCCAAATATTACTTTTTAGAAGCTAAAGTTTTATTATGTTGCAGTGAGGCATTAGTACTAGGTTCGAAATTATAATTATTTTAAATATTATACAAATTATGTTAAAAGAGTTTTGTTTCTCAAAGGGTTAGTTTCGTAAACACGTGTTAATGTATTACAAATTTCAGAAATATAACATTAACAACAACACGCTTGAAAATAATACCTTTAATCTTTAATAAAGAGTTTTTTTAATTAAATCCCACACGTTTTTTTACTTGAAATTCCATAATCAAATTATATAATACCAAAAAAAAAAAAAAGAAAACGTTGAATAACTCTTGCAACTCTTACAAGCCCTCTTATAGCCGACAATTGCAACAGCCATTATGACATTACTAACATCATACCCCAATTAAATCAATGACACATTTGACAACTGCAGTTATGGCGGTTGCATAACAAGTTCAATACAAGTACTTTAAAAATTAGCAACGCCTTCGTCTATACTACAGAATAATAATAAAAAAACAAAAAAAACTGCATTAATAAACATGTGTATGTGTAAATGAACCCTAGGGTTTTTTGCCCTGGCAGAGATGAAACAAACAAAAAAAATTAAAATTCAATTAACTACCAACAATTGCCAATATAGAGCAATAACAACGACAATAACAACAAACTTGTACATAAATACTACATCTGCATACGTACCGACAGACAGACAGACATTTCGTACATAAATCAAACACTTCAATTAAAATTCTATATTGAAAAATGACATAAAAGGATAAAATGTATGGCAGCATACAGCAACGTCGACGACAGCTACAACAACAAAAAAACCCCTTCAAAAATACAATTTTACTTACATACACATGTAAAGTTAATAAAAGCAAATAAATTTTTGAGTTGGTATAAAATGTCGAAGTACTTTTTAGTTCCCCCCCTGAACATTCACTCATTCATGGCAGTAGTACCCTGTCATACTCAAACAATTACACCCGTAAAAATATAGTAGATGCCTGAGCAAAAAAATGTATATTCAGCCATTAATTTGTAAATAAAAGGTTTGAGTGTTGATTTTTAACAAGTTTTTCTTCCCTTTTTATTTTTTTTTTTGCGTAAAAATTTCAAGGATAAATGAGTATAGAAAAAGAGCTTCTTGTTTTGTTGTTGTTGTATGGTTATTGAAAGTCAAAAAAACAAACATGGCTGTCTTTTAGCAAACAAAACAAACCAGAAAATAAACATACACACACACAAATATCAAGCAACAACACAAACCTTCATACAAAAGTAAAAACAAAGGGAAAGGCAAAAAAGCGCCTGTGCAAGTTCAAGTTAAGAGAAAATTTTTGTTATTTTCATTAAACTTATCCAACAAATTAATGAATTTATTATAAATATTCTATTTAACACTTTAAATTTAATATTATTTACACAAATTTTGTTATTTCTTTAAGTTTAGTGCAAGAAATTAATGAATTGTTTTAATTTGGTTACTTTTGTAGGTGAAGTTGTCATTGTGATGTTTTATTAATAGGTTGACAACTAAACAAAGCCAAAACAAAGTAATTGTGTTATAACAAATTAAATATGAATAAAACTAACAATCATTTTAATTAATTAGTTTAAAATTCTATAACTTGTTAAGAAATTAAAGGTTTTTAATTTGCAATTTTTGAATTTTATTAAAATTATAAAGAAATTAATACTTTAGAAAAACTATTACAAAAATATAGCTGAATATTAATAAATAATATTTGAAATCTTGTAAATATGTACATTGAAACTTGGTTATAAGGAACTACACAGAGAATTCAGATTCGTGATGGCAACCGAATTAGTTGCCAATCGAATGATTCGGTTGTACACATAGAATTTTTCGATTCTATCAACAGAAAGACAGTTGACAAAGAAGAATTTCGATTATAGCAACCAAACTTTTGTTACCCCTTTTAAAATTCTATAGCCACAACTGTAAAATTCGGTCACTAAGGTAGAATCGTTCGATTGGCAACAAATTCGGTTGCTATCACGAATCTGTTTTCTCTGTGTAGTACAGAAGTTTTGAAGGTTATTTTCATTTAATGAACTACATCATGGCTCCAAGAATACATTTTCATCAAATTTTACTTATTTAGCAATTAAGTAAAGTATATGTCAGAAATAGACGAACAAATAAAATAGAATTTCGATATTTAATAAGAATATAAACAGAACCATAACGAACAATAGTTTCTTGAAATTCAAAATCATTAACATTGCTATTTGACAACCATTCAAATTGAAAAATGTTGTATTAGGGTCAATGCCAAGTCCCACTGAGTCCACAGCCTTTAACCTAAATTTATTATAAATGTTAAACAATTGTAAAATAAAAGCTTGCAGCTTCAATTGGTCAATGGACGTGATTGAAAAAACTTTAAATAAATTCTGATTCGATCTTTTTAAACTTTAGGTCAAGGTGAAGTTAAGCTACAATAAGCCAGAATTAGCCCTCTGAATACAAACAAATTGTCATAGAGAAATACACATAGAAAAAAACTAAAACAAAAAAGTTACTCAATATAATCAAATGTACGAGTGTTGTTTTTGTTTTCATGTAGTTTTTTTTACTAATATATTTTCACCACTTAGGTTTTTGACAACTGAGTTAGGTCTATGACAGCAGAGTTTCCAATGTATGTAAATTTATCTATCAGCCCAATTATGAATATAAAATTCGCCGGGAGTTTTTTCTTTGAATTTGAATAGGAAAAATGGTAAAAGGGAAAAAACTCCCGTGGAATTTTTGTTATAATATTTAAAATCACCAAGTTTTATTTTAATTATTTAACGAAAAATATTGAAAATGTCAAAAAAATGTATCCATTTGAGCTAATTTTTTTTAAAAAAATGTCAAATTTTAAAGATACTTTTTCTTCAACCAGTATTTACCCCCTGCCTATACTTGACAAATATTTATCATAACAATTACTGACGTTTGTTGTCAAGACAAAGTTGTCTGAGCAAAAGCACTAATAATTTTGTCATAACAAAGCAATAATACTAATAAATGGGGACTATACCTGATAATTTTTTATCTTGACAACCATTTTGACGTTTATCATGATAAAAATTTATCAGGTATAGACAGGGGGTTATAAAACATTTTTGGCGATTTTAAACTAAACTCTATTTAAAATCTATGCCATCTGCTGATATTAAGCTACATTGGTTGAAAATTGATTACGTAAGTGTAAAATCTTGCAAATTCTTACACAATGATCTAATTATCAAGTAAATATAATGTTTTTTAAGATTATTTTTAAACTTTTTGATAAAATATTATAAATAATGAGATATTTTTCAATGTTTAGACAAAAATCGACCTATTTAAATTTAGTGCCATTTGTTCAGATAAAGCTACATTGACCTTGTAAGTGAACTTGATGTTTTAATGAATTTTTATTTTAAAATTAAAAAAAACTGTTGCCAAATGGCATTTGTTTTTAACAAAATTTTCTTGAAACTTAATAAAATATTTACTATTTTTTAAAAAAATAATATCATTTAACAAAAACTATTTGAAAATCAATAAAACAATAGTTTTGTTAAAAATTTATGGAAATGTATCAAAGTATTCCATTCTTGTTTAATTTTTTATAGTTGGCAATACTTTTGTTTATTATTGATAATAACACAATGTAGCCAACTGCGTTTAACTTAATATCAGTTATGACGCCGGCAGGACAATGGAACTAATTTGTTTTTATTTATATTAATCTTAAACAAAGGGAACACAATATTATAACATTTCACAGTAAAGATGTTCATGTTTTCCATTTTTTTAAACGTTTTTTTATGGAAATTACATCTTAAATTAATAAGTACACCAAAATAACAACTGCCTTATAATATTTATTATAAGCCACAACTGGCTTATGATTTGCAGTCTCCCCTTGAGATTGATTTCTCTGAGATTGCATTTTTAACGTTTGCTAAAATTTAAGTCTTAGATTTTATGTTAGGTGGAAACGGCATTTATAATTGAGGAGCCGCAGAACGAATGGTACTATTTCGAATTTTTTTACAAATTAATTTTTTGGTATTTTTATAATATTAGGGTTGAAATCTTCTAGAAAAAATCAATTTCCCAAAATTTTTAAATTTTCAAAAAAGTACCTTTTGTTCTGCGGCTCCTCAATTGGTTCATATTTAATTCAAAATGAATATTTAAAATAATTTTTATTATAGAAATGTTTAAATTTGTTATTAGTTTTTCAATATTTACTGAAATACTACAAACCTGAATTTTGTTTAGATGAATTTTCATACTATTTTCTTTAAAAAAAAGTAAAAATATGGCAAAACCTATTTTTAATTTTATAATAAAAATCAATCGCCCAACTATGTATAAAAATTCCTCGGGAGTTTTTTCCCTTTTCCCATTTTTCCTATTCAAATTCATTGGGAAAAAACTCCCGGGTAATTTTTTATTCATAATTGGGCTGAATAATTAAAAATTATGTAAATTTAACAATTTATCTTAAAAAACATCAGAAAATATTTAATATTTCTGATAAAAATTGGCAACACTTTTTTTTAAATTTTTAGAGGTAAAAGTTGTAAGATCAATAAGATTTATTACAAATTAGGAATTATTTGTATCTAAAGCAGCGAAATGCAATGAGCTCTCAAATGAGCTCTCTTGTTTTTATTTTCACATGTACGCAAGCACACACATTGTATAAAAACAGTCAGTCTCGCATGAGCATTGATAGAAGCAGGTTGTGTTACGCTTTTATGTTTGTTTATTTCATTATTTCAGCTAGTTGTTTTTGTTTTTGCCAGAGAATAATTCTCAACTCATACAACTACAATATCTAAAAACTGTAGTGGTGTGAGTTTGCATTTCGCTGATCTAAAGAAACAATATTCAGTAAAAAACAAGACTAAATCCATAATTTTAATAGAAACCATAAAAAATGGCCAATACTTTTTGCTTTACTTAAAAAATTAAAATATTTTTATAAAATAATTTCTAAAAATCAAGTTTTAACAATAAAATATTTAAAAAGTTTAAATAATAAAATATTTAATAATTGGCAACACTTAAGTTTAATAGAAAATTAAATTATTTTTTTTTTGATTTTTTTTTAGTTTTTTATTAAAATATTATAAATTTTAAGTTATATTTGAATAATTGAAATCTATTCTAAATCTATCTAGTTTTTCTAATTAAATTATTTACAAAATTTAAATAAATATAAGTGTTGCCAATAAAATATTTAATAATTGGCAACACTTAAGTTTAATAGAAAATTAAATAATATTTTTTAATTTTTTATTCAAATTTTATGAATTTTAAGTTATATTTGAATAATTGAAATCTATTTGTTAAAAGTCCAACCATAAATTGTCTAAAAATCTAGTTTTTCTAATTAAATTATTTAAAAAGTTTAAATAAATATAAGTGTTGCCAATTAAATATTTAAGAATTGGTAACACTTAAGAATATAGAAAATTAAATAATTTTGTTCTAATTTTTATTAAAATTTTATAGATTTTAAGTTATATTTGAATAATTAAAATCTATTTGTTAAAACTCCAACCATAAATTGCCTAAAAATCTAGTTTTTCTAATTAAATTATTTACAAAGTTTAAATAAATATAAGTGTTGCCAATAAAAATATTTAATAATTGGCAACACTTAAGTGTAATGGAAAATAAAATAATTTTTGTAATTTTCTATTAAAATTTTATAAATTTTAAGTTATATTTGAATAATTAAAATCAATTTGTTTAAAATCACATTTATTTTATAAAGTTCAATGTGAAACTAGCAATTTTTTATTAGCAAGTGAAACGAACGAAAGTTTTCTTTTGGCTGGTTTAAAAATGTAATTAATTGTTAATTAATATCATAATTTTATTGTAGTTTTATATAATTTATAGGAATTAATTAAACAAATCATTTCTTTTTTAAGGTTCAGTGTGAAATTAACAAACCCTAGTAACAAGTTTAACAAATGCGCTCTTGAAAACTAAATAAACAAATTAAACAAAGATTTGTTTTTAACACACTTAAATAAATTCAAATTTAATAATAAATTACTAGTTTTTTAATAATTTTAATGAATTTAAGTATTAATAAAAGTCACGTTACTTTAAGTATCATGACTTTAGTAAGATTCAATGTGAAACTAACAAAACCAAGTAGCGAGTGAAACAGTTAATCTTTTAAAAAGTAAACACAAATAAAAGTTTCGTTAAGCTTTTTACATTCTATTAAAAGCTTTTAATTAAATCAATTATCATTTTATTTTATTTTTTTTATAAATAAATTAATACTTGCAAAAAGTATAGATTTTTTATTTGTGTTAATGCCCTACAATGGTTAATTGGCTTTTATTTCAGTCTTATTAAAGCAATTTTTTTCAGTTTTGTTTAGTATATTGAGTTGTATTGTATTTAGCAGGTTGTTTTTCATATATTTAGGGTGTTTTTATTTATTAAAAATCATAAATTTCAAGTATTTCAATAATACTTAAACAACTGTTCACAAACATATTAGAAAGCACTAGGAAATGCAATTTTTGTTTTAAAATGCATTTAAATCTTAATATTTCCTTTGATCAGGAAGTTTTCAAAAGATTTTTTTTATAACAAATTGAAAAATACCCTCAAGATTTAAGTTTTGTTAAGATTTCCTTAATAATTTCAAAAGAATTTTAAACATAAAATGAGCAATTGGAAATTTAAAAGCAATATTTGGAAATAAAAAAAAGTTGAAAAAGTACCCTTTTTATATGTCTTTTGAAAGATTTCTTTTAAAGATGAAATAAGCAATTTTAATTTTAGGGAAATATTTTTTAAATATTTGTAAAACCCTTTTATATAATATGTTTTTTAAAACTGTAAAATTTTCAAGATTTCCTTTTTTATTTTTGAAACATTTTCAGTCTGTCATTTGCATAATGTAATTTTTGCTTAAAAACATAACAGGATAATAACATAATTGTAATTATAATTGTTGCTTTGCTTTACTTTACTTTTTTCTTCTTATATTTTAAATCCTTTTTTTATTTTATTTTTTGCGCCATGCTACCATTAATTATTTACTCTGGTATTTGCATTAATTTGTATAATGAGCTGTTAATTTTTCTATGCAGTTTCTTTTTTTCAAACAATAATATCAACAAAAAAATAAACGTACAAAATTGCATAATTATGTAATTAACATTTAAAACAAAGTGTGAACAATAAAAAAAAAAAGAAATGTTAAATAAAAATGTGTAATAGCTTAAAGGTTATAATAAAATTATGAAGTCAAGTGTAAAGATTTTATTAAATAGAAAAACTGAAATATTTACATTTTAAAACACTTGTTAGAAAATTTGTTCAGCATTTTAAAAACACATTTATCATAAAATTTAAAATTTTCAAAAACAAACCAAGGGTTTGCCTAAAAACTGCATTAGAGTGTAAAGCTTACAAGCAACATTTTAAACTGTTATATTTTTGTTTATGTAAACAGAGGGTGTTAAGTGTTGTTAACTCTAGTGGAAATAATTTAGTTTCCTTTTTTTCGGTGTAGTTTTTGTTAACTAAAAAAAACCATAAATGCAAATATTATCACCCTCAAACATCCTGTCTGACAAACTTTCTCATCTTCACACTCAAACAACAATTATTGCCATATCTAGTTGTTAATAGTCTGTGTTTTTTGTTGTTGTGTTTATTTGAGAAAATCTCTAGAGTATTTGTTTTGTCTATTTTGTAAACACGCGTTTACACTTGAAATTGTGGGAAATGTTTGTTGTTAAAGTTTTTATTCTAACAGATTAAGTTGTCCCTGGGGATTGTTGGGCTATTGTTGTAAGTAGTAGTTGTCTAAATAGAATTGCAACAAATTGAAAATTGACCGTTTAATGTCATGTTGAAATTATATTTAATGTAATTAGTTTTGGGAATTCTCGAAATAATATCCTTAGATAGTTTTTAAAAGTGGGCGTGTTTGTACAATATATAAATTTGATAGATTAATGTGGGAATTGTTAAGACAAGAGTTTTATAAGGATTGAAACAAGATTTCTAGAAATATTTACAAGATTTTTAAAATCAAATGTTCTTTTCCGGGGGAAAAAAACATTAAAGTTGATATTAAAGTTGTTGGGTTGACAATAATTAACAGAGTTAGACTCTTGTTGTCCCGGAGCCAAGATCAAAAGCCTTCGAAGGCAGTATAACAGTTTCCTTGTGATTATAACCGCTAAACTAGCAACTCTTAGTTAATCAACAATCCCACTTTGTTATTTTTTATGCTGAGCCAAGTCAAAAGCATTTATCTAAAAGTTTTCGTTTTCATTATAACCTTAATTTATTCCTGCGTTAAACTAGCCCTACTTAACCAACAATCTCACTGAGTATAACAGTTTTCCTTGTGATTATAACCTCAATTTAATCCTGCGTTAAACTAGCAACTTGAGCCAAGTCAAAAATCTAAAAGTTTTCATTGTGATTATAACCTCAACTTAATCATGGGTTAAACTAGCAAGCCTTACTTAAACAACATTCTCACTCATTATAACAGTTTTCCTTGGGATTATAACCTCAACTTAATCCTGCGTTAAACTAGCCCTACTTAACCAACAATCTCACTGAGTATAACAGTTTTCCTTGTGATTATAACCGCAAATTAATCCAACGCTAAACTAGCAACTCTTATTTAACAAACAATCCCACTTTGTTATTTTCTCGGCTGAGCCAAGTCAAAAGCATCTGTCTTAAAGTTTTCTTTGCGATTAAACCCTCAACTTAATCCTGCGTTAAACTAGCAGAACTTACTTAACCAAAAATCTCACTACCATAGTCAAGATATAAAGCTTTCACAGATTAGTCAAAAGCTTCCGTATAACAGTTTTCCTTGTGATTATAACCTTAACTTAATCCTGCGTTAAACTAGCAACTCTTGTTTAACCAACAATCCCACTTTGTTATTTCCTCTTCTGAGCCAAGTCAACAGCATCTGTCTAAAAGTTTACTTTGTGATTATAACCTCAACTTAATCCTGCTTTAAACCAACAAGCCCTACTTAACCAACAATCTCTCTCAGTATAACAGTTTTCCTTGTAATTATAACTGCAATTTAATCCTACGCAACTCTTACTTAACCAACAATCCCGGCTGAACCAAGTCAAAATCATCTGTCTTAAAGTTTTCTTTGTGATTATAACCTTAAATTAATCCTGGGTTATAAACAACATTCTCACTCATTATAACAGTTTTCCTTGGGATTATAACCTCAACTTAATCCTGCGTTAAACTAGCCCTACTTAACCAACAATCTCACTGAGTATAACAGTTTTCCTTGTGATTATAACCGCAAATTAATCCAACGCTAAACTAGCAACTCTTATTTAACCAACAATCCCACTTTGTTATTTTCTCGGCTGAACCAAGTCAAAAGCATCTGTCAACTTAATCCTGCGTTAAACTAGCAGAACTTACTTAACCAAAAATCTCACTCCCATAGTCAAGGTATAAAACTTTCGCAGATTAGTCAAAAGCTTCTGTATAACAGTTTTCCTTGTGATTATAACCTTAACTTAATCCTGCGTTAAACTAACAACTCTTGTTTAACCAACAATCCCACTTTGTTATTTCCTCTTCTGAGCCAAGTCAACAGCATCTGTCTAAAAGTTTACTTTGTGATTATAACCTCAACTTAATCCTGCTTTAAACCAACAAGCCCTACTTAACCAACAATCTTTCTCAGTATAACAGTTTTCCTTGTGATTATAACTGCAATTTAATCCTACGCAACTCTTACTTAACCAACAATCCCGGCTGAACCAAGTCAAAATCATCTGTCTTAAAGTTTTCTTTGTGATTATAACCTTAACTTAATCCTGCGTTAAACTAGTAAGACCCCTACTTAACCAACAATCTTACTTTGTTATTTTCTCAGCTGTAAACACTACTTCCAGGGAAAAACGTCCAGTTTATACTGCTTTGCTGAATCGGTCCAGAGCCAAGATTCATTTGTCTCACAATTATAATCTGAACTTAACCCTGCGTTAAACTAGCAAGACTTACATAACCTAAACCCCCACTTTGTCATGCTCAAACCCCTCAAAAATGCAGCTAAATACAATACATGTTTATAAATATTTCAATATTTCCGCGGAGACAAAATTCAATTGTAAAGAAAACCTGTTGTCTGTGTCAGAAGCTTTAGTGCAACAGTTTCCTTGTTTTTATGATCTCAACTTAAGCAAGCCTTACCTAACCTAAACTCCCACTTTGTCATGCTCAAATCCCTCAAAAATACTTTAGTACAGCTAAAAACAACACAAGTTTATAAATTGTAATTGAATTTCCAGTTGAAGACTCGTGTAGATCCGGAGCCAAGATTCAATTGTGAAGAAAACCTGTTGTCTGTGTCAGAAGCTTTAGTATAACAGTTTCCTTGTTTTTATGATATCCTATCCCTCAAAAATACCTTTCAATATTTGCGTTATTGAATTTCCAGTTGAAGACTTGTCGCGTTCCGGATTTAAGAGATTCAATTGTAAAGAAAACCTGTTGTCTTTATCGGAAGCTTTAGTATAACAGTTTTTCTTATGCTAAACTATCAAGCCTTACTTTACCTACACTCCCAAGTGGGTATGCCTAAATCCCTCAAAAACAAGTTTATAAATATTTCAATATTTCCGTTATTGAATTTTTCCCCCTCTAACAAAACACAAATAAATCACAAAAACTAAAACAGACTGATATACAAAAATAAATAATGAAAACTTATTCATAAATATTTGCACTAAAAATTTCATAATAAATACACATAATACCCAAAATATTTTTACATTTATTTGCAGGTTTTGTTGTTTTTTTTTTGTATACACATACTATATAACTGAAACATGAGCGTTTTATAATTTAATTAAAATTTTAAGCCGCAATACAAAAATAAAAACCAAAATGACCAAAAACAAAATTTAAAAAAAAAAAAACACAGGATATAAACCGCCACATGCAGGATATATTTACACAAACATATATACAATATTATTATTATTATTATGAAAAGTATATGTATTTTTCAAATGACCTTTTTGTGCCAAAACAATAACGCAAAAAAAAACTGCCAAATATTTTTAACTCAAACATATTTATATACAATACATACAATATATTCAGTGGTATTAAATAAGATAAAGAATTTTTATTTAATTGTAGATCAAATTACAGTTTTTTTTTAAAAAACCTTTATGATAATGACCATGTATATTTCATATAAAATGTTCAATTGCCTTGTCAAATAAAAAAATGGATTTTGTGGTTTGTTTTAAGAGTTAGGTAACCAAATTTGGTGGTGGTTTCCACAACTTTGTAACAGTTACTGTTTGCCACCCGTTGTTGGAAAACGTGTCAAAACGTGGCTTGTCTAATAGATCAAACGGTAGCCACAGAAAATAACAAATAATTAGAAATTATTTCCTTTTTTTCAATATAATTAGATATAAATAGCAAAACAAGGTTTTGTGGGAGTTAGTTAAACAAGATTTTGTAACAAATTTAAGTAATTTCTGTAAAATGTAGGTAAAAATTTAATATAAACAAAGGAAATTGTTTGTTAGTACTAATTTAAGAGTTGTATGAAAAAGTAGGCGCCAAGTTGTCAACAAGTTTCTAATAAATTCTCTAGAAAGTAAATAAAACATCTCTAGTTTCTCTATTAGAGAAATTTGTATATTTTTATGGTTTCTCAATACTTCTTTTTGTTTCTAATTTAAAAACCGAGAGTTTAAAGTAATATTAGTAAAATAATGCAAAAATGTAATGTAAACTAAATTTATAGTTTCTTTATAAGAAATATTTGAAGAATTTGTAAGCTTTTTCTACTTAAAACGATATTTTTTCAATACTTTCTGTACAATGTAGGCAAAAATTTAATATAAACAAAGGAAATTGTTTGTTAGTACTAATTTAAGAGTTGTATTAAAAAGTGTTCGCCAAGTTGTCAACAAGTTTCTAATAAATTCTCTAGAAAGTAAATAAAACATCTCTAGTTTCTCTATTAGAGAGATTTGTATATTTTTTATGGTTTCTCAATACTTCCTTTTGTTTCTAAACCGAGAGTTTGAAGTAATATTAGTAAAATAATGCAAAAATGTAATGTAAACAAAATTTATAGTTTCTTTAGATGAAACTTTTTAAGAATTTGTGAACTTTTTCTACTCAAAGCAATATTTGTTCAATACTAGGAAACAGCAGGTCCTATTAAAAACCGAAAGTTTAAAGTAATTTCAATAAAATAATGCTAAACTTTTATACTATTAAATATTCTTAATTAAAATATTATTGGTTTGTTACTTTAGCACTTGCTTAAGAGTTGTATTTAAAAGGTGTGTGAAGTTGTCAACCAGTTTCTAACAAAATTAGTAGAAAGTATGCAAAGCTTTCTACTAATTAAGAAACTAGTTGACCGCCCCGGCTTCGCCCGGTAGCATTTCCTAATGTTAGTTCTTCAATTTTCTCCAACCCACATACACCTGCCAGTTCTTATTTATTTGCAAATAAAATATTTATATTTGTACTGCATACTTTAGGGAGCTTTTTTATTACAGTTGACTGGACTCAAAAAAAAAAATTCCGAATTTTACCCGAAAAAAAATCAGCCAAATCGCTCCAGCCGTTCTCACGTGATGCCATTACATACATGGACCATTTCATTTTTATATATATAGATATTTAAAGAATTTGTTATATTTTTCTTATTAAAACAATATTTTTCCAATACTTTTTTCTGTTTCTTATTTAAAATTATTAAACTTTCTGTAATTTAATTTCTGTAAAATAATGCAAAAATTTAATATTTTTAAACATTCTCAATTAAATTTGAATATAAATGAAACCTCCATTCGTCTCTTTATATGGAAACAATATTTTTCCAATACCTTTTTCTGTTTTTTATTTAAAAACAGAATGTTAAAATTAATTTTTATAAAATAATGCAAAAAATTAATATTTTTAAACATTCCCAATTAAATTTGAATAAACTGAAACCTCCTTTCTTCTTTTAATGAAAAATATTTGAATAATTCTTCTTTTTCTATCTAAAACCATATTTCTTATAGCTTTCTTTTCGTTTCTAATTTAGAAATGGAAATATCAAAATACTACAGCAGAGTTGTATTTAAAGCGTATGTGAAGTTGTCAACGAAGTAAACAAACCCTGTTATCTTTTGTTTTTGTTTTCCTTTTCTAACTGGAACTATATTTTTTAATACTAATTTTAATATATCTAATTTAAAAACAGAAATTCTATAATTTAAATAAAAGATTATAACAATATAATCTAAACAAAGTCACTTTAGATGAAAAATTTAAACAATTTTTATCGCCTTTTTGTCTCTAATTATACCCTTCACCTTCGTGAGAAGGGTATATATAAGTTTGTCATTCCGTTTGTAATTTCCACAATATAATTTCCGATCCTATAAAGTATATATAATCTGGATCCTTATAGATAGCGGAGTCGATTAAGTCCGTCTGTTGAAATAAATTTTCTGAAGACCCCAGATATCTTCGGGATCCAAATCTTCAATAATTCTGTCAGACATGCTTTCGAGAAGTTTCCTATTTAAAATCAGCAAAATCGATCCACAAATGGCTGAGATATAAGGAAAAAACCTGGATAACCTCGATGTTTGACCTATTTTTTTTACCTATATCTGGATTACTAAGTCATTAATATAGACAATATGGATATCTAATGATAGATATTTCAAAAACCTTTGCAACGACGTAAAAAGTAAAAAAATATTTTTTAACCCGAATTTTATTTATTTCACCAAAAAAAAATTTTAAAAAAAATTTTGAAATTTTTTAAAACAAAAAAACCAAAATTTAAAAAATTTTAAAATAACAATTCGAAACATTTTTTGAAAAAAAAAACAATTTTGGAAAAAAAAATTAATTTTGTTTACCTAAAAATTAAAAAAAAATACCTTTGCAACGACGTTAAACGTAAAAAATATGTTTTTAACAAGAATTTTACTTATTTCACCAAAAAAAAAATTTTAAAAATAAATGTTTTTTTTTAAAATCCAGAAAAAAAAATATTTAAAATAACAATCGAAAAATTTGTTCCAAAAAATGATAAAAACAACTTTGGAAAAAAAATTATTTTGTTTACCTAAAAATTAAAAAAAAATTTTAAAATTTAAAAAAAAAAAAATTAAAATAAAAATTTGAAAAAAAAAAATTTTCTAAAAAATTTATATTTTTAAAAATCTTCAATTAAATAGGAATTTAAAACAGAAATCAGAACATTTCAAATCATACAAATTTCAAAAAAAAAATTTTAGTTTATTTAGGCAAATGATTAAAAAATTTAAAGTCTTTTTTAACTAAAACAACATTAATTAATCCCTCTATCCTTTTCTTTTTTTACTTGTAGGTCTGGTTTCAAAATCGTCGTGCTAAATGGCGTAAAACTGAAAAATGCTGGGGTCACAGCACTAAAATGGCTGAGTACGGTCTGTACGGAGCCATGGTTAGACATTCTTTACCTCTGCCTGAAACTATTATTAAATCTGCCAAAGAAGACGAATCGGTAGCTCCCTGGCTATTGGGAATGCATAAAAAATCTCTCGAAGCTGCCGATGTGCTGAAATCGGATGACAGTGATCGTGAAACACCCACCTCGGATGATACGAATACCTCATATTCTGCAGGCAGCACACACAATTCCCCGATCTCTTCATTTTCCATTTCACGACTGCTATTCGACAACAGCAGTCATCATCAGGGCAAACATAAAGGTCAGTCGCATGCTAGTGTGGTGCCCGGAAATCATGATCTCATGACAAATTCTCATCATACGGGCATGCAACATCATCCCTACAATCAGCAGCAGCATTTACATCATCTCCAGCAATTGCATCAGCAACACCAGCAGCAGCAGCAACAACAACAGCAGCAGCAACAGCATCAACACCAATTGATGATGGCTGAGGCCGCAGAGTTGCATAGAAGAAGACAGGAGGAGTATCAAAGGGAGCAACATCAAAGAGATTTAAATTTAAATACACATCAACAGCATCTGCATCCTCAACAGCAGCAGCAGCAACAGCAATCCCAAACCCAGTTAACGCGCTTTACGGATGACAATGATGATGATCTGATGGCTGAGGATGACAACGATGACGATGATTGTGATAAAGAGGAAATCGATATATGTGATGATACCGATGAGGATCCCATTAAGGATATTAAAATGATTAAAAGAGAAGATGTGGAGAATAGATGAAATTTATTTATAGATGTTTTATTGTAAATTTAAAAAGGAAACGAAATTTAGTTTTTTTTTGCTAAAAAAAAAATATTTAAAGAAAAAGCTAAATATGGCAAATTTAAAGACATTGTCTAATATGTCATGTAAAAGTCATAAGGTTTTGACAGTTTTAGATGAAAGGTAAATATCAAGGCTTTGACAGCTTTTAGGTGAAAAGTAACTGTCATTTCTTTGATAAATTTTAAAAAAACCAACACAATTCACCCCAGCACAAGTTAAAGAAAAATCAAAAATTGTTTTAAAAAAATCTCAGTTTTTTTTACACCATAAAATAACAACGAATTTCTTTTTAAACAAATTTTGTAAATAAAAAAATAAAAACTTTTAATAATAATTTTAAAAACTTTGTAAATATATTTCATAAAAATTATTTTATTTAATACTAAGCAGCTAATTGTGATTTTAGTTTATTTTTTAAATATAATTATTATTTCTTAATTAAATAAATATTAACAAAAAAACCCACAATTTTTAACCAGTGCATTTAATTTAATTTAAAGTAATGTAAATGATATTATCTATAAACAAAAAAAAATAATCTCACAACCCCCAAAACTTTTTAAATGTTTATAATTAAAATTATTAAGTATTTTAATACATAAGTTTAAATATAAATAAAAATATAAAAAATAATAAAATAAAATTTACTTTTTAGCTTTAATTAGTAATCTCGTTTAGCATTTAAGTGGTTATATTCGTAAATTTAAAACAAATCTTATATATAATTCTAATATTAAATCTATAAATAAAATATATTATTGTGTAATATAAAAAAACTCTATAAAATTTAGGAAAAAAATAAGCAACAAAACAAAAAAATAAAACAAACCTTATAAATGATCAAAAAATATAGTATATACACTTGTATGGAAAAATCAAAATGAAAGCGTTTTATTTAAAGACTAGCTGACCCGGTGCGCTTCGCCACCCCAATTAGAAGAATGAAATTGTACTATTAAGTCTCAGTTTGTGAATTTAATTGTAAATGTCTAATTTCATATTTCTGGATTCATTATTATAGAAAATGCAAAAGAAAGTTACCACTAAAGTTACATTTTGTGAATTCAAATTCACTCAGAATCATATGTGATTCATTTTAAATTTTTAGGTTTATTATTATAAAATATTCAAAAAGTACCATTGCAATAAACAAATATTTAAATTTGTATAGCGTTTCCTATATTATCAACTAATTTTGTTTCTATAACACTTAATATTTAATAAATTATTACAAAACCGAAAAATCGGTTTCAAAAAAGTACCCATGAGAATAAATCAAATTTTACCATGAAGTAAGCCTTTTAATTTTCACTCACTTGGGACCATATACGTCTAATTTCATATTTCTATGTCCATTATTACAGAAAATTCAAAAAGTACCACTACAATACATATATAAAAAGTATCAAAAAGCAGGCACTTGTGGATTCTCTCTCACTCGGGTCCATATAAGCTTTATTTCATGATTCTAGGTTCATTGGTGAAGAAATTACAAAAAGTACCATTCGAATAAAGAAAAAGTACCAAAAAGTCTATCCCTAGAATTCTCACACACTTAGGACCATATATGCTTAATTTCATGTTTCTAAGTCCATTGTTATAGAAAATTCAAAAAGTACCATTAGAAGAATAAAAAAAGTACCTATAGTTCAGTTCTTACATTTTGGTACCTAAATATTATCCCCTATTCCTAACACTAACTTCACTATGGCCCATAATCATAGTCAAACACTAAAGTCGGTTCTTTTTAAAAACAACTTTAAATTAAAATTCCACTTTATATTATTTCCCAACTATAGTCAAAATTAATGTATGTTTTAAATTGAACCGACTTTAACTGGGTGTCACCTCACATGTAGAAAATGCTGAACAGCTGACATAGAAAATTAAAACAAAATCCAAAAAAGGTAAACAATAAAAGTAACCGGAAAAACTAAAGAAAAAAAGTTTTTTGTGGTGGAAAAATGGAAAAGATAAGATTAGTATCATATTTAGAATATTTTGGTACTAATTTTATTGATAACTGTTCAATAATTGCAAAATCTCTCCCAAATTCTTGTAACTTAATTTTTTTTATTTTTTGCCGAACTTTTTTACATGGCGAAGAACAGCTGATGCTGTTGTTAAATGAGTTAATAACAGCTTCAGCTTGTTTTATATTTACAGTCGACTTTAACGTCAAAAATATACTTTAACTTGTCTATGGTAGACCTAAAGTCCACTCTTAAGTAAAGACGACTTTATTTCTATTAAAATATACTTTATTTCTGACTATGATTATGGGCCATAATATTTAACTTTAATGTCGATAAGTGCAATAATTTAAAATATTAAAAAAGTACCATTAGGAGAAAAATACCAATTTCCCTTTTCCTCCTTGAACACCCCTCAAGTTTGCAATTTAAAAAATATTCCATTTTGCCAAAATTGTTTATGCTACAGACATGTTTGTCAAAAGATTAAAATCTGTATTAATATGCCCCAGAAAAAATATGTTTAAAAAAAAGTACCAAACTGTTTACCCGGATTTGGCCCAATATACACCTTGGCACTCGAGTTCCAAATAACACCCTGTTAGTTAATTTTTGTATGAATCCAGGAACCAATGTTAAACAAATTATCAAAATTGTCTTAATAATTTCAAATAAAATGTATTTTCCCGATTTTATCTCATTTTTGCTACCTTTTTTATCCCCATTGCGGTGATAAAATTTGATTCAAATAAATTTCTGTATCGTGGTGGGAGCTCATAATAAAATATTTGTATGTCTATGTCAAATTATAGAAAAACATATTTTATGAAAAAGTACCAAAAATAAACACAATTTTTATCCCTTAAGGGTTCCAATTTCCAAAAAGTACCAAACTTATATTTTTTATTTTTTGATAACATTTTTTGATACATAATAGGGTGCCAAAAAAGTACCAAAATACAGTTTTTACCCATTTTCTCCTCTAAAAGGTTCGAATTTAGAAAAAGTACGAAATACCTGTCTTATTTTTTAATTGGAGTATTTTTTTGAAGATATAAGATTACCGAATTTACCCGTTTTTACCCTTTTTACCCTTTTTACCCCCTAAACGTTCGAATTTCCAAAAATCCCTTCTTAAAATCCCTTCTTCGTTTTGGGAAGGGAGGAACCCACAGTTAAGATTTCATGATTCTAGCTTCAGTCGTTTGGGCTGTGCGATGATGAATCAGTCAGTCAGTCAGTAACGTTACACTTTTATATATACATACGTGTTGGTGTCTTTATTCAGTAAAAACGTTTTTAACAATCTAACTCTAACATTCCCCCCTTCGTGAACTGGTTCACCACTTGACAAATTCAAAACAGCTAATTTTGAGGCTGGTCGACGAGTAACTCCATTTTTGGTTTTGATGTCGGCAAAGCGTACTTGACCATCTTTGGAAGGATAAGTTTTTAATACACGGCCCTTGAGCCACTGGTGTCTTGGTTGACTTGAATCAAGGATTAAAACAATATCATCTATCTGTATGGGACTAACAGCATTTTTCCACTTTGGTCTTTGCATTAGTTGAGGAAGGAATTCAGTAACCCATCTTTTCCACAATCGGTCCTTCAAGTTTTGAGCAATCCTCCATTGTTTTCGTAGACATATGTTTTCTTCATTAGTAATTGGAGTTTGCATTGTGTTAAGACAACCTATTAGGAAGTGGTTAGGCGTAATGGACTCAGCATCTTCAGATGAAACTGGAATTTCTGTCAATGGACGGGAATTTATAATATTTTCGGCTTCAATAAGAACACTTCGTAGTGTCTCAAGACGTGGCGTGGAATCCCTCAACGTTTTCAGTAATAAGCGTTTAACTATCCTTATAAGCCTTTCCCAACAACCACCAGAACTTGGATTAGCTGGACAATTGAAAATCCATTCAATATTATGTTTGGTTGCTTCTTTCGTAATTTCATCAATATTTAGGAGTCTTACTTCTTTTTTTAAAAGCTTCTGAGATGCAATAAAATTCGTGCCATTATCGCTGCGAATTCTAACAGGCGTACCACGTCGATTTACAAAGTTCCTAAAGCACAAAATAAATGCATCTGCGGAAAGATTTTCTGCTAATTCAATATGTCCTCCTCGTTTTTCTTTACGTCGGCCAATAGCAACATTAAATGGACCAAATAAATCAACTCCAGTGTAAGTGAATGGTCGTATGAATGGAGTAACACGATCTGGTGGCAACGTTCCCATTAATGGTTGCGTGGGTTTGGCATTATCATATTTACATACGTAACATTTCTTAACAACTTTTTTAAATACAGATTTTATATGAGGTATCCAATATCTTTGACGTAGCTCGTTAATAGTTACCGACATATTCTGATGATGGTTTTTTATATGATAGTGCATCATTATAAGTTCCGAAACATAATGCTTTTGAGGTAAAATAATTGGCCTTCTTGCATTCAGAGGTAAAAATAGTGCTTCAACTAAATGTCCATTAACTCTGAGTAATGAATTTCCGTCCAAGTAAGGAACCAAGGAATGTATTGTACTAGATTTAGGCACAGCCTGCAACTTTTGGAGATACTTTAACTCGTTTTGATAACACTCGCTTTGTACCAAACGGCATATAATAATATCTGCGGATGTTATTTCATCTACTCTTAAATCATCAGTCGAGTGAATACTTTTTAAGAAACGAAGAACCCAAGCTACACATCTCTTTAATTTAGTATATGATGAAAATCGAGAGAACTGAATAACTGTATTATTATTATTTGTAGCAAATAAACACGGCTTTACTTCATCTTGTAACAAATCTGGACATTCGACTTCATTATTAGGCCAACAAGATTCTTCTTCATATAAAAATGCAGGTCCTGTTATCCACAAACTATTTTGAATAAATTTTGGAGGATACGTCGGTCGTGTACCAGCATCTGCAGCATTAAGGTTTGTTGGGATCCATTTCCATTGTGTGGGTAAAGAATTCTCTAGAATTTCAGCAACTCTGTGGCTTACAAATGCTTTAAAGCGGCGCTCTGTAGAATAGATCCAACTAATAACAGTTTGAGAATCCGACCAATAGTGTACTGACGAAATTTTGAATTCATGACCTTCTGTTACGACTTTGCTTAAACGTACTCCTAACACGGCAGCTTGCAATTCCAGCCGAGCAATACTCATCAACTTTTTGGGGGCGCATCGAATTTTTCCAATTATGAAAGAAACATTAATTACAGATTCATGGACAATTCTCAAATAACATACAGCTGCAAAGTCATCTTGGCTGGCATCGACAAAAACGTGAAGTTGAATATTTAATGATTTGTGCAATATAGGAGATAAACATCGTGGTATTTTGAAGTTCCTAACTTCTTTAAATTCATCCCACTAAGCTTTGAATTTTTTGTGTAAAGTTTCCGGGATTGGATCATCCCAACCAATATTTGCTTTCCAGCAAGTCTGCACCAATACCTTCGAATGGAGGAGGAAGTCTGCAATTAAACCAAATGGGTCGAAAACTGCCATCGCAATCTTGAGCATTTCTCTCTTGGTAGGAACCCGTACACCATTATATACATCAGGATTAAGATTTAAAAACTTTGTTTTAAATTCAAAAGTATCATCGTGTTTATTCCAAAACATTCAGTAAAAACGTTTTTAACAATCTAACTCTAACAATGCGTATATAAGATTTTCCAGAAATTATTTTTAATTCAAAACTTTTCAATGTTTAGTCCAATATATTGTTACGAAATTGTATTCAAATATAATGGTTACTAACTGCTTGTTTCAAGTTGCTTCATGTTTCTCAAGAGACTGGACTCTTCTAATTGTGGACAATGTTCTTAACAGGCCGATTAACAACAGTTAACTGTGGAACATACAACATTGAATAACAGCTTTGAATCATTACAGAATTATAACGTCCATGAATCTACTGGAAGGAAAATGGCGCTGTGTATAAATAGTGGCAGCGCTTGCTGTCGGTGGGCGCTGTTAGAGTTAACATCAACGGCATTATTGTACATTATAAAGTGTAATTTAACTATTGTGAATTATGTATTTTTATGTTGTTGTGTAAATTTGAATAAATCAAGTGTTGTTACAATTTTAAACTACTACACTGCTTTTATTTGCAATCAAAAGTATTCGAATTATTTAAAGGAAATTAACCACCGTTTTGAAAAGGTAAAAACGTAACAATATATTGATGTGGGAAAACTTAGAAGTCCTTTCAAATAACTAACAGATGATATAACTTTATAATTTTTTTATAAGTCCATTTTTTAATATTATTCCTAAATCGCTGTTAAATATTCCTAAATCAATTTATTCATGAATAAATACCTCTTAGCTAAATTCATTAATTATACCCTTCACCTTCGTGAGAAGGGTATATATATTAGTTTGTCATTCCGTTTGTAATTTCCACAATATAATTTTCCGCCCTATATATAGATTAAGCCATGTCCGTCTGTCTGTCCGTCTGTCTGTTGAAATCAATTTTCTGAAGACCCCAGATATCTTCGGGATCCAAATCTTCAATAATTCTGTCAGACATGCTTTCAAGAAATTTCCTATTTAAAATCAGCAAAATCGGTTCACAAATGGCTGAGATATGAGGAAAAAAACCAGGACAACCTCAATTTTTGACCTATATCTGAATTACTAACGATAGATATTTCAAAGACCTTTGCAACGACGTATATAAGACCATAGTAAGTTGGACCTACAATGGGTCAAATTCGGAACAAATATTTTTTTACCCGAATTTTTTAAAATTTTCCAAAAAATGAAAAAAAAACTTGAAAAAAAATAAATTTTGTTTAACTAAAAATATTTAAAAATTTTATTTTGAAGTATAATTTGGTGAAGGGTATATAAGATTCGGCACAGCCGAATATAGCTCTCTTACTTGTTATAAATAAATCGGTACATTTCCTCAGTTATTTGGTGAATTTGTCAAACCCCAGCGTATAAATAATAGCCTCACTTCTTCATGGCGTCTCCACCATGTTTAACTGTACCTTTACAATATTGAGGTTAACGGCGAACATTTTTTTTTAATTTTTTGGGCTTTTTGGAGTGAAATTTCTCATGTCAGAGCCTTTTATATTAAATTTGGATTCATCCGATAACAATATATTTCTCCCCTGGCAGTACTCCAACCAATATGAGCCTTGCAAAAGCTAACGGGCTTAGCGATCTTTTGGGGAAATAAACGGATTCTTTGATTGTTTCAGAGCAAATAAACCTACATATACAGCTGGTGTTCTTACAGTTCTAGAGCCAATTCAGTTGAAGTGACAAATTCATAATTTTATCTGCACATTGTGAAGCTTTCCATGGTCTACCTCCAGAATGTTCTGTCACTACAGATCCAGTTGAACGAAATCGACTTATTATTCGAGAAATCACTGATTTGCATATTGAAAACTTTTCGGAAGCTCATGTAGGAAATTGTTTGTTCTTTTCAAAAATGTATTGTCACAGACAAATTCAAGTATCATAGATGTTTCACGTCTGTCAAAACATAAGTATTTATTAAACCTTCATTTCATAAAAAATCGATTAAAACCATGTAAAAATCTAGGTTAAATCAGAATTGCAAAATCGCAATAACATTTAGAGAGGAATCATTCAGAATCTGGCGTATTTGCTAAAATTATTAGAGTAACATGGCAAAATGTGACTTTGTTGATGCCAATAGTAGACCAACCGTAATCAGGACTATAAGTCCTGTAATAGATAATAATTTAGTTATCCATGCAAAGCATTATGTTACCCACAGAGCACCATTTATTTTTAAAATGAGTCTAACTGATGAACAATTATCATGTCTGGCAGCTTAAGGCACTTAAATAAACGTATGTATATTAATACTCTAACGGAAATTTATATTGAACAATCTGGTAACAGTAAAGTATGTTACACTTATATTTACAACTCACCACATTTACCTACCTGATAATGCAGTGTACTTTAACATTTCACCATCCTCAATAACATTGCTAAATTTATTTATTAACCATTTTTACAACTGGCAACACTTGAAACAACTACGAAAATTCGAAAATTTGACATTTGGTTGTGCGAATTTTTTTACATAACATAACCTAACCTCGAAATTTTGACATTTGTTCTACTGCAAATAGAGCAGAAAATTTTATTTCACGCACTATCAGCGAAAGTAAGAATTTCTTGAAGTAATTTCGATTTTTTGAACGAATTAATATAATTATTTATTTTAAATTTTTAAGGAAATTAACAACAATGGCCGGTGAAGCTGAAAAATTAACTGGTTTGTCCAAAATCTTCAATGGTTCCACCACAGCTGGACGTGCTAATGTAAGTAGTTTGCCACAGTGTGTTATTCAATCATTTGACTGGGATTTTATTCAAATGCATTTTTTTTAATTTTTTTATAGGTCGGCAAGGCTACTTATGCCGTTATTGGCTTGATCATCGCCTACAACATGATGAAACCCAAGAAGAAGTAAATTTGTTTGTTATTTCCAAGCACTGTAAACAGAAGAGAACGTCGTTAACGATCACACTTGCAAATGGAAAAAATTAATTGTCTTCTTGCCTTTATGGCCACCAGCCGGCCAAGAGGCTGATTTGTTTTCAGCTTTTTTAACATTTGCATGCTTTGAAAGTTTCCTCGTTTTAATTTATTAAGTTTACAATAGTTTTTTATATGAAATAGTTGTGTGATCTACTAATTTTTCTGTGTATTGTAAGTCGAACTACTTGTTGGGAGTGATGGAAGAAAATAAAGTAGTTTAAAAAACAAAAATATTTCTATTTATTAGTGTTTTAATGAAATAATATTGCATTTTACGAGTGTTTTACATTCTTGAGGTAATCAGGTTTGTAATGGAAATCGATTTTAAAAAAACGAATCGTTTGGAAACCGAATAAGGTTGTGAAGAATTTATTACTTTCAATTTTGAAGTTTTAAATTTTTTTTGATTGGTTGCATTTTATTTTTATCACATTTGTTCACTAACTTATTTGTCATTTGGGATGCATTTTGAAAGGAAATAGTAATACTTCTGAATCAACGACTGTGGAATTTGTTCCGTTTATACCAACTTCGTGTGTCATATTTTCAATTGGGATAATAGAATAACAATCACCCTTATCGTGGTCATACTCCTACGACAGTTTTGTACTAGATTAAAGAAACAGTTTGCATTTTATCTTTAATCTAGTACGAAATAGTTGTAGGCGTAAGACGTTAACGCCAACCACGATAAGAGTGAATGTTCTATGCCGCATTGCAATTGGAGGAAGCAGCTCCACCATAGTTTTCATATATTAAAGAAGATTTGTCATGGGACGATTTTAGGAAATTGTTAAAATATGCTTATCAATGTGTACTTCAGTTGCGTTTGCAGAGGGCAACCACACATTTCTGTTTGCAAACTTGGCAACAAAAGTAATAACTGCCAGTTTCCATCTGTAATACCATTTAGGCAACTGAAGTTCGGTTGCCATACATAATGGACCCATAAGGTAAATGTGTCGTGTGAAGAAACCAAATGAAAGTGTCAAAAAATATTTTATGTGAATGCCGACTTTAGTGGTGAATATGATAAAGATTATAGGTATTGATTCGGTTTTAAAGGATAGACAGTTAACTGGTTACATACCACGATGTACAAATTTACAGGAGCTCTTCAGGAATATTTGGTGGGTTTATTTTTTACTTTTAGTTGCTCTAGTTGGAGAGGCATCTCTATTGCCAGATTCGTATAAACTAACTTTTGTTGCTAAAACAATCAAAGAAACATTTAAAAGTTCTGTCCTCGTACTTTTTTCAACAAAATCCTTTTTTGGTTTAAGAGTAACATATTTGGAAATAATCATTTTCCGATTAAAGAAAGATTGTGATATGCAGAGAATCCAAATGTTCCAATGAGGCGCCTAATTGAAATTTAACAGCAATTTATTAACTTCATTATTCACAAATTTATTTCAATTTGGAAAGGCGTTTAGAATGAATTGTAATGAATGTACTAATACTTAAGAAGTCGTGAAAATTACATTCATTTTGAACTACTTCAAAATTGTTTTTACTGGGTAGATGATAAAATGGTAAGTAAGGTTTTTAGATTGTGGAATAAATAAATGTTAAACAATCACATATACATAGCTTTTTGTACGTTCAAGTATAACCCTTTACATACCTTGGCATTCATTTAGATAGGCGTCTTACTTGGCGTCGGGACATAGAAGCCAAGCGGCTTCACATGAAACTAAAAGCTTCAAATTTACACTGGCTAATCCACCACCAATCGAAATTAAGCCTTAACTGCAAAGTCATCCTGTATAAGACAGTTTTAAAACCAATTTGGACATACGGAATCCAATTATGGGGAACAACAAGCAATACCAGTATAGATCTTATACAGAGGGCATAATCCAAAATTCTTAGAACCATGACGGGAGCACCATGGTACATAAGAAACGAGAACATCCACAGAGACTTAGATGTACCCTTGCACTATAGTTCAAAGTATCACTTTTTCCGTGCGAAATTCAAATTTCGAAGTTGTTATTATTTATTAGTTTTTGTTGTCAACCTGTTACTAAAACTCCAATGCAATCAAATTCGCAATTGGCTTTTGTAAAATACAAAATACTGCTTGGCAGCACGACTTCAAAGTCAAAGATTCGATACATTTTTAAAAATTTGTGAATAGTATCAATATTATATTGTAACTTTTAACCGTTAATTGTGGAAAGTGTGTGAATAATTTAAATAATGTTTAAAATGGAAAACAACGAGACGTCTAAGTACTTAATATTTCTTTCATAAATATTTGGAAACTATTTCCCTTTATATTATAAATTACAATTTTTAAACATAACCTTAAAGTAATTTATTTTGATTACTAAACTTTAACTTTATAGAAGTTTTTAAGAAAATGTTAACGTTTGTTAAACTTGAAATAAAAAGCAATAAATATACTGAAATGATGTGAATTCATTTCACTTTATTTCATACTGCGCATTTTTGCGCTTTCTGTGTAATTTAATTGTTTCTAGGTTACAGGCTATAAAAAAAATGAACTTTTTTGAAATTTGGCTAAAAGAACGCCCAAGAGGCACAAAGTATGATGCTATTATTAAATATATTGTGAAGAAAATTAGTGCTTCTGTTATTCCTAAGGGCTGTAAGAAATTATTGGATGAAAAAGTCCGCCATTTTGTCTATAATTACTTAAAAGTAAATTGTCAAAAATGAAGAAGAAAGGAAGATAATTTTCGAAATGAAAACACTATATGGCTTAATGGTGATATATGCTTTCAGATTTGTATCTTAGGTTACCAAAGACATCCACAGTACACAAGGTATTAATACATTCGAAGCAGATGATGGAAAATACAGACGAACAAATAGGATCGTTTTAAAAATTGAACATACCCTACTATAGGGACCCCTGGTGGGCCCATGCGGTCAAAATTTAAACTCGTCAACACTTCTTCTTTGCACATGTCAAATTTTATTCAAATCTAACTAAGGATTTAGAAATTACAGATTTATTTCCGACGAACAAATAGGATCGTTTTAAAAATTGAACATACCCTACTATAGGGACCCCTGGTGGGCCCATGCGGTCAAAATTTAAACTCGTCAACACTTCTTCTTTGCACATGTCAAATTTTATTCAAATCTAACTAAGGATTTAGAAATTACAGATTTATTTCCCTCTTTTTTTTCTATACCACTGTGCGAAGTTTTATCTGATTAATATTTTGAATCAAATGTGTTTACAAAATGATTTACTGATTCAACTAATTTGACTGAAAACTAATATGAAATAAATTATTTCTAATCAAAAGCAATGAATTTACTTTATTATTCTCCTGATGGGTTAATGGTCGACAAAGGGTTAATTTTGTTGAAAATATAAGTATTTCTACCTATGGTCCAATTTTTGTATCAAACAGTAGAATACTTTAATAGTTATTAATTTCGCACGGAAAAAGTGATACTTTGAACTATAGTGCCTTGGTCAAAGATGAATTCAGAAAAACTCGTGAAGCTTATTTATCAAAATTGCATCATCATCCGAACCCGCTCGCAAGGCTACTTACAGTAACTCACGACACTCACTCATCTAATTTTCCAAATATGATTCTCCACTGAGAGAACAATAATTGTTTAGTTTTAAGATTTAATTACATATTGTAAGGCCTAGAAATTAAAGGCAGGAATAATATTATAATAAACGTAAAACAAAAAAAAGTATAACCCTTAATTTGATCACAAATTAAAAAAAAAAAACGTAGACGATTCATCGAACTTTCATTGGTTCTAATCTAACATGATTGAGTATTTTCTAGTAAACAACAACGAAGTTCACTATCAACAGCTGGTCAGATTACCCGAATTGTACACAATGGCAGTAATTTTGGAATAAAACACCACAAAACCGATTTTTTAAAGTCAGAATATTCTCAAATTTTTATTTGGGACTGGCTCACTAAATGCGAACGATTTAGTTATTTTATATTGAAAACAATAAAAAAAAATTATTTGTTGTTTTCAATATAAAATAAGAAAGAAAATGTTCGTTCGCTTTTAGTGAGCCAGGCCCTTACTTTTTATTTTTATACCCTTCACCTTCACGTGAGAAGGGTATATATACGTTTGTAATTTCTACAATATAATTTTCCGACCCTATAAAATATATATATTCTGGATCCTTACAGATAGCGGAGTCGATTAAGCCATGTCCGTCTGTCTGTTGAAATCAATTTTCTGTAGACCCCAGATATCTTCGGGATCCAAATCTTCAATAATTCTGTCAGACATGCATCGAGAAGTTTCGTATTTAAAATCAGCAAAATCGGTCCACAAATGGCTGAGATATGAGGAAAAAAACCAGGACAACCTCGATTTTTGACCTATATCTGGATTACTAAGTCACTAATATAGACAATATGGATATCAATGATAGATATTTCAAAGACCTTTGCAACGACGTTATAAGACCATAGTAAGTTGGACCTACAAGTGGTCAAAATTGGAAAAAATATTTTTTAATCCGAATTTTTTTTTTACCAAAAAAAAAAGAATTTAATAAACAAATATTTTTTTTTAAATTTAAAAAAAAAATTTAAACTTTCAAAAAAAAAAATTAAAATAACAATTCGAAATTTTTTTTTTACAAAAAATGAAAAAAAAAACAACTTTGGAAAAATAAATAAATTTTGTTTACCTAAAAATATTTAAAATTTGTATTTTGAAGTAAAATTTGGTGAAGGGTTTATAAGATTCGGCACAGCCGAATATAGCTCTCTTACTTGTTTTATAGTAAAATTATCCCGTTACCGCAAATTTTAATTATAGATAGGAGCCAGGTTGATTTACATATTTACAAAAAACTATTTGCGATAAAGTAATACCATTTTTTTAAATAACTTTCAATGGTCTATTCGACTATGCTAGGGCCGCAAATTTTAATTATAGATAGGAGCCAGGTTGATATAAATATTTACAAAAACTATTTGCGTTAAAGTAATACCATTTTTTTAAATAACTTTCAATAGGTCTATTCGACTATGTAAAAAAAAGTTATAGCCCCGGGAGTTTTTTCCCTTTTCATATTTTTAACATTGAATGTGAAAATGGGAAAAAAAACTCCCGGGGATTTTTTGTTTTGGGCTGATCTAATCTCTCATTCTAATGTAGTGACGTTTATTTCTAGAATCGCATAAAATCATGTTCTCCAGTGACACATTAATGCGTCATCGTAACTACTTCAGCATCAATTGCATGATTTTGCTGGATAATCGGAAAAAACCCGAAATTTAAAGTCCCAAAGTGAATTCCTAAATAAATGTAAATTATATTGAAGTCATAAATGTGCAATCTAATTAAATTTGAGATAACAATGAACTATTGCCCGTTTGAGAAGTTATTGATCGCCAAAAAATATGTCATATTCAATTGAGCGTCTAAAAATCAAGATGGAGCCTGTAAAATGGCTCTTCATTAACGTGGCAAATTTTGAAAATGCATCGAAGAAGTTGACTTTGTATAAGCAACATTATACACATCTGCTCAAAATAATAGATACACCAAAATTTATTTTTTAAAAACGAAAAAAAATAATGGTATATTGTAAAATTATAAAAAAAATTCAGTCGATTTTTATTTATAGTTAAAAGGAGAGTAAAAAACAAAAACAAAATATTTCATAATTAATAATAAATATTATAAAGTAAATTAAATTTCTTAAATTTCGAAAAATTTGGTGCTCATAATAATAGATACATTTTTAAAAATTCTTATTAAACAAAAGCTAATAAATTTTATCTTAAAAAAATTAGTTTATTATTAAAGTAAAGCTAGTATCCAGTATATCCACCTTTGTTTTGTAAAACTTTCTCCACTCTTCTGGGCATACTGGATATCAAGTTCTGACACTTCTCCAATGGAATCTCGTACCATATTTTTTGCGTTTTCTCCCATAAATCGTCTTTATTTTTGAAAACTTCCTTCGAAAGCCTTATCTTTAATTCACTCCACAAGTTTTCTATTGGGTTTAAATCAGGGGATTGGCTGGGCCAGCTTAAAACAGGTACGTTATTCTCCAAGAACCAGTTTTTAACTAATCTTGAACTATGTTTTGGGTCGTTGTCCTGCTGGAATGTCCATATTAATGGCATATTTTCCGATGCATATGGAAGCATTACGTTTTCCAATATGTCTCTATACCCACTAGCATTCATGGTATCTTCTATTCGGAATATCGGACCAACACCATTCCATGAAAAGCAACCCCAAACCATTATGTTTCCCCCGCCATGTTTTACCGTCTTTTTTGTAAATTTAACGTGGAATTCTTTTCCTTTTGGTCGGCGTACATTTCTTTGGCAGTCGTTTCCAAACAAATTTATTTTTGTTTCGTCGCTCCATAAAATATTTCTCCATTTTTTTTCGCCTTCACACCCGGACCATTGTAAGTGCTCTTTAGCAAATTCTAATCTTGTCTTGATATTTTTTTGGCGCATTAGTGGCACTTTTCTGGCAATTCTTCCCGGCAATTTAGCTTGTAAAAGACGACGACGAACTGTTTGTGGACTGATTTCGTTACATAGCTCCGCAGAAATAGCTTTCGATGATATGAAAGGGTCTTTTTTAACCATAAGGACGATCCGCCTATCTGTTTCTGGACTGGTTTTCTTTGGTCTACCGCGAGTTTCTCTTTTTTGTTTTTTAGATAAAGCATTTTGGACAAAATGTAAAGATCTTCCTATGCTCTTTGCTATTTCCCGTAATGATTTTCCTTGATTTCTCATCGTTTGAACAATTTTTTTCTCATCTTCGGTACAATGATGATTTCGTCCCATTTTCTTCAAAAGAGTCCTATTTTTTATAAAATTGTTGCTAAAATTTAAATTATACTTACTGTTTCACGTAAATAGGAACAAAAAATTGCACAAAAAAAAAATTGTATATAAACAAATTACAAATTACTGATGTGTATCTATTTTTATGAGCAAATAATTTTTTGTAATTCAAATAAATTCGTTTTTAAAAATCAACATGAAAGCAAATAGTTGCCAGATTTTTGACTGACATGACATTGCCAGATAGAAATTTTAATAATATGATGTATTCTTAACGCTTGCGAGGAAATTTTCAATGTTACCGCCATTTAAATTTTTTCCAATTAGGTGTATCTATTATTTTGAGCAGATGTGTATGTATATTGGCCAAGGATTATCTCGAATAACCGCTTGTGGTCAATAACCAAACATCAACCAATCAACCTTGAAATTAGAAAGAGAAAATGGGGATTGATAGGACACACTTTCAGGAAACCTACTAAAGATATTGCAAGTAGGGTTTTTATCCCGGGAATTCCCGATACAAATTTCCCGGAAATTTTGCCAATTTTTCACTACCCGATTCCCGGGATTTTTAGTCGGGAATCCCGCGAATTAAAAACTGACGAAAATACATAGAAAACAAGTTAGAACTCAGTTTTTTTATATCTTTGCTTATATCTTGGCAATAATAGATCGCTTATTATTATTATTATTTATCTGGGGTTTTTCGTATGAAAATTTAAAAAGTGAATTCATTATTTATAGAATTTATTTCTTATTGAATCATTCAAATCCATAACAAAATAGCTTCAAAAATTTATTAAATGATTAAATTGTTCTTCAATTAAAATCTAGTACAAAAAGGTTAAGACAATTTTTTCAATTAATTTTGGAAATGATTTTGATTTAACAAAAATTTAATCATTCAAAGTTTGAATAAATTCTGTTATTAACTTTAAAATGAATTCAGTTTAAACAAAGGCTTTGGAATGAATTTAAAAAATTAAATATTAGGAAGTGATAAAAGGCTGACATTTTTTAATTACGGATTAAGATTTTAGTGAATTAAGCTCAAATTTTATTAATTAATTCGAAGATCTGATATTTAATAATTATAACACTAAGTTTTTATATGAAATTTGCATGGCAGCAGACATAGAGGAGGTCCACACACATGGAAACGGAAATACAGATCGAAGCCGCTACAATAAATGTGAATTTAAATATTGGAATTCCTCATAGGAGTAAAAAATCTAGAGTTGGAATCTGTAAAATCTATCTTCATAAATAAAACTACAAAATATTAAAATTTTTTTTTTACTTTTTCTTGTTTTTTTATTCTTGGGGTAGAACGGATTAAGATTTTAGTGAATTAAGCTTAAATTTTATTAATTAAATCGAAGATCTGATATTTTAATTATAACACTAAGTTTTTATATGAAATTTGCATGGCAGCAGACATAGAGGAGGTCGACACACATGGAAACGGAAATACAGATCGAAGCCGCTACAATAAATGTGAATTTAAATATTGGAATTCCACATAGGAGTAAAAAATATAGAATTGGAATCTGTAAAATCTATCTTCATAAATAAAACTACAAAATATTAAAATTTTTTTTTTACTTTTTCTTGTTTTTTTTATTCTTGGGGTAGAATGTAAGTTTGTTTTCATTTTTTTTTTGTAATTTTTTTCTCATACTTTTTTTAAATTAATTTCTTATACCATTTTGTTGTTGTTGTGTTTTATATAATATTGTTGTTGTTGTTATTATTATTTTTGTTTTATTTTAATAATAGGTATATAATTATTATATATTTGTTTTTAATTATTTGTTTTATTTTCATGTTTATATAATGGATAAATTTTTGTTTATGGTTTTAATGCATTTTTTACTTGATTTTTGTTTAATTATTTTTCTTATTTTGGTTTTTTAAATATGCAAAGGAAATTAAAAAGATTTTTTTTTTATAAATTTATTATTTTATTATAAAAATGATTTTGTTTTGTTTTGTTGGTTTTCATTTACTATTATAGCATTTTTTTAATATTTATATATAGAGAATATTGCAGCAGCTAAAAAATTAAAAAAAAATTATGTATTTTTTTTATTTAAATATATGAATGTAAAATTGTTTAAATGATTTTTTGATATACATACAATTTGTTTGTTAAAATATATATGGATTTTGTTTTTGTTGGTTTTATATATAATTTATGTAAAAAAAATGAATAAATTAAAAAAAAATTAATTAAATAAATTGTGGGAACAAAAAAATAAAATAATAATTTAATTTGCTTTTCAAATGAGTTTTGTTTAATTTATTTAGAGGGAAATTTCAGCTGCCTAATGACTGTTACAACTAAGCTGAGATAAAAATTCGGAAAACTGATTTTGAATTTGTGGTAAAGTCAGCAAGTTGTCAAAAGTACTGAAAATTAACACAGACTATGTCCTGTCTTCAAGTTTTTTATAGCGTTCAGTTGAAAAAGTCATTGGGCATGTAAAATTTCCCTCTAATATTATTTTAAACTACAGTAAACAACAATAAATAACAAGCACTTTGAAAGTTAGTGAAATAAAATTCTTAAAAATATTCAAAAATTGTTTATAAATTTCCAGAATTTTAGTAGCAAGTTTTTTATTACCATTTACTGTACTTTTGTTTATAATGAAGTTTTTTGTCTCAAAGACTTTAAATTTTTCATTCGTTTTCTTTTAGTTTTTTTTTTTTGCTTTTATTTAATGAATATGTTTTATATAATGTGTTTTTATTTAGGTTTTTAATTTTAAGAAACATCTAAGAATTTTTTTTTATAAAACATTGAATTATTTCAGTTATTTATTTTTTGTGTGTGTTTTAATATTATTTTTCTGTTAGCAGTAATTTTTTTCGAATAATTTCCTTCTTTTTTTTGTCAATGATTTAATGTTTAAATATCAGTGATAAGCTGGCTTTTAATTTAATGCTTTATTTGTTTATAACGCTTTTTTTCATTTTTAAATATGTTTAGGGATTTTGTTTTTTTGTTTATTTAATTTTATATTTTCAGAACCTCATTTATTCATTGTTTGTTTTATTGAAAATAAATTTTCATATTTTTATAAGTCCAGGCTGATTTTTAGGTTTCTTTTTAATGTTTTACATTAAAAAGCTGTAATTTTATTAAACAGTTTTATAGAGAATTTAATAAAAAATTAGAAAAATTGTTTAGTTTTAATACTTGTATTGAAAAATAGTCTTCTAAAAGAATTTAGAAACTGATAAATTCATTTAAGTAAATCAAAAACGAACGTGTTTTGAAAAAAGAAAAGCTTTGGAAGTATAAAAGTTTTGGAAATGAGTAATTTTTAGAAATTTATTGTCCTGCTATCGTTTTGTGAATCAGGGTGTTATCCTGATGGGTCCCCTCTTAACATTCTTAAATGTCACAAGACAAAATCAACATTCGATTGATTCGATTAAGTATCAAGAACGACTTGATAATACTCTTTGTATTCGATTTATTTTGAATTTAAAAATAACATATGAAGCCCTTGAACACAGCGAAGCCAGAAGTTTTTGCAACGCAGTTTCTGTTAGCGGTACACAATAGATTAAGTATCAGGAACGACATAATATTACTCTTTGAACGGTGGTCTTAGGATTCTCTGTAGGAAAGATCTTCCTCAATACGAGGCATTATAAAAACAAAGCAAAACATTCCGTGGTTGGACTAATAATTAATAAAAATAAAATCAAAAAAAGATAAGATCTTTCAAACTGTTATTAAAGGTACAATAAGCAAATGTTAAATTAAAAGACTGAGTTTTAATGTCGTAATAGCTAGTTCTTATAGATGTCATATTTGGTGTTGTTTCTATACATTTGTATATTTAAGATATTACTCTTTGTATTCGATTTATTTTGATTTTAATCACGTTCTTTCAAATTATTGACAGTGTCGCAGTTTCCGTTAGCTATGCACAATAGTGGATCAAAAATCAACAAAATCAACAGGTTGTAGTACGAAATGTCCGTGCTACAACATTTAAATACCATTAAGAAACTGATATTTAGTTAAATATATTGTAAAGTTAGGCAATCTAATACGATTCCAAAATCTTCGAATTTTGTATGAATTAAACATTTTAATTCCAAAATGTTATCTTCCTCTTTTTACAAATACGAACATTTTTGTATCGATTTATGTACCAGGGCATTACCCTGATGGGTCCCCTCTTAATATTCTCAAATGTCACAAGACAAAATCAACAGGTTGTAGTACGAAATGTCCGTGCTACGACATTTTAATACAATTAAGAAACTGATATTTAGTCCATATATTTGGATAAAGTTAGGCGATTCGAAAATCTTCGAATTTTGTATGAATTAAACATTTTAATTCCAAAAAGTTCTGCATCAATTGGAAAAAAGCAGGGGCCGAATTACCGCATTCGATAGTAATTTTCTGATTTGAGATTACGGTATTCGATATCGAGCATGAAATTTAGTACATTTTGTTATAATTACGATATCGAAATCATTTTTCGATACGATAGTTCATTCGATCACGAGTGCGGTAATTCGGCCCCAGGCTTATTTATGAAGACATTTTGATATTTGTTGATATTTGAGTAAATCTATTAGAAAGTCATTTTCAAATTCATGTTCATGTTCGAATTTGCATGAATTATACATTTTAATTCGAAAACATTCTCGAATCGAGTTATTAAACAAGGTAAAAAAGCCATCAGGAACGTGAAATGTTCAAATAGGATTGTAAAGACAAGGGCGATTACTAAGTAACTCAATACGAAAATGTTCGAAATTGTGGGCTAAATACGATTTCCTTTTGAATCGAATTAGGGAGTATGGTATTCAGGCAGCCGTTCAAAACCTTCGTCTCGTACAGCTCACTTGGGTTCAAAATCGTTCCCTTTGTGATAATTAGGGAGTAACCCCCAAGAGAGATAATATAACCACCCAATTTCTAAGAAAGTCTGGGCGTTCTATCAGGGGGATACTACATAACTCAGTTAGGAAATGTTTGAATTTATATGAATTCTTGATTTAGAGAAAAATTTCACATATTTATATTGAGGCACAGATAAAAAAGATAGCAGGCAGGTGAAATGTTTATCTGGCCATGAAATCTACAAGTATCTTCAAATTTCTGTAATAGAAATCTATAGATACCTGTATCTCTTATCTAGATTTAATTTACTTTATACGAAAATCATTTGAATTAGAATAACTTTCTTTGCAATAGCATTTAGTATTAAAACAAAACTAATTTTTCACAATTTTATTAAATTATAAGTTTAGTATTTAAACTGTTTTTTATTTAGAATGTCCGGGAATTATAGATAATTTTTAATCAAGTGACTACACTTTTTTTTTGGAAAATTTAAACAACTAGGAAACATAATAGTTTTCACGACTACAAAAGTTTATTTTGTTTATGTTTGTATTGAAAATTTCTAACAAAACAATAGTAAGATGAATAATTTTTTTATATGGAGCAATATTTTCAGTTTTTGGTTTCTTTTTATGAAAAGGAAATCTTAACAAAATTCTTAAACAATTCCAATCTTTAAACGGGTACGTTTGTAAATGCATTAAAACAGAAACCTATTTGGTGTCATTGCTTTACATCAGATCACTAAATTAGTGATGCGCAAATTTACTGCATTTACGAAAGTACGAACGTAAAGTATAATATTCGTACCAAACACAAATTTAAATTATATATGCAGTGGAGAGTTTTGCAAGCCTTTGCCTCCTGTAAGAGACCGTTGTAAACGACAGTAAAATTGTAACTCTGTAATTCAACTGAAATGAATCTGTTTAATGTGCAAGGGTTTTTGTCAATCAGCCCAATCTTGTATATAAAATCCGCCTGAGTTTTTTGCCTTTTTAATTAAATAGACTAAGTATCAGGAACGACTTAATATTACTCTTTGAACGGTGGCCTTAGGATTCTCTGTAGGAAAGATCTTCCTCAATACGAGGCATTATAAAAACAAAACATTCCGTGGTTGGACTAATAATTAATAAAATAAAATCAAAAAAAGATAAGATCTTTTCCCATTTTTCCTATTCAAAATCAGTGTTACAAATGGCAAAAGGAAAAAAAAATCCCGGGAATTTTTTATTCATGATTTGGCTGAAGAGACAAATTAAAAATTTAATTAAATCCTGCCTGAAAGTTCAAGAAGGTTATTGCATAAGATTTTATTTTAAAAAAAAATTAAGATAATCATACACAACTTGATATCTTGGTATATTGAGCTGCAGATCATTTTTCATAAATTGCTCTTGTTACTATATAAAGTTCGTCTTGATTCAATTAATTATCAAGAACGACTTGATAATACTCTTTGTATTCGATTTATTTTGTAGTTAAAAATGACGTATGAAGCCCTTGAACACAGCGAAGCCAGAAGTTTTTACAACGCAGTTTCTGTTAGCGGTACACAATAGATTAAGTATCAGGAACGACTTAATATTACTCTTTGAACGGTGGTCTTAGGATTCTCTGTAGGAAAGATCTTCCTCAATACGAGGCATTATAAAAACAAAACAAAGCATTCCGTGGTTGGACTAATAATTAATAAAATAAAATCAAAAAAAGATAAGATCTTTCAAACTGTTATTAAAGGTACAATAAGTAAATGTTAAATTAAAAGACTGAGTTTTAATGTCGTAATAGCTAGTTCCTATAGATATCAAATTTGGTGTTGTTTCTATACATTTGTATATTTAAAATATTACTCTTTGTATTCGATTTATTTTGATTTTAACAATGACGTATGAAGCCCTTGAACACTGCGAAGCCAAAAGTAATCATGTTCTTTCAAATTATTGACAGTGTCGCAGTTTCCGTTAGCTATGCACAGTAGTGAATCAAGAGAAGCCTAAGATGATTTTAGTTAATCTCCGCGAAGTGACGCAGTTTCCGTCAACAGAGCTCAATTGTTGCTGAAGTGCGACCAGAACAGATTTTAGTTGTTCGCCGTGCATCTTCTAACGACAAAATAATGAATTGCTATAAAAAAAAGTGTTTGGAAACCGTTCTTTTAAAATTAGTTCCAACAAAAGAAATCAATCAATAGCGTGATGCTAAATGGTTATCTTTATGCTTACAAGAATGGAGACAAGTGAGCTGTTATTTCTTGTTTCGATTAGACAGCTGGCTGTTAACCTAACCTACAAGATGTTGTTAACTTTGGAAATGAAGACCATTAGGATCAAACAAAAATTTAGATTGTGGGGAACAACCAGTAACTTATGGATGCTGATTTTTTTTTAACAAAATCATAAGAAATATGACTCAGAAGAAAATCATTCGGGTGAATTTCAAAACGAGGGATTGATGTTGTGCAAATCGCACAATATTGTATATTAAAACAGGTTTGTTTACTCGAAAGTAAAGTTGTTGTTGCAACAGTTCCTTCTGGGATGTCATCAAAACTTCAACATCACACAGTTGGAGTTTCCCCCGAGGCATAACAGACAGGACCTACGGAAATACGAGGAAAGCATACAGAGGTATGTGCAGGATCCATTTGATCGCCGCTCGTATATGACAGCTTGGAGCGACATTCACAGAGACGCCATCAAGTCCGCGATAGCAGGATACCGTAGGAATGTCGTACTTGAAGGTCGCCCACCACCACCACCAGAGAGTCGTTCTGGCACAACTTAGATCAGAATGGAGCAACAGACTTATTCACCCCTATCGGCCATAACATGTGAAATTTTGTTCCCATGAAATATTCATTTCCCTCGAAGGGAAAATTGCTATCGTGAAATTCCCCATGAACTTTTCATTCACAATAGTTGATTTTGTTCGTAACAGCTGTTTATTGTTTACAAATTTCCATCTAAAAATGTGGAATTTTTTCACGTGAACAAAGTTGATGAACGAAAAAAGGAAAAGGGAACATATTTCATGTGAAATATTGATTCACGATAGGGGTGAATGCCTTTTGGTTCCGCATAGACCGTGCCGTCCTTAACTTATGCCCAGCATGTGGTAAGGGTCCTCATGACACACTCCACATATTTAACTGTTCAGCCAAACCCTACTTTACTCAGTCCTATGGATTAATGGACTCATCCTGTTGAACTAGCACAATTACTTGGACTTGAACAACATGCAGAACATCCAGAGCGGTTACTGCGTAACTCAATCCGAATACGAAAATGTTCGAAAATGTGTGCTAAATACATTGTAATTCGAAAAGATTTCCTTTCGAATCGAATTAAGGAGTAACCCCCCAGATTGATTATTGTAAAATTGTTCATGCTGTTACAACAACAACTCGAAAGTAAAACGATTCGATTTACGGAACACCAAAATATGTGAATTCGTTTTATAAACGAAAACGCTACTCGGATTGAGTAAAAACGCTACTCCGAATGCGAAATATTAAGAATACAAAATTAAACGATTTTCTTTCCCTTGCCGGGATAACAATCTTGTTGAGATGCGAGAGCTTATGTGCATTCTGTGGTTTCTGATCTGTGATCTGTGTTTATGAACAAGTCATCTTTAGTACAATTCTACAAGAGGACATGAAATTTTAAAAGAATGAGCGACCAAAGTTTACTCAGTTTGTCAAGATATTGGGACGGCCGTGATTCATCCGATATCTGCTTTGCTATTAAGATATAGAATACTCTTTCATTCATTAAAGTAGGTTCGCTCCTTATTTATATACATATATACTTTTAAGGTCAACGTGGTTGGTTGCAGTGCCGAAGGTCTGTATGGTTGCTCACTGCCGTCACTGTGAGCATACTCTTGGAAAGCTAAAGTTTAGTTTGTATAGAAATCCTTCAAAAATATTTTAAAAACCAAGTGTATTTCAAACAAATTACTCTGAAAGAATTATTCAGGATTTTTAAATCAAAATACATCAGACTAACTGGTTTTAGTCAGAATTTACAGGAAAACAATTTCCAACATAAAATAAGTTGACATGTACACGAGAAAACCTTATTACCATGTTTTAAAGGGGAATTATTTATAAAAATAAGGCCCTTAGGACTGGTTCACACAAGTTATGTTTACTTGAGCAAGTCTTGAGTTTAAATAAAGAAGGAAATATTTCCAATCTCCTCTCCTCTCTCTATTCTATAAACTCAAGACTTGCTCAATTAAACTTGATGTGTATGAACCAGCACTTATATTTCCAAATTCTATAAATTTGTTTTAAAAAAAATGTTCGCTGTCACTTTCCATTAATCTATAATTATGTCCTTGTATTTTCTTGTCATTGCCGGTTGGTTTAATTGATTTAAAATAGAAATATTTTTATTTTGGAATAAAAAATAATAAAAAAATTATAAATATTTGTTTTTTTTCTCGTTATTATTCCTTTTCTTCTTTTTATATAAGTTTTCATATAATAATTTATAAACTATTTAAAAAAAAATGAAATTGTATGCTAAAATTAAAAATATATATGTATGTATATTATGCATAATTAAAATGTTATGTTTTTTATAATAATATAAAGGTTTTTTATGATAATAATAATAAAAATTAAATTAATATAAAAGAAAAAAAAATTAAATAATTTTTTGTAATGAATTTTTTGTTTGTTTTTTTTGTTTTAATTATAAACATTGTTGTTGTGTAGAGTTTCGTAGAGATACAAGAAGTAAAAACATTTTGCTATGCGTTTTTGTTTTAATTCACTTCTGTGTTTATTTTATATTTTAATTTTTAAATTAAAATATAAAATATTTTTATTTTGTTTCTTTTTAAAGAAATTGTTTCATTTATTTTTATTTTTTAGTTATAAATCCTTTTAATATATTTTTTATTTTTTTATATTTTGTTTAAATAAGTGTTTCTATCCTGTTCGCCGGTTTACAAACGTGTGTGAGTGTGTGTTCATTTTTTAAAGTTTTTTTTTATGCTGGGAGAAAGTCCATTTTTTTTATAAATTTTTCATTTTTTGGTTAATAATTTTTCAATTACTTTCATTTTTTTTGTTGTTTTATTTTACTTAAATGTTTTGTTTTATATTTAAATATATAAAGAAAATTGTTTAATTGTTATTATGTAATAGAAAAATTATTTAAGTTTTGTTTAATGTAATAATAATTTTCTATTAATTCGCAAATTTTATTTTATTTTATTTTTTTTTGTAATTTTTTTCACTAAAACCAAAAGCAATTAACTTACTTTTTTAATGTTTCGTTTTTTCATTATTTTGCTTGTTTTATTTTTTAGATAATTTTGCCAGTATTTTTGAAATTTAATTGTGATTAGCTGAAAAGGAAAAGAAATTTTAAATTACAATAGTTAGGTTAGGGTTAAATATAAGTGTGTGGTATTCAAATAATGTGAGATTTTTAGCGCAATGAAGTTTGAAATGTGTGAAAATTTTATGCAAAGAACAAATTTTTTTGAAAGCAAAATAGCGAAAATGAAATTAATATATGTAGATATAAAACAAATGATGAAATTAGTTAGAAATACAGGAGAATATCAATAATCATTTCTAAAAATCGTAGTCATTAAAATTTATGAGCTACATTCCCTTATTAACACTTTAATGTTTCCAAGAACTGTGAAAGCCTAGAAAATGGATAACTTGATTCTGGGGGCAAATCACGGCATTCGATATCGAGTTCACGTTCGTGTAGAGAAAAATTTCGATGGCTGCAATGTTTTGGATCACGGTAGTCGGTAGTAATATATTACCTACTACTATTTTTTACATTGCTGAAGCATATGATAAGAAAAACAAAACAAAAAAGGAAAACAAAATAAATTTGTGATAAATTGTGAAAAAAAATGCATAAAACTTTTAATAAAAATGGATCTAAATGTTTTTTTGTATAAATCATCATCGGCCAGTGGCAAATTTCAGAATGTTTTTTTACTTTGATTAGCACAAAGTACCATGTGCAAAGTTGTGAAAAACGTAAACAAAATACAAAACAAATTGTGGCCCAAAATTTTACAATTTTAAATAAAATATTTATATTTTTTACACTAATTTTGAGAAAATATCAGAAAAATACGTATATTTTTGTTTATTTATTATTTTACTTCATTGTTTTGGTTGATTTGTTTACTTTTAACACAAAACGGCAGTGTTTGTTTGTTTTCGATAAGAGATTACCAATCGAGTACAACTTCGAGTAAATACGTTTCGATAACGACTGCCGTGATCCACGTTAACTACATTTCGATGACAAAGTACTCGATTTCGAATACGGTGATTTGGCCCCTGAATTCATACTACAATTATTTTTAGAGGGATTCAGCCCCAAGTTGTGTGTTGCGAACAATTTTTTTTTAGGTTTTTGGATAAAAAAAAACTATTTTATTTTTCAATTAATTGTTCTCCAATTTTCGTATCCCTTCCAAAATTAAGATTTGTCGGGGTCATCAAAATATGTATAATTTTGTGATATGATTTTCATCGTTGGAGTCAAATCTCTTTACGCCTTGACATTTATTCATGTTTGAAAAAAAAGAAATAGTCACTCAGCACTAAATCCGGAGAATAGGACGGAAAAGGGAGCATTTCGTAGGCTAATTCATGGACATTTATTCAGATTTGGAAACAAGAAAGTCACTGTGGGCTAAATCCGAAGAATAGGGCATAAGAGGGAGCAATTCGTAGCTTAATTTATTTATTATGACATGAGGTATATTTAGAGGTGTTTCTTTAAGCTATAGCTACGTATACACGGTTGTCATATTCTTAAAATATTGTCAGAAAATGTTCAATAAATGGTTAACAAATATATGTTTCTACATAAGTTCTCATGGTTGTGTTAACCATTTTCTGAGCATTTTTCTGACAACGTTGTAAGATCTGACAATCGTGAGCACGTAGCTTATGGGCAGATTTCATTCACTCATAAGTTCTTTGGGGGGAAAATATTGGATTCTCGTAATATAAGGATTAAAGGAATAGCGAGCGTGTGCTAATTTTATAATAATGATATTAGAATTTTAAGTTTTAATTGTTTATTTTCAATTTCACTCTGTATTATGAACAGTTTACATTTTTTACGGGAGTGCAGAGTGGAGTGGCTCTGCCATTGTGAACGTAGCTTTAAATAGGAAAAAAGATTTTGTGATATGATTTGTAAACAAAATTGTCTGGAGGACCTTTAATTACATTTTGACATTAAGTTTGTTCAATACCTAAAAATTTTCAAGTTATACGCAACACTTTCTAAGTAGCAATTTAAAAAATATAATTCTTACAATTTTGTACTGGTAAAGTGTTCATTTACTTTTTCCTATTTGCGAGGAAAATGTTTAAATTTTTACTTACCCTCATGTTGCCAGTATTTACTGGGTAAGTAAATGAACCGAGCTATTTACTTTAAAGCGTGTTAAGCATAGATTTGAATCACTAAAAGCTAGAGTTCGACCGAAATAGTTTTTTTTATCATGCCGAAATCGAACTGAACCTAATATTCGGCCAATACATCATTATTCGGCCTAATCCGAACATATATCAGCTAAATTTTTGTTGCCCTATAGCACCCACTTTTCATTGTATACTCCATTAATCTCATTTTTCATGTTGAGCTGAAATGTTTTTTGAGCGAACAGTTTTTACAAGATTCTTAGACATTTTACATTACAAAATACGTTTTTGTGATCTATTAATTATATTGAAAATGTAATTTAATTTGGTTTACTGAATAGAGGAGGGGTCCGTTTCAATGTAAAAAATCGTGCGATTTTGCCGAACAACAATTTGCCAATTATTCGTTTTAGAAAATCGCACGTTTTTTAAATCACAAGATTTACAGTAGCCGGGATAGACCAACTAAGTATTTTGGACTCTTTATTGTGCATGTTGTAGGCTTCTACAAACAAATACCCACACCTCAATATAGTACGTCCAATTCTTACTTACGGATCTCTTGTATGGTGGACTTAAACTAGAAGGAAGTATGTCGTAGAACAACTATACAAGGTACAGATATCAGCCTGCATTGGTATAACCGGCGCGCTAAGATCTAGTCCTTCAGATGCACTGAACACAATATTGCACCTTGTGCCAATAGACCTTCACATAATGGCCACCTCTGCCAGCACCTTGTACCAATAGACCTTCACATAATGGCCACATCTGCCTGCAACGCAGCGAGGCTTCATGCATCTGGATGTTGGAGATCGAGAACGTATGGCCACGCTGGGATTCTGGGCCAATTGCCTTTGATCGTTCTCCAAACATCTGACTATATTACTCTATACACAGATTTTGAAAGGGGATTTCAAGGTCTTAATTCCCTCCAGGAGTGAGTGGGGTAGGAGTAATCCCGTGTACAAATTTGACACTAGGATATATACAGCTGTGGTGTTGGTTTTGGCGTCTTCTGTGACGAACGTGAGGTAAGGGTCTCGTATCGTCTTCTGAATGAGTATAGTGTTTTCCAGGCGGAAATTTTTCCAATCATGGCAGCTTGTAATACACTACATGATCATAATACCCGCGGCAACATAGGTATTTTTGTCGACAGTCAGGCGGCACTTCTCTCACTGAATGCCTACACAACTTCATCCTCACTAGTCAGGCAATGTAGGAATTCTCTGTCAAGGCTAGATCGTCTATCTGATATTACTTTGGTTTGGGTACCTACGCACAGGGACCACTACGGTAATGAACAGGCAGACGAACTAGCCAGAATGGGATCTGCTTTAGATATCTCAGTAGCAATTCCACTGGGGACTATTAAACACTTTCTTACAAAGGCTGAGAATAGATGGCGTAACCAAGTTAATGTGGCCCTCTATTAACGAAAAAAGAACTATGCAACTAATAACCCGAAACAAAAGGGATATATCAAGGTTGCTGGCATTATTAACATGGCACTGTACGCTAGGCAAGCATGAAAATCGGCTGGGACTCCCTTTTAATCACCATTGCTGTAGCTATAAGGATAGGGAAAAAGTGGAAACGATTCTCTGCGAATGTCCAGCCCTGAGTGTCAAAAGACATAAATTCCTGGTCAACTACATATTGACAAACCATGGTGATGTAGCCGGGTCTAAACTAAGATATCTCACGGCTATAGGTTGGGTCTAACTAAACTCGACATTCTGATATACACATCTGCTCAAAATAATAGATACACCTAATTGGAAAAAATTTAAATGGCGGTAACATTGAAAATTTCCTCGCAAGCGTTAAGAATACATCATATTATTAAAATTTCTATCTGGCAATGTCATGTCAGTCAAAAATCTGGCAACTATTTGCTTTCATGTTGATTTTTAAAAACGAATTTATTTGAATTACAAAAAATTATTTGCTCATAAAAATAGATACACATCAGTAATTTGTAATTTGTTTATATACAATTTTTTTTTTGTGCAATTTTTTGTTCCTATTTACGTGAAACAGTAAGTATAATTTAAATTTTAGCAACAATTTTATAAAAAATAGGACTCTTTTGAAGAAAATGGGACGAAATCATCATTGTACCGAAGATGAGAAAAAAATTGTTCAAACGATGAGAAATCAAGGAAAATCATTACGGGAAATAGCAAAGAGCATAGGAAGATCTTTACATTTTGTCCAAAATGCTTTATCTAAAAAACAAAAAAGAGAAACTCGCGGTAGACCAAAGAAAACCAGTCCAGAAACAGATAGGCGGATCGTCCTTATGGTTAAAAAAGACCCTTTCATATCATCGAAAGCTATTTCTGCGGAGCTATGTAACGAAATCAGTCCACAAACAGTTCGTCGTCGTCTTTTACAAGCTAAATTGCCGGGAAGAATTGCCAGAAAAGTGCCACTAATGCGCCAAAAAAATATCAAGACAAGATTAGAATTTGCTAAAGTGCACTTACAATGGTCCGGGTGTGAAGGCGAAAAAAAATGGAGAAATATTTTATGGAGCGACGAAACAAAAATAAATTTGTTTGGAAACGACTGCCAATGAAATGTACGCCGACCAAAAGGAAAAGAATTCCACGTTAAATTTACAAAAAAGACGGTAAAACATGGCGGGGGAAACATAATGGTTTGGGGTTGCTTTTCATGGAATGGTGTTGGTCCGATATTCCGAATAGAAGATACCATGAATGCTAGTGGGTATAGAGACATATTGGAAAACGTAATGCTTCCATATGCATCGGAAAATATGCCATTAATATGGACATTCCAGCAGGACAACGACCCAAAACATAGTTCAAGATTAGTTAAAAACTGGTTCTTGGAGAATAACGTACCTGTTTTAAGCTGGCCCAGCCAATCCCCTGATTTAAACCCAATAGAAAACTTGTGGAGTGAATTAAAGATAAGGCTTTCGAAGGAAGTTTTCAAAAATAAAGACGATTTATGGGAGAAAACGCAAAAAATATGGTACGAGATTCCATTGGAGAAGTGTCAGAACTTGATATCCAGTATGCCCAGAAGAGTGGAGAAAGTTTTACAAAACAAAGGTGGATATACTGGATACTAGCTTTACTTTAATAATAAACTAATTTTTTTAAGATAAAATTTATTAGCTTTTGTTTAATAAGAATTTTTAAAAATGTATCTATTATTATGAGCACCAAATTTTTCGAAATTTAAGAAATTTAATTTACTTTATAATATTTATTATTAATTATGAAATATTTTGTTTTTGTTTTTTACTCTCCTTTTAACTATAAATAAAAATCGACTGAATTTTTTTTATAATTTTACAATATACCATTATTTTTTTTCGTTTTTAAAAAATAAATTTTGGTGTATCTATTATTTTGAGCAGATGTGTATGTACATTACGTTGTAAATGACAATACACCTGACGAGTGGTGTGGTCTTGTCAAAACGAGGTCGGTCCCTTCGTATTTTCTTGTTTGTTCGCAAGCAGTGAACTAACACATAAACCATTGGAAAAAAGTTATTTGGTCAGATGAATCGAAAATTAAGCTTTTTGGACGTGATGGACCAAAATATGTGTACCGAAAACCAAATACGCCATTAAAAGACCGTGACGTTATACCGTCTATAAAATTTGGTTGTGGAAAATTTCTATTTTGGGGATGTTTTTCTGCGGAAGGCGTAGGAAAACTTCATAAAAATTTATTGTAAAACAATGTGAAGCAAAAAGATAACGACCCCATACATAAGGCTAAAAAGAACCGCCAAAATTACATTGATAGATTGGCTCATACAATCTTCGTATTTAAACCCGGAATTCTAAAACGTCACGTTTAAAATTATCAAAATGCATTTAATAACACAACTGGGCTCTGGGATCGCTCCCATGATATCTGAGGATCAATAACACAATATCCACCAGTCGCAAACTGGTGGAGAGTATGCCCTCCAGAATTAAGGCTGTCATTGATACGAAATGAAGACATACGAAGTACTAATAAAGTTACTTCATTCAGTACTCTGTGCCAAAAGTGTGTAAATGAGTTGTTGTTTTTTTTGTAGTTCTGAAGTATAATTAAGGTTACATTTTATTTTAGTTCTAAAATATCCTTAAACAATTTTGTTAAAAAAATTCAAAACGTTTCTTTATACATACACTTTGCACTTTAAATATTGGGTCACAAAGTGTAAATATGACCATCATCTACACACTTTTGTCTCACACTGTATCATAAACGATTTATTTGAATTTAGTTTTGACCAACAAATGAAAAACAAAAAAATACTTTTCAAGTGGAAAAAAAATTGTTTTGGATAAATTTTATTTTTTGAACACAAATGTTTTTTGATTGTAATAAAAATAAAAAATTGGTTTGAAAAGTATTAAAATCTGGCCTCTGTTTTTTTTTGTTTTATAGAAAACAGATAAACAAATTATAATATTTATTTTTATAGAAAACAGAAATCCCGTTTAACTATGGAAATATTTAAGAAAACATACAAATTATTATTTACAAAATCGAAAAAAAGAAAAATCCAATTAAAATGTGTAGTTTTCTTTGCTTTTACGCATATAAATATAAATTTATTCAAATTTTAAATTTTCTTTTGTTAATTATTATTAAATACTATATATTTCTTTAGCAAATAAATTTGTTTTGTTCTTTTTTTTTATTCTTTCTAATATAAAGAGTAGTAGATTTCTTTCAATATTTAAATATAAATTAAAAAAAATATATATAATAATAATAAAAATAATGTGCAATTATTGCATTATTAAGTAATTTAATTAAAGTTTTGTTTGTATTTTGTTGTTGTTGTTTGTGTAAACATGATAAATGAACAAATTAAAATTCAAATGCATGAAAAATGTGAGTGAGTGTGTATGAAATAAAAGGATTAAAAGAGGAGGAAGTGTAAATGAAGGGTGTTATATAATAGATTTTTGATGAATTTATAACGTTATTGATTGATGATAATATTATGATAAAGATGGTGTTGATTTTTGGGGGGGTGGGTGGTAGGTTGGTTGGTGAGTGTGTTTGTGTGTGGTAATAGGTAAATCTAAGTAATTTTTAATTACCTCGATTTGGACCAGCACTGGCCGCATTGTTCGCATAATAGGGTTTATTCATTTGTTGTTGCTGTTGATTAGCAGATTGTGGATTATTATTGCCGCCACCTTGATTATTACCACCGGGACCACCAGGGCCTCCTCCATTACCAGGAGCACCTACTTGGCCACCGCCTTGGGGACCACCAGGGCCACCTTGCGGTCCGCCGTTACCATTGCCACCGCCTCCGCCGCCACCTTGGCGTAGATTTTGAGGCTGTTGGCCTCTTTGAGCTTGTTGTTGCTGCTGCTGCTGTTGTTGTTGCTGCTGTTGTACTTGTTGTTGCTGCTGCTGTTGTTGTTGCTGCACTTGTGGTCCCTGTGGATGCTGTGGATAATTTGTGGGCCTCTGTATGGGCGTCGGATAACGTCCTTGTGATCCCTGCGATCCTGGTGGACCACCAGCACCACCTCCCCCACGACTATTAGGATTCATATTTTGATTATTACCACCCGGACCACCGGCCATTCTCTGTTGGACGGCCTGTTGAGATTGCTGTTGCTGCTGTTGTTGCTGAGCAGCCGCCTGCTGTTGCATTACTTGATCCCACTGTAAGAGACACACAAAGAAAAGATAACGAAAATGTTCAAATTAAGTACAACAATCTTAAATTTTACAATTAAATTTAATTTAAAAAAATCTAAAATTTCATAAAAATCTAATTTTTTTTGTTCAAAAATCAATCATTTTTGAAAATTCCCCAATTTTACAAAGTCTTAATTCCACAATTTAAATTTAAAAAAATTGCCATTCTTTAACTTTTTCGACCCATTTCAACTACAATTGAAATTGTTTGTCTTGAGTTATTTTTAGGTTTTTCTCATAATACTTACACTTCCATAAGTTTTATGGTGTGGTGGACTTGGTTGTGATTGAGCTTGCTTAACCAAATTTAAACTGACATCAGCTCCCAAAGGACTCTTCAATTGACGGCCCATCTAAAAAAAAATATATATAAAAACAAACACATAAATATATTTATTTTCAAAAAGTTGTAATTAATAACTCTTACCGAATCTTGTAGATGCGTTTGTTGTTGACTCGACTTCATGTATGCCGCAGCTGCTGCCTGTTGTTGCGGCGTTGGTCCGCCACGAAATTGATTTATAGCCGCCGCCGTTAGTAGTTGTGAGTTCATGAACTGTGTATTAAAGTTGCCCATTGAGTGTTGAGATTGGGGACCGGGGGGACCTTGAGGAGGACCAGGTGGTCCATTCGAACCGGGTGGGCCACCTTGATGACCAGCATGTCCTCCATATAGGCTAGCAGCAGCAGCTGCTGCTGCTAAACTATAATTTTGAGCACCAGCTCCGGCGCCTTGTGGCGGTGGGCCGCCATAGAATGCAGTGGGTCCACTAGGTCCGCCAGCAGAATTTGAATAATAGCTATTCGATTGCAATTGATGGGCTCCCGGCGGTGGTCCGGGTGGACCACCCTGTGGATGTTGTGGTGGTGGACCGGCTGCATACAAGTTCATGTATTGTTGAGCGGCTGCAAAGGGACCGCCGCCTCCGGCTCCCTTAGAACCTATGGTGCCTAATTGTTGGGATGTGGGTGGCGGTTTGACAGAGCCCACGGTCGACATTAACGAATTGGAATTTGAAGAGATAATGGCCACGGCCGCTGCATTGGGATTGTTTAGTTGTTGGGAGTTGGGGTTGCCGAACGGTGAGGGACCCCCACCCATGCGGAATTGTGAAGTGAGGTTAGAATACATTTCTGGTGTGGGTGCTGTAGCCATATTCGGTGGTGTTTGCATAGGATAAGCATTAAAGGGTCCTCCCGCTGCAGCAGCCGCACCAAAATGTCCCGGAAAACTATGAGCTGCAGCAGCTGCCGAAAATTGTGAGCGACTTGAATGATCAAGTGAATGGAATGGTGCGTAGAGACCACCTTGTGAGGGTGGCGGTGGCATTTGCGATGAATTGAAGACTACAGCCGGTGGACTGGGTATTGTGGGTATGCCCGTGAACTGTGGTGAAGCTTGATAGAAGGCTTGTGTTGCATGCATTTGTTGTTGGGCAGCCGATTGCTGCTGTTGTTGCTGTTGCTGATGTTGCTGCTGCTGTTGCAGGTTTGGTGGTGGCGACATGCCCATTGCGGACGCATGATGTTGTTGCATCTGTTTGGCCGCAGCCGACACTTGCTGTTGTTGCTGCTGCTGCTGTTGTTGCTGTTTCACAACATCCGAGGGGTGTTTAAGCGCCTGCTGTTGCTGCTGCTGCACATTCTGTTGCTGTTGTTGAGGGCTGGGATAGCCCACCACGGAATTGTCATCGTTGGCGCCAACCACAATACCAGCTGCAGTTTGACTGAATTGCTGCTCGAGTTGAGCAGCATCGAATGCTGAGGCATGCCCACCAAAGGCAGAGGGCACGGTGCCGGGCGAAGATAACGAATGATGCTGCATGTGCACAGCGGTCACAGCATAGTGTGGCAAATGTTGTTGCTGCTGTTGTTGAGAGGCCGCAACTGCGGCCACAAAAGAAGCGGCAGTCATATGTCCACTTGTGTCGACCGCTTCCATTTGTTGTTGCTGTTGATGCTGCTGCTGCTGTTGTTGTTGTTGATGTTGTTGCTGCTGCTGCTGGTGATGTAGTTGCTGTTGTTGTTGCAATACTGTAGTGGCAGCTTCGCTGGTCAGTGTGGGTTGAACATTTTCCCATACCTTCTTTACGCTGGCAATTTTCATGTTTAAATCTGCTGCCGAAATAATATTTTGAGCCTGTTGGGATTGTTGCTGCTGATGCTGTGGAGTTTGTTGCTGTTGTTGTTGTAAGGCAGCTTGAGCTTGTTGCTGCTGCTGCTGTTGTTGCTGATGTTGTGTTTGATTCGTTTGTTTCTGTTCATTGTCATTCTGTTGTTGTGTCATGCCCTTAGTGGCCGTGGTGTATGACTCGGTAGCATCGCCAAATGAAAAGCCAAGCTTCATTTCCTTATCGTAATCATTAGCCGATACACCGGCTCCGACCACTGCAGACTGTTGCGCAATACTGTCTACCGGTTGTTTTGTATTAGTACCAAATGTCATTTGAGAGAGCGCATTGGTGAGTGTGTCAACTCCCGGTACGGAGACATTTACACCCGAAACATTTGAAACTACCACCGATGATCCCACCAGGGATTCAGAGGAACGTTTCATTTGCGCAGCTTGTGCCTGTTGTTTGTAATTTGTATTTTCGAATATTATGGTATTTACGGGCGTACCATCAATGAGTAGACCTCCTGAGCTGGATTTGCTGTCTACACTAATGGAACTGACCGCTGACAATTTTGCTTTGTCATTTTCGAGTTTTTGCACGGCCATATTGTTGGCGGCATTTGTGTCTGATTTACTTTTCTGTAGATCTTGGGCTGATTTTTGCTGCATAGTTGAGGAAATACTAGACGTTGAGACAGCTGATTTGATAATGGTGCCTCCAAGACCTGGAGGAGGCTTGGTTATCGTTTGTGGTTGCTGCGGTTGTTGTTGCATCACCTGCTGTTGCTGAATCGGTTTTACTGTTATGGTCGTACCTTGGGTAACAGCATTTGGCAGTGTTGTCATTGGTAAATCTTGTTTTTTAGCTTGAGTTCCCGCCGCCGTAGCACTAGTTGTTGAACCCGTTATATTTGTGCTTCTGGAGGGTGCAGCCACCGAACTGGGAATGTCTTTTTCCTTAGAAGCGGATTTCTTTTCACGTTCTTGGTTGACATTGCTCGTGTTTGAGGTGGTGCTGCGCTCATCATCGTTTTTCGTACTTGAAATACTTTCCTTGCGCGCCTGTTGTTGTTGTTGGCCACTACCAAATTGTTGTTTGGGTGGCGTTGTGGTAGAGGTCTTCTTTTCAGGCTCATTCGATTTTTTCATTTGCTGCTGCTGTTGTTGCTGCGGCTGCGGTGGTGATTGTTGTTTACCTCCGGCTACCGACTGTGACGAACGTTGTTCACCTTCTTTGTCTTTGACTTTAGAGAGACCTGCACTTAAGGCCATTTGATTCTGTTTTGTTTTATCTACTTCGGCATTATTATTTTCGGATGATTCTGAAGTGCGTTTCATATCTTTATGATCATCATAATTCTGTACATATCGTGTCCTATAAGAAGATGAATTCATGCCTCTGTCACCAACGTTGCCGCCACCACCACGACCACGACGTGAGGGTTCGCCACGCGGAGCAAATCCCCTTTCATCCGAAGAACCTGCATTGCTACGTCCTCCCTGGCCTCGACCACCCTCTTTACGTGGTACTTTGGGACTGCGTTCAGATCGTCGGCCACTCGAATATTGATGATCATCATCATTATCGTCATTGTCATGATCCGAATAATGCATATCTTGATTGTTGCCCGAATTTTGGTAACGACCTCCTCTCGAATTTCCGCCACGTTGGTTCCAGCCACCGCCATCTCCTCTTCCTCCGCGATACGAGCTACCGCTGGCTCCAAAACTACGAGAATGAGAAACACGATCTCTATCATTTCCACGACCACTGCCAGTAGAATCCCGTCCACCACCTCCACCGCTTCTAGGACTGGGCCGTTTTTCTCTCTGCGGCTGGGGAGCTCGTTGATCTAGTTCATGTTGCTGTGGTTTACCACTATCAGAATCTCCCACATTGGGTGACAGTTCTTTGCGTGTGCTCGTTTCATTTTCTGTACGCTTGGTGACCACCACCATATCATTTTCATTTTTATGTATTTCCTCTTTATTTTCATCGACCTGTTGTTTTACTGATTGTTGTTGCTGTTGTTCCGTAGGACTGGTTGTAGCCGCAGTAATCGGTTTATTTTGATCGTTCGACTCGGAACGTCTTAGAATCTGTGTGGGTGCAAAAGTGTTTGCAGACTGATGATCACTGCTTTCGCTCATGCGGTGTTGTTTATGATGCTGTTGCTGCTGCATATGATGTTGTTGCTGTTGCTGCAGCTGCTGCTTTTGCTGAGGTGGCGAGGTTTCCTCTTCAGAGACACTCTTTTGAGTATGAGGCCTTTGTAATATCTTGATGGGTATAGATTCGTGGCTATGCGAGGATGAAAAGCTTTCATCGCGTTGTCTCTTTAGTTCAGCATCGGTTTCTTCAGCCCAAGATGATACCAGGCCACTGCCGAAATTACTAGAGTCTCCTGTAAAACCATGTTTTACGGAATCATCATTTGATGACACACTAGTCTTACGCTGGGAAGTATCGGAAATACTGCGAGACAACTGGTTGGGACCCATGCCGCGACCATAATCATCACCGCTTCGGTTTCCACCGCGACCACCACCATGATAACGATCATCGTCTCTGTCGCTGTCATTGCGTGAACGATAACCACCGCTACGTGTATAGTTATCACGGTATTCTCCTCCACGTCCTCCATTACCACCCATGCGTTGATTTCCGGATCCTTTTTGTATGTAGCGAGATGAGTTATCGTAATTGGAGGTTGCAGATGACGACTTATCATTACCCATGCTGTTTGTATTTGAAATTGATCTTCCGGTTTGCGAGTTATTATTGCCACTAATACCGGAGCCATTACCTCCCCCTACCCCACCGCTAGTGGAAGTTGTAGATTGCATTTGCTGCTGTTGGCGAAATCGTGGTGGTAAATTCGACTGAAAGTGGGCTGAAAATACTACCTTAGAGCCTTGTTGTGCTTTGGCACCTGCAGCGGAATTGTTATTGGCGGCATTTGTTGATATACCACCTCCACCACTAACATTTCCACCTCCTCTAACAAAATCTCCAGATCCTCTCATGTCCCTGGAATCGTAGCCACCACTACGGCTACCAGTACTTCCCCTATCCGAATTGCCCGAACGTTCATAACCGCCACCGCTTCTGCGTGATTGTTGGCTGTCGTCGCCAATTGAACCGCTGCTAGACGAATTCAATTGTCCTTGTTGCTGCGGCTGCTGTTGTTGCGACTGTTCGTAGCCATAACCATCACCCGAGGGCTTTTTGCTGTTCATTTTCATTTCTAATTCTTGTTTCTTTCTTGCAGCTGCCAGTTTTCTTTCCATTTCTCTACGTTCTTCCTCCTCCTTGCGTTGCTTGACTCTTTCGTATACACTAGCATCCAGAGTTACGCTGCCGGTACCACCTGCTGGACGATGGCCGTTTTGATGACGTGTGTCTTCTATGTGATCTCCACCACTAATTGATTTTTCCCTTTCCGAGCTGTCACGTTCCTTTCTTTGCCAATTGCCAGAACCGGCACCAACACCTCCTCCACCACCCGTGATGGAAGATGTACCGCTGGCATTTGAATTCTTACGTTGATCATTGAGATTACCACTGTTGGTTTTATTGAATACTGGTCTCTCTCGTTCCTGGGTTGGGGTATCCTCAGGCGATTCATCATCTGAGAATGTCAATTTCTTGGTATAATCAATTTCATCCTGTTTTGTCCAACTGTCGTCGTTAGCAATAGCATTTAGGCGTTCCAAATCTTCTTCGCGTATGATGGGCCTCTGCATCTGAGCAACTTCCGGTTCAATTATATAATCCTTATCTTTGCGGTGAGCATTGTTGCCACCGCCACCGCCGCCATTGCTGGGTAGTGGAGGAGTATTAAGTAGAGGAGGACGTTTGGGTAGTGATGTGGCCTGGCGGAAACTGCTGACGGCAGACGAAGAATTTGAAGAGTTCGAACGATAGTCTTGTATATTTCCGCGAGGTTGTGGCCGTATATTCAACGACGATGAAGACGAATCTTTAGTTATGCCGTTTTGATAGTTGGGTGGTGTCTGGGAGCGTCCCATATTCGAACCATCTGTGTTGGAAGATGTACCATTGCCTCCACCACCACTGCCGGGTGGTAGCGGTACACCGCGCTGCATAAATGGTGGCATCAAGGCCAAGATCGGTAGCGGTACTGCAGCGCCAGAATTATTAGCCGCACCCTGTTGGGGGCCCTGGCCCTGATGGTTCGTCTGGTTGTCGGCTGCAACACCCTTGGCGTTCTTTTCCTGCTGTTGCAACCAAGCTGCAGCATCTGTTTGGGGTCTTAAGCTTACTTCGTTCATGTCGCGATTTTGATCGCCGCCGTTTCCGTCGTTGCCATCTCTGTAGTTGTTGTGTGCATCGTTGCGTTGTTGTTGTTGATGATGCTGATGTCGACCGCCACCGCCGCCACCACCATGATGATAATCTCCACCACCACGTTGATGATGATAATTTTGATGATGATTCGAATTCGAGTGATGATATTGCTGCTGCTGCTGTTGATGATGATGATGGTGCATTTGATCTCTGTCTCTGTTGTCCCCCCTTTCGCGCTCTCCGCCGACACTTCGGCGATTTGCTGCATTCGCATTGCCACCGCTTCCGACGCCACCAACTGTGCCATCTAAGGTTGGAAACTCGTGTTGAAATTGTGGACTCTGATAGAGTGGTGGTACATTTGCTGTATTCTTGCCACCGCGTTGGTTGTCGTTTCCTGTTGTTACAGCAGACCATGTTATGGGTTTCTGTTGATTGTGGTGGTGATGAGATTGATTACTACCGCTGTTTTTACCACCAACGGATGCAGAATTATTTATTAATTTGCTACCAACTCCAATGACAGTGCTGTTGCTATTACTATTACTACTGCTGTTGTTGTTGTTGCTGCTGCTGCTAATATTATTACTGTTACTGTTGTATTGTTTATGACTGCTGGTGCCGCTGCTGCTACTACTGTTGATGTTGTTTGCAGAACTATTACTGTTATTAGTGTTACTGCTGCTGATGCTGATGCTGTTGATGTTATTAGTTACGTTGGTACTCTTCAATGGATTGTTACCAGACGTAGGTGTTTGTACGCCTCCTAATTTTGTTTTCGTTGTTTTTGTTATTATTATATAGAGAGTAATTTGGAGGGAAGGGAAGAGAAATTTTTATATGTTTTTTTTTTCAGGTTCATAAAAACTTTAATAGCTAATACATATCTAAAAATCTAAGGACTTTTAATACAGATGTTATACAAATTTACAAAAATTTAATAATTCTATATTGAAGTTGTGTGAAAGGGCTTCCAAATCCTTATATCCGTTTAGGAAAAATGTACAAAATGATTGAATTTAAATAAAGCTGCTCTAATTTCTTGTTGGCCAACATTGCTTCTGGTCTAATATTAAAATGATATCAACGAAGACAGCTTCGCTTGATAATTCACCATACACAGATGTCAACTATATCGGAAAAGTCTGCTCAAAGTCCCGGAATGAGCCGGACTGCCTCGGCCAAACCAGCTCCACATTATACTGGATTGCGATAAGAAACTTAGATAATAAGATTTAGATTTTCTTCAGGAACAATTTTGTTTCTATTGCAATGGCCCTCAACGTAGATAACCTATCCACTCTAAAAATTTTTCTTTGCGAAAAAACACAATTTCCTCTTCAGTTACTACCAACGAACTCACTCTTCACTAACTGAAGATAGGAGTGGAGTTAAATCAAATTCCGACAGTAAACCACCCGAAAATCGTGGGTGTCACTTTTGATAGCCTTTTTACCTCGAAAAAGGAACAGGCCCAAGCCGACAGAACTTGGGGTATGAATAAGGAAATCTTGAAAGCTAGCTGCAAGACGATTGGTCGGTCAGTGGTCAACCATGTTGCTCCATTTTGTTAAAAGGATGTGAGTTTTATCACTTGAAAATGTAAACTATTTCTTAACCCTCTAACCCGCAAGAGTGCCTCAAGGCATGCCTTACAAAACACCAATTACATATCTCAAAAAGTAATTATATTGTTACGAAATTGTACTTGAATTCAAATATAACGATTATAACAAATAGCAGTGCCTAAACTTTAACATATCTGTAGGCATTATTAAATAAAAGCTTTCAGTTGATTTGATCGTAAGTTGGCAACGCTGTATTCGAATATTCAGTTAAAGAACATTGTAGAAAGTACACCACAGATGGCGTATGTATTAGTAAGATCTAGAATATTCGAATTTTGACAGTTAAAGAGCAATCTAGAATGCAGATGGCAGTGTTATAAATAGTGGCAGAGGTTGCAGTCGTGAGTGAGTTTATCAGAGACGCTTTTCGAATAAACATCAACTTAGTGCCTTAAAGTGTGTTGTGTTTTTCAAGTAAATTCGTGTACATTATAAATTGTGTCTGTATTTCTGAGAATTTATAAACGTGTATAAAAAACATTGAGTGGATATTTAATTATGTTGTTGTACATTTTAAAGAAATAAAGAGTTGTTACAATTTTCAAACTACTAAACGGCTTTTATTTGCAATCAAAAGTATCCGGTTTATTTAAAGGAAATAAACCAGCGTTTTGAAAAGGTTAAAACGTAACAATATTTTTTTTGTTTCAATTTAACGGTGACTTTAATTACAGAATTGTTAATATTTCCCTCGAAGGTCGAAATGCATTCTGACTTTTAGTTTTTCTTCTACACGTGAAAGTTTGTGTGTGATTTTTTTTAAATCTAAGTTTTACTAAATTTCAAAATTTTCTTTTTTTTTAAAGGTAAGATATTCTTCTTTCAGTCTATGCATTTGTAAATGTTAAACAATTAACAAATAGTGCGTTAAGAACGCAAAAACTAAGGGGTGCCTCAGAGCACTGTTGCGGGTTGTGTCTAAATTTATCGGCATATTTTTTGTTATATAAAAAAAAATTATAGGAATAGCGGATTAAATTATCCGCCTTAACTCATGATCTGTTGGTACTCCACAAGAAGATCCATAGCCAGGAAGTTTAAAAATTTGTGAAAGAGCAAAACATCCAGTTAATGACGCCCGTTATAACAATATCGATCACTTTCCAATCTGGTTAGGCAAAAATGGTGCAAACTATGCAAAAACACAGTGCGTTCTTCATTTATGCTGATCGAATGCCAAAAATTATTTTTATGAGTATCATCGTAGAAAGTAAAACATATTTTCTTAGTTTAGTTTTTCAATAAAATCATATCATAATTAACGTTTACATCTTATAGTATTTTACACCTAAACCGGCAACAATGCACTTCACCTTTTTGCACCTGGTTCCTAAACATAATTTGCAAATTAGTTTCTGATGGCTGTTCTAAGTTTATTGGGTCATAATTACATTAAAAATTATTCGACAACTTTTTTTTTAACTTTCTAATTTTTAAAATACCAAAGACTTCAACACATAATTTTTAAGTAATTTCGTAGCTTTTGCTGTAATAAATAGAAAAATGTGAAATATTTGCTTACCTTCTTGACCAGTTATATTATTATTAGCAATTATTGGCGAACTAGTTGTTTCAGCTTTTAAGGATGGTAAATTAGCTGGTGGTCGCCGAGCGGACGGCACTTTGCCCAAACTTTGCATTCCATGTTTACGTGGCACTTGATTTTTTTGTGCTGAAGGTTCTGTCGTTTCACCCTAAAAACATTTTGAATGAAATAAAATAAAACCCCATTAATTATTTTCAATGAAGAAGAAAACACCCAATAAGCTTCAAAGACCTAAAATTCAAGCACTTGAATATTTTGTTGGAATTTGTTTTAGTTTTAAACTTGAAAAATATATGAAAAAATTAAATATTTTTCAAACAAAATTTATGTTTCCTTTTTACTGGAGAATGCTATTGAAATAAAGTGTAATGCAATTGCTTGACTATAATTCAAAGCTTGAATTACCACTTGCTTTCAACTTGAATTAATAAGTTAAAATGCTTATTGAGCAGTTTTAATGCGTTATACATAATCAATTTTTAAATTTATATATGACAGATTTATAATACAAAAAGTTTGTTTATAAAACTAAAAATTGATTATGAATAAGGGTGTTAACATATTAATCGATATGAAAATGAACATAATTTATTTACATATTTGATTGATATTATTTACAACAACTTACACGACTATTTTTGTACATTCGATTTATATCGAGTGCTGAGAACTTGGGCTTGGCATTTCGCTCTCCCCTACTTCCCCCCAGTGTACTCATGCTGCCAATAGATCCTCATTAGCGTTAACTTGCCCCTCGTGCACCAAGCACCTCTCACTCTTCGGATCTTTTTTTGTGGCTACTGCTGGCTGCGCTTCTGCTACTATTGCTGCTGCTACTTTTTTTTTTTTTTTAGTTGTTTTACTGTTGTTGGTTTTCTATTTGTTTAAATTCAAAGGAGACGTCTGTTGTGTTTTGTTGTGGCAAACAATAAGTATAGTTTTGTTTTATTACTATTATATAGCTGTTGTCTTATTGTTTTTTTTATTTTTTTTGGTGTTTATCTCTTCTTAAACTTTTGTTTTATTTATGCAATTGTTTATTAATTGCTTATGTTGCAAATAAAAAATTGTATTGGATTTTTAAATAATAATAAATAAAAATCTTATTTATTTTTTGTTTTTGTTTAGTTAGCTTTTTTTGTTTTGTTTGTGTGTGTGAGGGAAAACAAAAGAACGTAATTTTTTGAATGAATTTAATGTTTGGCAGGTTTTTTGTTGGTTGTTTTACTTCTTGTTTTTTTTCTTTTCTTCTGAATTCTTAGAGAAGTGTTGAAAGTGTTTTTATTTTCTCGTTTTTTAGTCCTTTAAAAAAAAAAACTTAGAAATGACGACTTTTGAATTGTGTTATAAGTTTATTTAGGTAAATAATAATAGTTTGATTTGTTTTATAGGAGTTTTTTTGTTAATCCTTTTTTTAATGTAAGTTTATTAACTAAACCTCAGTCTTCTGTTTATCCTGAAAAGAAAAAAAAAAGGTGGAAAAAATTAATTTTTTTATTAAATTATAAACTTATAAAAATTTGTATAATTTTAACAAAAAACATGTAAAATAGCTCTCTATATTCAGCTGTGCCGTATGGTATATACACTTTGCCAAAGTAGACTTATGTGCTGAATTAGAAAGATGATTGGAGCCCTTCTGTCCCAACCGACGATTTCTTTAAACTGAATAAAACATCACTGTGCTTGGAGTCACGATTCTTAACCATGTGTTTGGAGGTTCGCCTTTCAACAATAGAAGATTTTGAGGTAGATTTGTGCCTCGTCCTGAGGCGATCTTGTGCATTTCTTTTAAACCTATATCAAGTTCCACTACTTCGATATAGGGAGAGGTACATTATAAGAATCCGACATCTTCAGATATTCACTTCAAATAACCTATAGTATTTCATCCAGTGTACCGCCCTTTTTATAAAATTCCCTTAATAATTTACAACAAAAGTTGGTGTTCTTGGTACCTTATTAAGATATGTTAATACGAATAATTTGCTGTTGTAACTGTTTCACTGTTGTCAAAAATTCTTCCTGGGGAGAAAACTATAGATTGATACATCTGTCGCTAAGATGACAATTTTGGTCAAGTAAGTCTCGGGTCATTTCTGAGCGTTGCTTCAATTTTCGTGGGAACGATCTAATTCCTCATAGAGTCTAATTTCTCATAGTCAAGGTTGTCAATTATTTTTATTATTTTCTGTTTTAAATTAAGCCTAGTATTAAGATGTTATAAACCACCCTTATTAAACCATATCCCCCATCTAATAATAACATAACAAAAATATTAATTATAACAATAGCTCTGTTACAGTACATGACAAAGTTGCAGGTTTTATATAAATTCGTTTAGTACTCAAAATTTTTGATTAATTAGTACTGGGACACCAAATAATAATAAAATATTTTATATCAGAAAACTATTTAATTTACAGACCACCAGCAGCAGTTTTGAAATAAAAGAAAGTATAGGTATATAAATTTGAAATAACCAAAATCAATGAAATGATTCATTAATTATATCTTAATATTCCCAAAAAAAATTACCGTTTCACTAAAATGCTCTTTAAATTTATGTAAATAAAAACTTATCCAAAACACTCATGTATAACAAAACTTTTAAAAATATGTATGAAGGTAATTGAAAATGTTAAAATAAAAATTAAAATTGTTTCGCCAAATCCATGTCTTTTCTCAATATAAAACAATTTAATCTGGCAATACTATAAAAACTCGCTATTTTCATTTACACATTTTGCCACCACTAGCAAAGTAACGAGTTAGAAAGAGACAGCTACAGTAGTTAACAAGGGAAACATGTATACAAAACTGAATGCAAAATAAACCAATGAATGAAAACAAAAAAATCGTGTAAAATGTAAACTAAGAAAAACTTCAAAAGGGAAACAATGAAAAAGCAGCCAAAACTTAACGAAACCAAAAAGGAACAAATAAACAGACATAAATCAGGAATGCGGTGGCGTCTTTAAAAAAAAACAACTAATGAATAAAAAATACTTTACCTAACACAAACTTCTTAAATAAAAATTTTACAAAAACAATAATATATTTACATTTAAATATAGACCATAAATTGCAATTATTATATTACCCTTTTAAGTCACCCTGTTTTGTTAGTTTTATTACAACAAACTAATTTTCTTTTGTATATTTGGGCGATTGTTTATTCACTTTGTGAATGGGTTGCGGCTCCAAGGGATGCGTTTCTTTTTATTTGCTACTTTTTTTTTACTGCTTTTTGTTAGTTTTTCACTTTCTCGTTGTAAAAACAACGAATACGGTTTTTTTCTTTTTTTTTTTGGTAAAACGAAATTTTTTTCTCAACAATGAAAATGTTTTTGATGCAGTTTTTATATTGTTCAAAAAAATACACAAAAAATATAAAGTAAATGTTTTTTCAACGATTTGTTAATGTTAATCTTAATTTTTTGGTTATCCGAAATTCTATTCAATTTAACTTTTTATACTAATTTTCTTGTTATAACGATTAAATTTTTTCTTCTTGCGCAAAAAATATATTGTTTGCAACATTCACAATTTGACTCTTTTTTTCAAACACTTTTTCTGCGTTTATTTCTTATTCCACACACTCACACGTTACGAACAGCTTTAGAAACACGTTTATTTTAAAGGATTTTTTAATAATTTATAATTTTAATTATTTATTTTCAGCGTTATTTTGTATAAAATTCACCAACACAATTTTTTGCTGCTGCACACACTCGCCTTTTTTTCGGTTTTGTAAAATATCACTGAAAAACATTCGTTAGTTGTCGGTAAATTTCGTTTGCCCATTCGTCAATATCTTTCAGCTTTTTGTTTTCTACTCGTTACTACCCATGATTCGTTAAGTTAATATAGCGGTGCTCCTTTAACGTACAATGACACTCGCAATAACAAAACATTGTTGACAGTGAGGGGGAGTAATAAGACTATACCAAACAAAGTTGTATACGTGATGATGAAGGAAAGAACAACAAAAAGCAGTAACAGTAATGGAAATTTAATGAAAAATTAATATGTATTTAAAAAAATAAATAGCATTTTAGTACATAGGATTAAGTAAAAATCGTATATAGGATTAAATAATAAAGAAATAAATGAAAAATGGAAGCAGGTATATACAATTTTTCAAAAACTACATATCAATAATAGTAAAAAGCAAGATGGTGATGCCATATTTGTTTTATATTTTTAAGAATAATTCCCTTGAAATACCCAATATTTGTATATATTTGGTCAATTCACAAGGTCTGTTAGACCGCTTTTACAGTGCAGAAATTGAAAGGCAGGCAGACGAAGTTTGTGGGCGAGGGGTTGAAGAGGTAAACTGTGTTTTACACAGGTTTGGGTTAGTTCAAAAGAGAATGAGAAAAATGTCTGGCTTTCAATATCTGCATTGCATTGTCATAATGTCCTAATATTTCACAATGGGTTTTATTAATATTCAAGCAAAAAATGCCCTAAAATAATACTACTATGTATGCTATGTTTATTGTGTTATCGTAACCAACCAGCTGAGACCTGCTCCGAATGCCTAAGAGTCGGTTAAGCCGAGTCGTGATATATTAGGACATTATAACAATATGACTGATAAGAGACTTTGTGAATTGACCAATTATGTATGGATATAATTTAAAACGGTTTAAAAAGACAAAAACAATTTTTTTTTAAAAAAATTTCTTGAATCGACAAAATTTCTTGTCAGTGTATTCCGAAGAATGACTGCTCAAAAATAGGAGTAGTAAATGCAAAAGTTAACACATGGGTTGGGTGGTATAGCAGTAGTATACCAGTAGTCTAAAATTCACAAAATTACCGAAAGTGCATTTCAAGAACCTTACAAACATATGGAGTTATATGTTCTGTTACACCCACATTCAGGATGATTTTTTTTTCAATTTTGAAAAACATGTAGTAATAGTACCAGATGTCACTTCAAGGCAATGCGATTTACGTCGAATATAAAAATGTAAATAAATATCCGTATTAAAAAGTAATCATTGGATCCCAAACATCAATATGTCTATCAAAATAAAGTTTCTTATCGATAATGACTACCAAACATCTCATATCATTTACAAATATCTAAAACCAGACGCGGATCCATGTCACACATTTGGGGAGAAAAATTTAAATGTGTTCTACATTTTTCTTTTTTTTTATATGAAAACTTTTCTGTTTTGATGGATTCCTATTTCACCCCCTGCGACTCTGCGCCTGTCTAAAACATATTGAGATTACCAAAAATTATGCACTTTACTTTGTCTTTTCCAAGTTATTTTAATTCAATTTCATTTAAATTTCACTTTTGCTCCATAATGATCTAAGAAGCATTAAGAACTATACACAATCAGTTTTGGGTACCCTGATGAACTAACCAGAAAGGGTTCAGATCTGAACAATAGTAGAAGGTAAAAACTCCAATATGTCACTATTATAGGTTGATCTGCAAAAGTTTATGTGACTCTAGTATACAATCCTCTAACAGTTGGACGAATTGCAGAATATTTTACTAAAGTTGGAAGCAAAAGCAACCAGTGTACTAATTGGGCTGAATAGAAGTCTCCGTACTACAGTAGGGGTGATAACCGGTCACTGATATAGATGAGCTGGATATAATACAACATATTAAGTGTAACTGCCCTAGATTACAGAGTATTAAACAAAAATGGGTAGAGGAAAGATTCCACGGTCAATTATAGAACATAAATAGGTACGTTTACGTGCTGTTTTGTTGTTGGGCAAGAGACTTGCGCAACTAAATTGCCTAGTTGAAAGGCGTCTAAGTAAATAGAACTATATTGGATAATTAAATTAATATTACTTCCAAACTACATCAATGGAGTATGTAAAAAGTAACCAAAGATTGAGAAAATGAGGCTAAGAACTAAATAATAAATTCATATTAAAATATTTGACGTATTTGAAAGAAATTCTAAACTCTAAAGATTATCAAATCTTCGAAAGGAAATTTTTCTACAGAAAACTTCTTTTGATAACAAAGATATAACAACTAATGCAACACATCCCTTTAGTCTTCCGCCATCAAATGGCGGTCTCAGAAGCTGAATATTCCTGCATTAAAATTCTCAATAAACGTCAACGTGAGATTTCGGATAGTGGGTGGCAGTTAAACAGGTATTTTGATATGTATCAGGAAAGAACTTTCTACGATAGCAGACCTGTTACAATAACTGCAAATATTTGGTTTCTGGAGTCGTCTTACCAACTATTGCGGAAAACGGATTGACAGAACTGATGAGGTATTGAAGTCGACAAGGAAATATTTATAAATATTTCGCTTATTTAAAATGTAAAAACACAGTTCATTTTTGGAAGATTAGAAATAATGCAAAATAATTGCTACTCTAAAAATAACACCTTCCCACTCATTAATGGTAATAAATTTAAGATCTGGCAGCACTAAAAAACATCTCTGGCAACCCTTCAGTTTATTTGATGCATAAAATGCACAAAAAACACCGGTTGTAGTAATAAATTATTCGATTTGTTTGATAAAACCAATATTAATTTTATGAGCAAAATATTAACACTAGCAATTATGAAAAAACACTTTATTTTATACAATAAATTACTTTATTTCATACTCAATACATTTTACTTACCTTTCTGTTTCCTTCTTCGTTTTCTTTCTCTACTTTCGGAAGTTCGTTGATCTTTTTGTTGTAATGGACGTAATAGGACCTATTATTTAGCAAACTTTTCCCTTTGCAATGTTTTCACACTCAAAACTCACAATATAATAAATATTTTCAAATATTCAGTTTTTTTATTGAGAAAACCAAAGTTTTCTTCACAAAAAAGAAAAGATTTTCAGAAATTTTTAAAAAACAATTTTAGTTTTTTTTTATTTTGCAATTCAACTATTCTCTATACGTTCTCACAGTAACTACATATAGTTATCTCTTTCTTTTACACTGTAAATCTCGTAGAGTTTGTAATCGTGTTGCAATTCACTGTTGTTTGTGTGAGTGTATTAAAAGAAAAAAAATCCAATGAGAATTACTTTTTCGCTTATTCTTCTTCTTCCCAAATTTCTTTCTTTTTTTCGCTTCTGCTTTTTGTATGAGTTGTTGGCTTGGAATGCAATTTTTTTTAAATATTTTGCTTTGAATTTCTATTGAATTGAACTTTTACACGTTTATGTTTATTGTTGGTTTTAACGTAAAAACGTTGTGGGGTTTTATTTGTTAAAATTATTGGTAATTTGTGTTAAATTATTCACGTTAACCCGTCACGAACAGGACAGAAAACACTTCACTTTCTCAGAAAAATTCTTAAAATGGCGTTTTGACAAGTAACGAGCGATTACATTAAAGGGATTAGTGTTGTACAAAAGGAATTATTTGGCAATGTGGCCAATAAGTAGTCGTTATTGAATTAGTGATGATATGAGTAATTAGTATTTTCTTTAACGGTTAATTGTATTTAAAATGTTTTTGATGACGAAACATTATTAGTGCTTCAAATAAGTTTTGGTTGTTTAAAAAATATGAATTTGGTACATGGTTGAATATAATTAGTTTCTTAGAAGATATTTGCTCTTGATATTATTGAAAAATCCCAATTTATTTTCATGAACATCCATTCCCGTATTACCCAGATTTTCGGACATATTTTATTGTAATCACATTTCAACGACGTGTATAATGTCAGAAATTCGAACCGACAATGAGTCAAAATCAGAAAAATATTTTTTAACTCGATTAACGGAATCTAAAGAAGCTACGTCCATCGGAGTGGTAATTACGGTATCAAAACCTTTCCGAACTGAATTTGTGACGGGCCTGTTTTCTGTATGCGGGCGGGAACTAGCATTGACCATAAGCTCCGTTGCATTGCTCCCCAGATTATTTGGCAGGAATCGAAATTGTAACTCCCCAAAGTGTAATATACTGCGGGAAAGTTCTCGATTATGATATTACTTCAGAATGGGAATGAGAATAATGGGACATATTTTAATAAAATTGATCTAAACCGACCATCCCATAATAAAATTCATTTCGAGATTTTTTAAGTTCGTGTCATTTATTCGAATTTGATAAATTGCTAAGAAAATTGGGTTATTCGGATCAAAAACCCAAGGCAAAAATGAATCCAAGCCCCAAACTGACAGTTCTCATATAAAAAAATTTAAATTGGAGGTAAACGAAAAACGCCAGATATTGAGATAATTTCTTGGGGATTTATTTAATTTTCAGAATTAGGGACTTATATCGTTATGAAATAACTACCCAATTTCAAAAATTAAATAAATTTCCAATTTTTGTTTCAAATATTTTCTTCTCTCGGATGTATCAAAGCTTTTGTCAAGCTTAATTATTTCAAGTCTTGATCTTGGCAGTTGTAAAGAGGATTTGTATGAAATAGAAATATCAAAATACCAAATATAGTGCAAATCGAGTAATTTAGAAACCTTATAGAGAAAACTCAACAATAATTTGTTTTGCAAATTGCATAAATAATGTTTAACTACACACATAAATATTTATTAAGTTTTTATTCAATCACTAAATAGATTTTAACATTACAGTTTTAAATTGGCTTTTAATTTTGAAAATTTTCAACCTATATCTAAATATTTGACTTTGTTTTTATGTATATAATATGACGTTTTATTGTTGTATATATATATATTTTTAATTTGATTTCTTAAAATAGTTAAATTTTCACAATACATATTTAGTTAATAATGTTTTTAATACTTAAGGGTTTCACAACTTGAAATAATAAGTAATAACTATTGTTTAAGGTTTAAACACAAATTATATTTTGAAAACTAAAAACTAGTTATTTAGAAACCCCTTGTTACAATTTTCTTTTATATTTTTTTAAATATTTCATCAATTCACAATAGGTTTAATATTAGTGTATCATCGTTGGATAAGAATTGGTTTTTCAGAAAAATTAAAATATTTAAAATTATTGAGAAGTTATACAATAATACAACACCAATTGCGAATTGCTTAATTATAAATTTAATTGCGAATTGCTTAATTATAAATTTATGACAAAATTATTTTATAGTTAATAAATATAAATGGATCACATTTAACTTTTAATTTTATTTGTAATAAAATGTTTGTTAGTTATTGAAACAAAAAAATTAGGTTAAGGTTTGTTTAAAGAAAAAATTATATGTATAAAAAAAAAAATATTGGAAGGCACGGGATAAAGGTTACTAGAATATATTTTATAAATAAAAAACAACAAATAGTGTGAATAAAAAAAGTATTTTATTGAAAGAAATATTAAGGAACACAAACTTAAAAATATGTATGTATGTTTAATAAAATCACTGGGGGATCGGGTTAAAAACATTGACCATACACTAAATTCTCTTATAATTGCCATTATAAAATAGAGTTAAATAATAAAAAAAACATTACAGAAATTTTCTATGTATCGTTTGAAAAATGCAATTTCAAGAGCTTGAAACGTGGACTTCCGACCAATAACTGTCACGTTACACCATCTCGCTTCAAATTTTCAGGCGATTTATAATTGTAGGATCGATTATTTTTCAATTTAGTCTATGATATAAGTTTGAAAATGTAAACATGGTCGTCTGGGCTTCTACCGCAAAGGGTCTTTAACTGCTCGATATTGTGAGTGATTCCTTTCAATTATATGGACTCAGGATGTATAGCTCGAAATGCCTTTCTGTGTCCTTTTAAAACAGCTCAGGCACAAACGTCCAGTAGAAGTTCAAGATATCAGGATGAAATATATCAGTTCTAAAGACGTCAGAGAAATGGATGTATCTAGATCTGAATTTCGCAGATAATGAAAATTTAAATCGGGTAACAAGAGTACATACAATCATATACTGAATCTCGGGAACTCATATTGATTATCTAAATGAAATCTAATGGACTTTTAGAAGTTACGTACGCAAATGTTTCAGCTTGCCTTATGATGTCGCCATTTTTCATGGTTTTGTGGAGGTCAGTGGTCTGCGAATAGTCGCACTCAGTTTTTCCACGCTTTTCTGGAGGTCGACGATCTGTGAATAGTGGGTCTCAGAAGACAATTACCGCTGTTAAGATTTGATTACCACTTCTGTGTGGTATTGCCTACGCAATCGCTTTCGTAGAGCAAGAGGTCGGCAAAGTAGATATAGGATTAGATGTCCTTAGGATGAGACAATTAGATGAAAAGGATGTTACGATGCTGAGTAAGGAAGATTTAAGGACGTATTGGGCTGATCGAATCCCTTTATGGGCGTGGTTTACTAAATACTTAGTAGTGATTACAAACAAGTCCACCGAGGATAATTGTGCCGACTTTTGTCTGGAATTGACTTTATAAATTGTTTAATGTTACAAATTAATACTCTAATATGCTTCCGTGGACGGACACCAGACAAGTTGCATTTAAAGGGCGAAACCTTTTACATATATGGTCGAGGCTAACATGGGTTACGAAATGTCTGGGAGTTTTTTTAAATACAGCCCAATTATGAAAAAAAAATTCCCCGGGAGTTTTATGACTTTTCTCATTTTTCCTATTCAAATTCTATGTTAAAAAAAAGAAAAGGGAAAAAACTCCCGGAGAATTTTTTTTCATAATTGCGATAATAATAAATTGCTGATTACGGCCAAATGAAGCAAACTAGATTTACACATCGGTTGCGAGACAAATTCTCATAGTTTATAGGCTGGGTTTGAAAGTACGGGAAAGATTATTTAAACCACCAATCAGACACTATAAGGAGGTAGTATTGGAGAAGATCATTTAAAGGACTAACCAATCCTGGTGCGTCAGAGGGGAGTGAGTGGTTGCAATGACCCTATAGCACAGGTTGATCATGATAGATACCCAATTAGAGCTAGGAATAAACGGGATGGGACAATGATACAATTGGATGGATATTAAAAACGTTTTACTCTGTTTTATTTCAATTTAAAGTTATACATTCTACAGACAAACAAAAATGGTATCAATCTAATACCCTACACTGTGTAAATTAGTGATTTTCGGATGTGGTCTTTATATGGGAGCTATGACTAATTATGGACCAATCGCCACGAAATTAGGTCGTGTATATGAAACTTATTTTTGGTAAATTTTATTTGGACTCCAATATTATTAGGATAATGATGCTCATTAAAGTGATATTAGGGGTGAAATAATCTACTGATTTCAGCCAGTTTCAATAGGTTTCGTCTCTGGGCCAAAACACATGTATGTGTAAAATTTGCGCACAAAGTTTACATGGACAACCAACCAGCCAGACAGACGGACGGACGGACATCGTTTAACCGACTCAGAAAGTGATTTTCGATCGGTATAATTTAAGTTGGGCGTTAGACTAATATTTTTGGACGTTACAAACATCAGTACAAACGCACTATGGTGGTGTAGGGTATAAATATTGTTGTTTAAAGCCGACTCAATTTATTTCAAGTCTAACTTAATTAAAAGTTAGTAAAGTAAAGTTTAACAGACAATAACTTGAGCTATATAGTACACGATCTTTTCATAAACTAAATTAAGTATTACGAAATTTAATTTTTTTCCATCTGAATCAAGATTTGAAAATTAAACTTTTCATATTTAAAAAATTCTGTTAAATAAAATAAATATGTTGGAATTAGACTCCTTTTATATTACAGCATAAGATTTTAATATTTAAAAAAACACAAACGACTTGTTTCAATAATTATCTATATACATATAGAAAAGAGTAACGTTACTGACTTACTGACTGACTGATTCATCATCGCACAGCCCAAACGAAGCTAGAATCATGAAAATTTGGGTTCCTCCCTCTCCAAAACGATCCGATAAGAAGGTATTTTTGGAAATTCGAACGTTTAGGGGGTAAATTCGGTAACCATATATCTTCCAAACTAATAAAGATACAAAAAAACTTAAAATTGTTACTCCATTTAAAAAATAAGCTGACAGGTGTTTCGTACTTTTTCGAAATTCGAACCCTTTAGGAGAGAAAACGGGTGAACTCTGTATTTTGGTACTTTTTTTTTGGCACCCTATGTATCTTTTAAACCAATAAACATAGAAACAAATTTTAAATCGTATTCTTTACTTATCAAAAAATAAAAAATATAAGTTTGTTACTTTTTGGAAATTCGAACTTTTTCGCAAAATATATTTTTCTATAACCCCCTGGTTATACCTGATAAATTTTTATCATGATAAACGTCAAAATGGCTGTAAAGATAAAAAATTATCGGATATAGACCCCATTTATTAGTATTATTGCTTCGTTATGACAACAAATGTCATTTATTGTTATGATAAATATTTGTCAAGTATAGACAGGGGGTAATTTGACATAGACATACGAATATATTGTTATGAGATACAGAAATTTATTTGAATAAAATTTTACCACCACAATGGAGATAAAAAAGGTACCAAAAAGGGGATAAAATTGGTAAAATACATTTTATATGAAATTATTAAGCCAATTTTGATAATTTTTTTTAACATTTGTTCCTGGATTCATACAAAAATTAACTAACATGGGGTTATTTGAAACTCGAGTGCCAGGGTGTATATTGGGCCAATTCCGGGTAAACAGTTTGGTACTTTTTTTAAAATATATTTTTTTCTGGGGCACATTAACACAGATTTTAGATTTGAGACATGACTGAAAAATAGAATATTTTTAAATTTGAAACTTGAGGAGGGAAAGGGAAATTGGTAATTTTTTAATATTTTAAATTATTTCACTTATCAACATTAAAGTTACCTGATATGTATCTGAGTGAAGTTAGTGTTAGGAATAGGGGTTAATATTTAGGTACCAAAATGTGAGAACTGAACTATAGGTACTTTTTTATTGTAATTTGTAATTATATATTCTAATGGTAATTTTTGAATAGTCTATAATAATGAACCTAGCAAAATTAAAATAAATAGAAATCAGATGGATTAGGACCATTAAATATTTTGAAACGTTATTTGCTAATCAAATAATTTGATAAGTTAAAATGTTTCATGCTACTTAAGTAACACATTTTATAATTGTACATTGCTATACTTTTATTTTAATATCAAAATATATGCTAACGAAGTAGCGGGTAATAAGCTAGTTAATAAATATACACATAATTATTTATAAATTTTAACACATTTTGCGGCATGAAATATAAATGCTAAAAACATTTGTATAAAGTAGTGTATGGTACACAGAGAAAAATAAACATGTAAATTTAAAAAAAATAAAATCTAAATTAAATTAAGGCTAAAAATTTAAGGAATTTATACAAAAAAAAAAGGAAAAATTATTTGTTGGCTACTAAATAATAATAATAATAAAGATTTTTAACACATTTCTATATTAAATATAAGATTTAAGGTATTTCTTTTGTATTTGTATTCTTTAAATTAATTAAAGAAGGGATTTTTGGAAGCTGATGATTTCATGGTACACAAAGTTTGACGCTCCAATTGAAAATCATAATCGAGATCTTTTTTAATTACAAAATCACCTAGTTGTGGCAGTGAGGAATACTAGAAAAAAGAAATACAAAATTATAATTATTATTAAACATAACAATTCAAATGACTTACCTCATTTTTATTAGTAGACTTAAGCATAGAATTAATAACAAATGGCACACCTTCTAGATCAGTATAAGTACCCAAAGTACCCAGACTATGACCAGAACTATTGAGGGCAGTGTTAACCGGTGGCCTAGGAGCCGGTCTTTGTGGCGAATTTATTTGATAAGAATGTTGGATTTCTTCATAATCATGTTCTTCGGAATTGGGTACAGGCGGCAGCTAAAATATTAATACAATTGTTAACAAAATTTAAATAAAATTTTATTAAACTTGAAAAATAAAACCAACCGGCTGTTTTGGATTTCTTAAACATTCACCCGCAGCTGCCGCATTGTGTAGATTTAAACGATTTAATGCCTTTTCTACCTCACTACTACCGTTTGTAATATTTGTGGCCAATTTTGGACTTAGACCGGGCACTGGTGGCGGCAAGCGTACCGGTATGGCTCCAGTTTTATAACAAATTAATATGCCATTTATATCACTGTTATAAATAAGCATTAATTAGTAAATTAATCATGAAATTGACAAGTGTAATCACAAATGATTATTAAAATTGTTACTAAGCTATCAGAATCATGAGCTTACAGATTATTACAGATATGAAACAAATGACAGTTGTCAAAAACGTTTTCAATGGTTGTGATTTGCAGAGCGAGAGAAAAAATAGAATTTCAATAGGCAAGTAGTAAATTTTAATAATCATTTGTGAATATAACTATTTCGTTTCTAATTTACCCCGCTAATTTAAATCCTTCTGGTGCAATTTTTAGTTTAGAACATAAAATTATATCTGTGACTGCTTGTGTGACGGTACCCCGTTTGGAGAGTTTATAGGCGATTTGCCGTTTACGCCAGGCCTTTTGTTCTGTGTCTGCTGTGCGTGATAGTAGTGAAAAACCCTTGGGCGGAGCTATTTTTTCAGCAATTATTCTGAAAGTTAGAAAAAAAAAACAAAAATTATTACAAAATTTTAATAGAATTAAATAGACGTTTTGTAAAACTGAGTTTAGTTATTAAAAAAGTGTTAAACTAAAGTAATTCAAAGCTTAATAGCAAAGAATAATTATGACAAAATATAAATATAGATACTCTGATCATTTATAAATCAGAAATGTTTCGAAATGCTTTAAATTTTTCTTAACAAAACTAGGGAATTGTGGAGTTTATAATTATTTGTTTTACTCATATTTATACCCTTCAACTTCGTGAGAAGGGTATATACATATAAGTTTGTCATTCCGTTTGTAATTTCCACAATATAATTTCCGACCCTATAAAGTATATATATTCTGGATCCTTATAGATAGCGGAGTTGATTAAGCCATGTCCGTCTGTCTTTCTATTGAAATCAATTTTCTGAAGACCCCAGATACATATCTTCGGGATCCAAATCTTCAATAATTCTGTCAGACATGCTTTTGAAAAGTTTGCTATTTAAAATCAGCAAAATCGGTCCACAAATGGCTGAGATGTGAGGAAAAAACCAGGACAACCTCGATTTTTGACCTATTTTTACCTATATCTGGATTAATAAGCCATTAATATAGACAATATGGATATCTAATGATAGATATTTCAAAGACCTTTGCAACGACGTATATAATACCATAGTAAGTTGGACCTACAATGGGTCAAAATCGGAAAAAGTAGTTTTTAACTCGATTTTATTTTCACAAAAAAAAAAAATTTTAAAATTTAAAAAAAAAATTTTAAAATTAAAAAAAAATTTTTAAAATTAAAAAAAAAAATTTAAAATAATTCGAAAAAAAAAATTTTACAAAAAATTTGGAAATTGGAATGAAACACTGGTTATGTTAGCTTATAAAGGCAGCCAATATTACCAGCTCACTTGGGTCCATGAACTGTTCCCTCTATTATACCCTAAGGATCATGTTCAGGTTCTCAAGAGGTCATTCACATGTCGGAACCAACCTAACGCACGAATAAACGTATCTATCTTCCTAACCATCCACACTAAATAGATCTGCTAGGTCGTTCATAAAAGTACTACCCATTGTCGTAGTCCGAGCCCCCGATAAAGCAGGGCAAAGACAAAGGAGATGTTCAACCGTTTCCTCCTAGTCCTCATCATGGCAACTTCTACGGAAGTCATTGTATGCAGTGTTAAGTCTCCTAGAATGCGCACCAATTAAGCAGTGCCCAGTAAACATGGATATCAAAATTCGTAGCCGAGCCCGTGATAGCCCCCTAAGGGACATTGACCTTTGATGGTCAAAAACGGGCCAAATGAGCCTCGATATCGACCAGTTTGTCAAACTAGACAATCAGAGCTGAGCACACTAAAAAAATTTTCGCTTTATGAATGATTTACAGCAGGAGAAGGGTAAACCGACCAAAAGATAGATTTCGTCGAGCCTTTTTTGGCCAGTCTAATAGCATTGCCATGTACACCAGAGTGATCCGGAACCCAGAATAACTCCAGGTTAGAATGTCTCACCATCTCGTTAAGAGATACCCGGCATTCATGTACCAATCTGAATGTCGAATAGACACCAGAGAGGGTTGATATCAGGTTTACTCTAAGTACAAATTCGGATATTCATACCAAATAACATATAGTACTTCATCCAATGTACCGCCCTTTTGATGGCTGTAATTTCAGCTTGAATTACATTACATTGATCCTGTAACCTGAAACACAACCCCTTCTAAAAACGGGGATTATAAAAGACACCACCCACTCCAACCGCAGACTTGGAGCCATCTGTATAGATAACAAATGTCCCTAGAAGAAGGTAACTCGCCGGCCATCGATACGGAGAAGCGTCGGTCAATAAAGCGTAAGGGAGTGCAGTAGTCAATGTTCAGTTATGACCACTACAACCAGCCCTCCATTATCCTACAGTGCCTAGCCTAACAGCCGAATTTAGGGCCAATTGTTTGGCCAATGAGATCAGCCGGTAGCCAGTGCAACATAACGAATAAAGCACCGTCTCGTGCTCGAGAGCTGCGCTGAGCACCTGTAATCATTAGTGCAGAGATTCGCAGGCTTCTCTCAAGCATTCCGCAGTAGGTGGATTTACTTAGAGCCTTCCATCATACCCCAGCGGGAAAAATATGCAGTAAAGAGGCCTTCCTAAATACCTCCCCAGCGGTAAGGGGATTCATAGGGCTTCTTAAACACCTTCTAAGAGCAGGCAGAGTAAAATGAGTAACGAATATTTTAAAATGTGCAAATATGCCTTTTAGAAGGCCTACAAACTGAAGTCCTATAATTTTTTCCCGCTGGAACTAGTGCTCCATACATTAGTATGGGCTTTACCACCATGTCAAATAACCATTTCGCATTCCTAGGGCTTATTCCCCAGGTCTTCCCAATGGCCCTTCTACAGGCATAAATAGCGATAGCCTCTCTCGCTTGGATATTCGGGTTCCAGGTTAGCTTGGAGTCTAGCTTGGAGGTACTTCTCACTATTCGAGAGCTTAAGTTCCACTCCGTTAAGCGGCGATAATGGAAAGGAGGAAATTTTGTAGCTTCTTGAAAAGAGCACAAGCTCCGTTTTCCCAGGGTTCACACCAAGTCCACTATCAGTGATCCAATGGCTAAGTGTACTAAGTGAAGTTTGTTGGCATTGTGATACCTGTGTCAAGATGTTTCCCAGAAACAGCTACAGCCACATTGTCTGCATATGCAACAGTTTTGCACTTCATGGAGTCTAATTTCATGAGCAGTATATTAATGGCACAAGGTGGTGTCATCTCTCCATTTCTGTGGAATCTTGTCGTAAATAAAATCCTTTTCAGGCTCAGTAGGATAGGCACCAAATTAGTCGCATATGCTGATGACGTTGTGCTTCTTATTAAAGGGAAGTTTCTTTCCACAATAAGTGAACTCATGGAATCAGCGTTCTGCAATCATGGGCCGGGGAAAACGGCCTAGGTGTCAACCCTGCCAAAACCGAACTGGTTCTTTTTACCAGGAGATATAAAATTCCAGAATTCAGACCTCCACGACTGGATGGTACTTTTCTGAAGACTTCAAGCGAAGACAAATATCTGCAGCTGCGAGAAGAATCCTGGAACTGAATCTCGAAAATTCGATTATACATATCTACTTGGACAGCCTTGCATCAATCAAGGCTCTTAACTCCAATGTTATTAGTTCGAAATGTCTTCTCAATTGTATCCAATCACTGGCACAACTATCACGACACCACGAACAGTTTATATGGGCTCCGGTATCTGACAAGGGATAGGACCAAAACTCTTTTGTCTCTTAGTAGAAATTCGATTAGGCTTCTTATGGCTATAATTACTAGACACTGTATGATTGGACATATGTCGGAAAGTATGGGTACCCACGTTATGTCTATTGTAGACCTAACCTAACCTATATTAATGGCAAGATTCCTCAAGAGTGGTGATAAATAAAACCTCTGGTAAAAACACAGGTATTTGGATAAAAACTTATTTTATTTTGTCAACATAGTCTCCTTTCAGCTCTATGCACTTTCTCCAACTACGTTTTTTTTATCCCTTCCAAAAAATAAGATTTCATTATTGTCCTTTCAAAACAATCGGATTTTCTTTTGTTTTAAAACATTTCAACTTACCCATGTGTATTCAAACAAACTCAGGGCCGTTTTCTCATTAGGTGATTATCATAGAGGAATTAACATTAATTTGATGGAGAATGAACTCGAAGAACATGAGTTGGCAGACATGCAGGATAATGAATTTTTCAAAAGATTCCGGCTGTCGATGGCCAACAGCTGATTTATGTAAACATGTTGTCACTTGAAGGCAGGGTTCCCAATTTTAACATCTATTTTGAGAGGTATTGCCAACTGAAAATAATGCTTTTTGTCGGTATATTGAGAAAACCAAAGTTGTTAACGGACAGTTTATCGGCCTAATAAATTTATGTCGACATTTAGTAACAGGCAGTTTGTCGATACATTGAGAAAACGGGCCTCAGACTTTATAAACCCATTTTTAACCACAAAACTAAACATGGTATTGCATGATTCTTCTATTTAAAAAAAAACTGTCTCTTTTTTCCAATAATTATAAGTAATTATTTTGTTTCATATCTTTTACCCATTTATCTTATCACTAATATGTTATTTATATAAACGTTTTTTTACTATTTACTTAAGCTTCTTTAAATAACCATTAATGACGATGTCAGTTCTTCAAACTATTGTATTGTACTTAGTAGTACCAACAGTAAATATTATTTATATTTTTTCTTTTGTTATAATTTGTATTTTGCATATGATGCCTACCTGTTGGTATTAAGTAGAATTAAATAATAATTTCCGTAATGTGGCAAAACACACTACATAGTTGAATGAATCATTGAAAATATATATTTCATTTTATTATTATGAATAATAGACGACAGTACTTTTGTAGAGATTGAAGTGTCATTTCAATTGTTGCCCTTGTTGTAGAGTAATTATCGGGCTAAACAGTTGGTATTATGAAATAGTGTTAATTAGAATTATATAAAAACTAGAAAAAATTTATTTTGAAATTGGTGATTTTGAAGTGGAATGCAAAGATCGCCCAGGCCAGTCAAAAAGGAGCTTGCAAAATCATTGGAAATTACCCAAACAGCAATTTCAAAACGTTTTCGAGCAGCAGTATTCATCCAAAGGAAAATTGGGTACCATACGAATTGAAGCCGACCATTCCCCGTCCGCCTAATATTTGTTTCGATCGATGCAAATCGTTTCACTTTGGAACAGCCGATATTGGCTTGCTTCGTTCTTGGCCTCTAAAGATGAGCAGTTCTTTTGGTTCGGAATCCATGTGTTGCCAGAAAGGTGGGAAAAGATGGCCATTACTTTGAATAAATTTATATTGTAGAAATGTTTCAAAATAAAAGCTAAAAATTTGAAAAAATCCCGAATTTTTAAACTTTATTTTACTTTTAAAATAACGCTTCATTTTGAAAAACCCTATCGCTCAGTAATTGTTTGAAACAAATCACTTTAAATCACTATTGTAAAAAAACTCAGCAATTTGTTTGCCATTAACAATTGCCGTGCGATTTATTAGACCTCAACTTATGTTGTAATTCCTATATAAATATCATATAATGAAACTTCTAGCTAAAATAAACTATCCATATACAAAATGATATTGTGTTAATTTTGGATTTAGTGTTGGCTTTAATGGTATTAAGTTTGTTTATTTAATTGATTTTTTCTTGTTCACTACGCAAGTTATAAAACCATTAAAGAATGTAGAAAAATAAAAACAAGAATGAATGGAATTTCAAATGCTTGGATTTTGTATAATTTGGAATGTGCAGGTAGATTGTTTAATAAGAAAATAGTAGTAATTACTCAGAAGTTTTTCGAATTTTTGTAAGGAGGTAATTTGCTGGCTTAATTAAGAGAATAAATTTGTTTTGTTGTTAAATCATTGAAAGATTAATGGCTTAGATATAATTTAATAGGTCTAAATATATGTAAATCGATGATTAGTTAAAAGATTACAATTAAAAGGAACTGAATCCACACTGTATAGTTGTCCTGATAATAAATACTTCGAGGTTAGGGTATCCCTATACTACGTCATTTTATCAGAAACTGCATTATCGATAGTAATACTGTTTTGTCATTATCTGTAAAAAAAAACATGGTTGCCCATTGTTTGCAATATCAAATGTAAACATAACCTATAAACAATGCACAATGAAGGCAGCACATTACAAAAATATATTTAAATTTGCATATTTAAGCACTAATCATGAAACATTCTTTAATATCCCAGCAGTTCAGCAATGTCTGATCACTTGGCTGACGCCAATTTATATATTCCAGGTCATTTGACACGCATGTGATCTTTGTAGTGCAGAGTGAATTCAATTGGTTACTTTATACATTACATGTAATATTGCGTGAAGACAATTGACACCTGAGTGTCTCTAAGTAATCAAGAGTGTAGTCACTTTAAACGTTAATTGTGTACTGTAATTTTAATGAGTATCTCGTACAAACTTGTGGTTTGATATAAATTGTGTTGATGTAATTCTCATACTGTTTATTTTCAGTATACTTTTTGCTTCAGTATACTTTTTGCTTAAGTATACTGACATCCCATGTAACCTAACGTGAAATCAATTGTCTCTTTAGTAACTACTTTACACATTTATTTTGTACTGAACTTTAGAAAGAAGTAATATATTTGAGATTTGCCGGAGGAGGGTTTGGTTTCAAACAGTCGGTTATTAGACTGTCTATGAGATGTCTTTTTAATTGAATATTTGAGGTTAATTAGCACACGTACATGTTAAAATAACTGGTAATTTAGCTGATCAAGGGACGTTAGGTAGCTAGTAAGGTAACTGACTCTATGTAAACAGTATGTGAATCCAAGCTTGACTACTTTGGACCAGTTATCGGACAGTAACACCCTGCTTAGGACATGCACTGTGAAAATAACTAGTCAGCTAATTCGGGTCAGTATCCAAGAACTGCAGGGATTTAACAAAATTCCAATTTTACACAAGTTTCTAAACAAATCACAATCACACAAAATACCATAAAATCACTTATTTACTGCTTCAAATGGGGTAAATATTCTCTGGAACTGGCCTTAATATACTCAACTTTTTACAGATACAGATTCATTTTAAACGATGTTATGAATCCATACACTGAGGAAAATATGCCTCTTGATTACAAAATTCAGCTCGACAATGACCCCCAACACACCTCTTGTGTTGTAACCTAGTGGTTACAGTCCAACGAGTTAAGCTACGTTTCTGCAAACACCGTAATCGGCACCGAAAACGAAATTTGCACCGAATTTCGTTTTCGGTGCCGATGTTCTGAAGTATCCTGCCCAATCGCCAGGTCTCAATTCCATAGACAATCTAAGGAAAATTGTAGATCGCAAAATATGGACGTAAAATTATACCACAAAGGAAGCTTTACTCTTTGTCTATACCTGATAAATTTGTATCATAAAATATAAACAAAATGCTTGTCAAGATTAAAAATTATCAAGTGTAGCCTCCATTTATTAGTGTTATTGATTCGTTATGACAAAGTTGTTAGTGCTTTTCAGAGCTGTAAATGCATCATTCTTTTTTGATTTTAATTCATTATGAATTAGCTAAATTTTGAATTGAAAAAATGAATTGAATGAAATTGAATCAATTCAAACGAATTAGGCAGAAATGAGTTGCAATTCATTTGAATTGAATTGATTTTGAATAAATTCAATTGAATTAGAAAAAAGAATTGGAAATTCAAATGAATGAATCAAAAATGAGTTGCAGTCAATCAAATTCAAGGGGGAATGATAAATTTCTCCTACCAAAATGAAAATATCCAGTACAAAAATTTAAAAGCCTTGTCCTGTATCAGCGCCTGATCAATGAAAACAAGGTGTTTGGAGTTTGTTTCTTCAAGAAGAACTGATTTTTATTTTGAAATATGCTGAACGACAAAACACATTTAATATTCAATAATTTTTGAAATTTTGTGCCCCACGATTGCCCAACGACAAACTTTTTGAATTGGAAACGAATTGCAATTCATTTTTACCAAATTCATTTGAATTGATTCAAATTTCATTCATTTCTTTTTTTTGTGTGAGTGATTCGCGAATTAATTCAAAAATGAATGATTAATTTACAGCTCTGATTAATAATAATTTATATTTATTCTAAAATAAATAATATTTGTGCGTCATTTTGTGGAATATGAGATGAAAAAGTTTTAAAAATACTGTTTTCTTTGTGGTTGAAACAGGATTTCGAAAGTTAAATATAAACAAGCAATTAATGGTTATGATTTAAACCAATTATCCAAAGAAAAGGCTATGTAGAAAAATATTTAATCCTAACGATTTGAGGAGTTGAGAATTTAAGGAAACATTACACTAAAATTAAGTATTTTTCTTTAATTTGAAATTAATTTTCTGGTTGTCCTATTTTATAATTCAATTGAGTAGTGGATTACTTAATCTTACTATGTATATTACAACATTTTTATAAACATTGCTATAAATTCATTGAACTTTTGTTATTTTTTCCCACCTTTATTCTTTAAAAACCTTCAATTTCCTAAAAGCAAGTCACTGACTGCCTCCCTTAAATGGCAACAAACAAAAGATTAAAGTTCTTTTAACTTAATTAATAGTTGCTAAAAAAATAAAATTCGCAAATACATTAAAATAAATTGATTTTCAAACAAAATGAAACAACAAACCAAAGACTAGCCAGAAAACAAGTACTTTTTAAACAAACAAAAGTTTCCAAATGAAAAAGTACTTTTGTTTTGTTAGTTTATCAATAAAAAAAAAAGTTCACCACCACCCCATTTAAAGTTGAGTGACCTTAATTAAGTTCAAATACACACATGACAAAGAACCAGTAAATAAAAGTAGTTAAAAGAAACTGCTAAATAACAGCAAATGAAAAAAGAAACTCCCAAAAATACATTTTTAAAAATAACAATAAAACAAAAGCATACAATTTATTCAAGATTAAAAATACATACTTTAAAGATTCCACCACATATTCCGGCAGTCCCTCTGTCTTGGATAAACACAAATAGCGTGTAGTTTGCCGACCAAATAGAATATTTTCACGCCATAAATCAGCATCGGAGTCTTGATCGTAAGTACGATTGATGGTTGTGAAATTTTTGGGGCATCTGAAATTCATAAAACAAAAGAGTTGGAAACAAATTAAAATAATTATAAGGTTGATTAAATAGAATGTGAGAAATTTCTATTAAAAATAAAGAAAACAATTCTTTGTTTAAGATAAGACTTTAAAGGAAACTGTTATTGTTTTATAATCTTCTTAAAAAAGTTAAAAATAACTCTAAAATTTAAAGTGCATTTATTTAAGATTTAAAAATGTTTATTATAACATTTTTAAGTCAATTCCTCATTTCCATTCATAAAACTAAGAAGTACCTTCCCAAAAACCTTTAATATTTTTAATTAACTTTTTTATTATTCTATAAAATCTCTGCTATGTGCTTTAAAATTAAAAGTTCATTCAATATATTGCACAAAATCAAAGAAAATTTAATTTTTATTGCGGAAACTAGAAAATTGTAGAATAATTTATGTGTTTGGCCTCATTGTGCGTTGTATTTATAGGTTTTGTTTACATTTCATATTGTAAACAAAGCTGCGCCATGTATTTTAACGGTATGTAGCAAAACTGCAATAATGTCGATAATGCTGTTTGCAATAATATTGCGTGGCAGGGATGGAAAATTGAGAACGCAAAACCAATTACATAATACTTATTTTAAATTAAAACAACTGAATTATTCAAAAATATTAAATTATTTTGATGATTTATTCGCATTTAACGAGTTAACAGGGAATAGAAATGCGTTTTTGATTAAAACTGCATCTCCACGGCAAACATATGTTCATTTTTAGATTCAAAAGAATTTTGAAAGTTATTTCAACAAAAATTTAATTGTATGAAAGTGAAAGCTTGCATAATCATTACTCAAGCAGTAATTTTAAAACGTTTCAAGCAGCAGGATTCATCCAATAGCAGGGAAATTGGGTACCATACGAATTGATGCCGAGAGACCTTGAAATGCCTTGATTTTGAAATAACCATTTTTCCACCGAATCATTAGGTTAGGTTATAAAGGCAGGTAGTTATCAACCAGCTCACTTGGGTCCATTAAATTGGTCCCTTTGTGTTACCCTTAGGATCATGCTCAGGGCCTCAAGAGGTCCTTCACATGTCAGAAATGGGTTCAATGCCGAACCAAACTGACGGACGAATGAACGAACGAATCCATCCTCCTGACATCCAGAGTAGATAGATCCGCTAGGCCGTGCAAAAATGGACTACCTATTGTCGCAGTCCGCACCCCTGCTAGGGCAGGGCAAAGACAGAGGAGATGTTCAATCGTCTCATCCTCGTCTTCATCATGGCAACTCCTACAGAAGTCATTGTATGGAGTATTTAATCTTCTAGCATGCGCACCTATCAAGCAATGCCCCGTGAGCACTGATATCAGAGCTCGTAGCCTAGCCCGAGGTAGCCTCGTGAGGGACATTGACCTATGATGGTCAAATACGGGCCAAGTGAGTCTCGACATCGAGCAATTTGTCAAATTAGACCATCTGAGCTAAGCAGACTCAAATAATTTACGCTGTATGGTTGACTGACAGCAAGATAGCGGTAAACCGACCAAGTGATCGATCACGTCAATTTGTAGACGTGAGCCTCTTTTGGCCAGTTCATCCGCAATAGCATTGCCACTTACACCAGAGTGACCAGGCACCCAGAATAACTCCAGGTTAGAATGTCTCGCCATCTCATTAAGAGATACCCGGCATTCATGTACCAATCTGGATGTAGAGTAGACGCCGAATCATTACTTGCGATTAAAAATGGATCCATTACAATAACCCGAAGTGTACACAGAGAAAACAGATTAGCAGTAGCAATCGAATTTGTAGCCAATCGAATGATTCTGACTTAGTGACCGATTTTTAAGACTTAATCTTTTAAACTCTCACTTAACAGTACTCTCAAAGTTCGATCACCTAAAGTCCTATAAACGTTTAACATTATTTTATATACAATTAAATAAATCTACTTACTTTTCATAATCCTCAACAATCTGCAATGATGTAATCGGTCGGTTATCGGGTAAAAAACTCATTATGGAGGTGATAACATTCTTCTGTGCCATAGAGCCCATATTGTTGTTGGTGGTTTGTAATAGTGGCGATTTGGGTGATGATGATAATAAACCATTATTTACTCCAGTTTGTATGTGTTTACCCGCTTTATTCATATTTATAGAATATGTAAATAAAGCGGTCTTTATTTGGCTTGGTTATCTTTTATTTTTTTTTGGAAATATTTTTGTACAAGCAAAGATTTAATAAATTTTACTCTTTTCAAACTTTCACCTACGTTTCCGCTACAGCAAGTGGTTTTTTTTAATATGGGTTTTTTTTCTTCTAAAACAGCAGCAGCTATAAAACGAAAACAAACAAACAATTTTATTTGAATATATTAGTCATCAGAAATCACATAATATTAATATGGTTATTTGAATGAATAATAAAAAATCTTGGTTTTAAGAGTTAAGGCTGATCATGAATGAATGTATAAACTTACATACAGCACGTTTGATTGACGCACAAAAAGTATACATATGAACAAGTAAAACAATGCGTTAACACTTGATTTTTTTTAGCACAGCTTAAGTAGAAAGAGTTTTTAATGTTTATTTTGAACTTGACACTTGACAAACTATGTTACCTACTTAGTAATATACATTATAACCTTCAGTTAGAAATATAAAAAGAGTTTCAATAAACATTTACTGCAAATAATTTTAAATAAATATTATTTACTTGACACTTTTCACAGCACAATTTGGTATTTTGGGATTTTTTTCATCAAAAGAGAACTGTCAAAATCTGTCTTAATAAAATATTTGTATCTGAAATTCGAAAGTCTGGCTGACTTCATAAACGCATTTTGTAAAGCTTGTCCATGCGCATTCTTTACAAAACATTTATGCGTTCATGAAAGTCAGAAAGTATTGCTTTGCCTTGTAATTGCTTTGCATTACTGCGTTTATGAAGTCGGCCTCTATTTCAATCTTAAAATTTAAGTCAGTTATTGGAGAAAATATTTGTGTCTATTGATTTTGGACATTTGTTTATGTACTGTAGTTTATTTACATCTTGATTTAATGAAATGTCTATTTTAAAATTACTTTGATACGAATCTGAAACTACGCTTACCATCCCTGAAGAGGATATCAATTTAAACTGAATGCCAATTTATAAAAAGAAGAAAAGTACATTTAATCATATACAAATACACAAAGATCGGAAAATCTCCTGTCAAAGACCTAACTCAGTTGCCAAAAACCTATATATATATCCATATTTTTAAATTAATCTGTGACTACCCTTTCTTATTTAATTGTTTCCCTATTTTTGTTGCACATATCAAATATTTATATACATAAATAAATATAAAACTTAAATTACTGCAATATTTATGGTAAATAAACATTATGCCTTAATATGAGTTTTCACAAAAACTCGTAATTCTATTTTATTTTTTGCAATAATAATGTGCAAGGTCTGAAGACAAGGCTAGAATTTTTTCATTATTAATACACACTTAATGATTCAATGAATATTTATGAATCTGAGCATAATAAACAAAGGTTTGTAATTAAATTCTATGAGCCAGAAATGTGCAAAAGCCATTCAACTTAAGTTTGTGCAAAATAATACAAAAAAATAATAATAATTGTTAACAAAAATTGTAATATGAGTATGATATTTTTAAGGATTTTCATATTTTATTTAAACAAATGTTATTGTTTTCAGTTTAAATCACAGTTAAACAATTTTATGTTGATTTAATAATCAATCAGAAGCAGTGATAGAAAATAAGGGATCCACTTGTTTTCAAAATGTTATTAGCTATAATTTATTAGTCCCCTTTTACAATGCAGAAATTGAAAGGCAGACAGACGAAGTTTGTCGGCGAGGGGTTGAAGAGGTAGAGTGCGTATTACACAGGTTTAGGTTAGTTCAAAAGAGAATGAGAAAAATGTCTACCTTTCAATTTCTGGATTGTAAAAGGGGTCTTAGTTAAAATTCACCATCATTCACTGAGAGAAATCTGGAGTGAACAACATACAGAGCTGATCCTTTTAATAATCTCGAATTCTAATCGATAATTGACGTCTGCAGTAGTAACGGACAAGGATCTCAAACTACTATTGGAAGTCTTGGAATCAATATTCATTGAATCATTAAGTGTGTATTAATAATGAAAAATTATTTAAAATTCACCGCAATTTACTGAGAGAAATCTGGACTATCTCACTAGTGAACAACATCCTTTTAATAATCCCGAATTCTAACCGATAATTGACGTACGCACTAGTAACTAGTCTCGTAAACTGCTGTCGCCATACTGGTAACATTGTCCTAGAAATGGTGTGAACTCCTCTAAGAAGTATCTGGCGATATAAAATCCCTCATTTTAATAATCCAAAGTCAACCTATTTCTATCTGAAAGCACTTAGTGCATTAAGATATTGTATATTTAGTACTTAAATTAAATTGGAATCTAAATACACAATTTCACAATGATGATATTGTTACGAAATTGTACTTGAATTCAAATATAACGATTTTAAGGGCTGATTTAAAAGTAGCATAATCTGTGGGCATTGTTAAATAAAAGCTTTCAGTTGATTTGATCGTAAGTTGGCAACGCAGTATTCGAATATTCAGTTAAAGAACATTGTAGAAAGTACACCACAGATGGCGTATGATCTAGAATATTCGAACTTTGACAGTTAAAGAGCTTTCTAGATGGTAATGCAGTGTTATAAATAGTGGCAGAGGTTGCAGTCGTGAGTGAGTTGATCAGAGACGCTTTTCGAAGAAACATCATCTATGTGCCTTAAAGTGTGTTGTGTTTTTTTCAAGTAAATTCGTGTACATTATAAATTGTGTCTGTAATTCTGAGAATTTATAAACGTGTATAAAAAAAACATTGAGTGGCTATTTAATTCTGTTGTTGTTGTACATAAGAAAGAAATAAAGAGTTGTTACAATTTTCAAACGGCTTTTATTTGCAATCAAAAGTATCCGGTTTATTTAAAGGAAATAAACCAGCGTTTTAAAAAGGTTAAAACGTAACAATATATATTTGCAAAATGTCCGTAGGTCGTTAGCAAACCATTTAATCCCTATGGCGCTGACATATATTGGTTGGTGTTGCAGAAGAAGAGCCGCCAATGGGGATTAGATGCTCATATCAAGTTCACTCTCTCAACAAACACAATTTGGTATTAACTGTTGACTATATAACACGCAAACAAAATTCTAACCTATCCGGCATATCGATGGAGATGCCGGATAGGTTAGAATGAATCTATATACGAAGCATAAATCAATGGCGCTCACTGATATCATATGCAATGCGTTCACTAGATGATAGAGGGAAAAAGTTCATTAATAATGAATCATTATGTCTTTTGACGGAAACCGAGATTTATTGTTAACTCTTTGTTTGCACTTAGGGGATAACCCTTACTCAAGCAATGCGTTGTGTTGACATTAGGCAAACAGCTTATGTAAGGGAGTGGTGTTTTTGGACATTAGATTTAAATTTTCCACATTGAAAGTGACAGATAAAACTGCATGAAGTTTATTCCACATACGGACGGCTAAAGAACAAATTTTCAAATATCCAAAAAAAAGTGAAACACAATTCACATTGCCACTCAATAAAGTTGGATACCCTATTGGCACCTTCGTCCTCTCTTGTCGATAAACTCCAAAATAGACTTCGAAGCACCGATCCATACACGAGTGTTGTATTCCATTTTCGGTGATCATATGAAGTGAAATATTTCGTACACCGTTTTCAAACCGAATGCACTTGAATGCTTCTTTCGATACTTGAACAATATGTTTAGTCCAATTCTCATGTCTAGAACATCAAAAGCTTCGATTCCTTAATATTTAAATCGCCCATGGAAACAGATGAAGCAACATATTATCCTGTAGAAGCTTTACATTATATAAAATTTAACATTGACTCCCAAAACCCTTTGGATATATTACCTCATAAAACAGTTGTAAAAAGAGAAAAAGATGTTGCGACTACAATCGCTTTGGAACGACCCAAGTCTCAATCGATCGGTTTAAAAAACTGTAAATGTCATAGGTTATGATTAGAAACCTAAAAATTAACATTGTCTCCCAAAACCCTCTGGATATACTGGCTCATGAAATTGTTGCACAAAGAGACAAAGATGTTCCCACAACAGCTGCATCTTCGATTTGAAACGACCCGAGTCTCAATATGTCTAAGAGATTTTCTCCTTGCGAAAGCTAGGGTCAGCCAAGAATAAATGTATAAAGGGAGGACTGCTTCTTATGGATAGAGAAAGTAACCATCCCTTGATGGTTAGAAATGTGGTAGAAGGAATGGACAATGATGGCGTGTAAATGAAGATACTATGGTTAATGAAATGATATATGATAGATAGAGATATCGATAGAGAACTAGTAAGTTAGTAAAGTTAGTAGATGGTTAGTAAAGTTAATAGAAATAATGGATGATACCTAGCATTTATCTAAACTAGCCAAAAAAATGTAGCATGTTACACGTCTATAAAATTGTATATCTTATAGACGTGTAATATTAATATAATAATGAGTCCCATTCTTGATTGATATTTTGAAACATTCGTTTCAAAACTATTTCATATGAAAGCCGCAAAACCTTATAAATTATATTGCGAATATATAGACCAAGACGGATACAAAGATACTGACTATCACCCCTATATACATGAAATATGTTCCCTGTTACTATATTTCGTTCATCAACTTTGTTCACGTGAAAAAATTGCGCATGTTGTGAAATTTTTAGACGGAATTTTGTAAACAATATACAGCTGTTACAAACAAAATCAACTATTGTGAATGAAAAGTTAATAGGAATATGACGATAGCAATTTTCTCTTCGAGGGAAATGAATATTTCATGGGAACATAAATTTCATATGTTTTTACCAATAAAGGTGATTATGTCATTGTAATTTGCAATAATGGAAGAGACTTATTTTCAATTGGTTCTGTAAAAGAATGAACAGGTCAAAGGTACTATATACTTCCTTCTCTGAACCTCAGGGTAGAATCAGAGTACCAAAGAAATGCTATATAGTATCCTAAATAAAAAGCTATGACGTTTCGCACCTAAATAACCCCAACTGTCTGACTGTATATAGCGCCAACTTATCATTAGCTTTTCTGACAAGATCTGCATTATATTATGAAAGAAATAAATGAATGATTCCAATAAATATGTCTTTCACCATCTACTTATTGATATGTGTTAGAATTTTGTAGATCAAAGTAGATCAAGAAAATATTGTTACGTTTTAACCTTTTCAAAACGCTGGTTTATTTCCTTTAAATAAACCGGATACTTTTGATTGCAAATAAAAGCCGTTTAGTAGTTTGAAAATTGTAACAACTCTTTATTTCTTTAAAATGTACAACAACAACAGAATTAAATAGCCACTCAATGTTTTCTTATACACGTTTATAAATTCTCAGAATTACAGACACAATTTATAATGTACACGAATTTACTTGAAAAAAACACAACACACTTTGATGATGTTTCTTCGAAAAGCGTCTCTGATCAACTCACTCACGACTGCAACCTCTTCCACTATTTATAACACAGCATTACCATCTAGAAAGCTCTTTAACTGTCAAAGTTCGAATATTCTAGATCATACGCCATCTGTGGTGTACTTTCTACAATGTTCTTTAACTGATTATTCGAACTCGAATACAGCGTTGCCAACTTACAATCAAATCAACTGAAAGCTTTTATTTAACAATGTCCACAGATATGTTACAGTTTTACAGCACTGTTACTTGAAAGCATTATGCTACTTTTAAATCAGCCGTTAAAATCGTTATATTTGAATTCAAGTACAATTTCGTAACAATATGTTTTAAACAATTATGAAATACATAAAGATATTTATTATAATATTTAAAAAGTAAACAATTTTGTGAATTAAAAATATTTCCAAACTTGTTAACAATATTTAATAAAGAGCACGCAAACACATTACAGTTTTCTGCATTTGTCAGTTACATTTTTAGGAAATCGAAAGTCAAAATGAAATTGAAATGTATTGAGCGCAAATATGATTCATTACTGTGAAAGTTTTTTTTTACAATTTTAAATGCATTTAAATAAAATATATTATTGAATTTATGGTGCATACGATGGGCATGTTATTAGATAAGAAATTGAAATGTTAAATGTTAAGAAATAATAAAAATAATTAATACCATAACAAATTAAATTAGTATTTTTTTAGTTCATAAGAATAGTAAATACATAAACAAATATTAAACAAGTAATAGAGCTATATTCGGCTGTGCCGAATCTTATATACCCTTCAACAAATATTACTTCAAAATACAAATTTTAAATATTTTTAGGTAAAACATTTTTTTTAAATTTTAAATTTTTTTTTTTTTAAATTTTAAAAAAGATTTTTTTAAAATACAAACAAATTTTAAATATTTTATTTTTTTTAAATTTAAATTTTTTTTTTTAAATTTTAAAAAAGATTTTTTTTCAAATACAAATTTTAAATATTTTTAGGTAAACAACATTTTTTTTTTCGAATTGTTATTTTAATTTTTTTTTTAACTTTTAAAAAATTTTTTTTTGGTGAAAAAAAAAATCGGTTTAAAAAATAATTTTTCCTATTTGGGCCCATTGTAGGTCCAACTTACTATGGTCTTATATACGTCATTGCAAAGGTCTTTGAAATATCTATCATCAGATATCCATATTGTCTATCTACTTAATAATCCAGATATAGGTCAAAAATCGAGGTTGTCCTGGTTTTTTCCTTATATCTCAGCCATTTGTGGACCGATTTTGCTGATTTTATTTTGCGAAAGTATGTCTGACAGAATTATTGAAGATTTGGATGCCGAAGATATCTGGGATCTTCAGAAAATTTATTTCAACAGACGGACAGACAGACAGGCTTAATCGACTCCGCTATCTATAAGGATCCAGAAGATATATACTTTATAGGGTCGGAAAATTATATTGTGGAAATTACAAACGGAATGACAAACTTATATAATCCCTTCTCACGAAGGTGAGGGGTATAAAAAGTAATGGTTGGAAGATAGAGTTTATTAACTCTTTTAAAATACACCCACTGGTAATACGGTTGGTGTTTATTTAAACTGCTTTGCAACTAGGGTTTTTATCCCAAGAGCTCCCGGTACAAATTTCCCGGTAATTTTTCAAATTTTTCACTCCCGATTCCCGGGATTTTTAGTCGGGAAGACCGGGAATTAAAAACTGACGAAAAGTTTTTTACAGTTTTTTGCTTATATCTCGGCAACAATAGATCGCTTATTATTTTCGTATGAAAATTTAAAAAGTGAATTCATTATTTATATCATTTATCTTATTGAATCATTCAAATTTCTTCTTCAAATCCATAACAAAATAGCTTCAAAAATTTATTAATTAATTAAATTTTTCTTCAAATCAAATCTACTACAAAAAGGCTTAAGACAACTTTTTCAATAAATTTTGTAAATGATTTGATTTAACAAAAATTTAATCATTCAAAGTTTGAATAAATTCTGTTATTAATTAACTTTAAAATTAATTCAGTTTAACAAAGGCTTTGGAATGAATCTAAAAAATTAAATATTAGGAATGGATTTATGGAATGAAAGGCTGACATTATTTAATTACGGATTAAGATTTTAGTGAATTAAGCTCAAATTTTATTAATTAATTCGAAGCTCTGATATTTAATAATTATAACACTAAGTTTTTATATGAAATTTGGCTATAATATTCCTAATTTACAGTATCATTATATATTTCGGGAATAGCCGGGTACCCGGGAATTTAGAAAAAAATTTCCCGATTCCCGGGAATCAAAAAATGGTCGGGAAATTAAAATTCCTATTTGCAACTCGCTGTTACTATTCATGTGCACAGTGACATCTTCTAGTAGTTTCATGAATTATCTAAAGGAAAAAGCTAGAATGTTCTATTTCCACAATGATCATCTATAGCTTTTAGCAGCTTTAACAGTTAATGTTAAAAATACATATAAACAATGTTAATAACAGCGTGTTATCAGCATTGTTTCTACTGTGGGAAATGTTTACAATCAGCCGTTAAATTCAAATTCATAATCAAACTTTCTTAACAATATTCTTCAATGGACTCTAGGAAACATTTTCCATATCTGCAAGCTGTTAACAAGTGCTCCAACATACGAATCAATATATTTATCCATTAAATAATAATAGAAATTCATTTCTTTAGCCGGTATTTTTCACAATATGAGCTCAAATTCCAAACACTTAATAAAGAGGCCATAAAAATGTGTTTAGCTTTTCAATTCTTTTCTTTCTTTCAGCTGTGGTGTGGCAGCTACACAAAATATCAACAAAAAAATACAACATTTGTATATAATTACCAAGTACTTTTATAGTACGTACACACTTCAAATAAACACTGCAAGTAAGACACGCTACGCTGTCCATAATGACGATGACGATGCAATTGACGACGATGATTATCAACAATATAATGATGAGGTTGAATGTGGAAAGTTTAACAACAAAATAAAAAAGACAGACATTCAAAGTATTAAATGCCACCAAAGAAAGCAACATCGAAAGAAAAAACCTCAAATTGCAAATTTATTTGCAAAGAAAACACATACCAAGTTTTTTATTTCATTTCATTTTGTGTGGCATGAAATAGTGTAGACTTTTTGACGAGACTAACAAGTGCAATAAAATTATTCAGGAAGGAAAAAAAAATAAATGGCAAAATATCGTTCATAAGAACGAAGACCACAACTGCTACTCGCTAGAAGTAATCAAGCCAATAAACTATAACAGAAATGTGGCATAAAAAACTAAAGAATATTTTGTTTGCGCTTTGTTGTCTGTTTGCAATACGAGATGGAAAATTTTTCTAAAAAACCAAAAAAAAAAAAACATACATAGTTTAAGGATATATGATTGCCAAGTAAAAATAATATGAAAATATTCTTAGAATTTCCTTATAAAACTTGTAATTTCAAAACTACCAGATGTCAATGAATTATTTCAATTATAGAATAAATGCCGAGATTGGCATTTAGATTTACCATTTTTCAAATCACTCCTAAAAGTGGTCATTCATGGTTCCCGTTGTGATATCTGGGTAGGGAATGCCAGGAGGAAAGTAATTCCCCATAACAGATCAGTTCGAGTTTTTAACCAAACCATCCAGTATAAAACCACCCAGGCTTTAAACTTTCGTCTCCATTAGAAAGAATTCGCTGGACAGTGGAAGAAGAGAAGTTATTATATGGAAAACACATTCCGTAGTTGATCACTCGCAATGTTTATCAGTTTTGGGGTTTAGCAACAGTCGTATTTAGACCATATGTTTTTATCTTCGCACATGTGATCTCAAGCGAACACTGTGAAGCCTCTAATATTTTCTCTGTAGAAACACCGAAAGACTTAGGTGGTTATCGAACCCGCAAAACGCAGACAGATATTCTAGCACACTATCATCTAGTTTCTCGGGGTACCCTTTATTTGGGCACCGTTTGCGCATATTTATAGCATATTTCATAGACGTATCATTATTCAATAATTAGACTTCTCATTTAGATAAGAAATTCGCTACGAATTCATCGACATCTTGTTCGGAAATACCAAGCATTTTAGGGCCAGATTAGATGACGTGTAGACAATCAGTGTATATCCGAATATCTACAATGTATACTCTGTAAATCCTCAGCCAGTTCGCGACTGAGATTTCAGCCTGAAGAACACTACACTGATCCAGTTGTCTGAAAGACACAATCGTATCAGTTTGTGCGATATACCTCCGATTTCGAGACATCAGTAATGATGTAAAATTTGTTTACGTGAAGTTTCCTATCGAAGAAGGGTCTGGGAGTGCGGTAATCATTGTTATCCGGAAGTCCTTCCATACAGCCCAATATGGCTGGATGGCTTAAAATCCTCCGGTTCCATACTCCAGTTGTATCAAGTCTTATGGCAGTAATGAGAGCAACGCTTTGTTCAAAATGTCAATAGGAAGTCAGTTTAATATGGCAAACAGGGCATTATATAGTGTAGTGAGTATTTCGTCTCTGATCATCAGTGCCGGGTATCATTTCAAAGAATTTATGGTATGACGACCATATTAAAAATCCATTTGATGTACCTGGGTGTAAAGCCCCATGTACTTTATATAGCCTTCCTATATGAATAAAAAAAAAAAGGCGGCGGCCTTAGACCCACTCTCCTAAGCGTTATAATTCCACGATAGTTTTGAATCCAGAATAACTTTCAGATATTTTGCCTTTGAAAAAAGTATATAATTTTTCACGGAATTCACACTAAGTGCACTTTTGTTGCTCCAGGTAGAGTGTCCGGAAAGCCAGTTCGATTCTTTGCGAGATAGTGTGCATATATTTTCTAGACACTGTCACGGAGACATCTCTCGCATGCGCAACACTGTTTTAAACCATAAAGTCGAACTCTATAAGTAGTAAATATCACAGTAAGGTTGATGAGAATTCATTGAGGAGGCCCGCGTTTGCCCTAATATAGATGGCAGTTTAAACCACAGTATAGAACATTACCCTTAGGCCCAGAAGTCCATCTATAAAGGTAATAATGAACTGATCAAGTCCCTGTAGGGTAGTCATTATGGGACATCAATCCCCATATCCAGGGTTTTCAGAAGGAAGGAGGTATGAAGACCACATTTCACCTAATCCATGAATCCGGAATATGAATAACAGCTCCACAACGACTTTTAGCTAACTAGTGATGATGAACCCTAATGCTACAGTGATAACATGTCCAGATTTTTCGAAGCTTCAATCGTAGGTCTTTCAGTTGTTCAATTTTAACCTCAATCGTAGGAGTTTATTTTGCTTAATTTTAGTTTCAATCGTAGGTCTTTATGTTGTTCAATTTTAGCTTCAACTTTAGCTTGAATAGTCTTCTAAAACTTCACGGTGGTTTTTCAATGAATGAATTATGAATATTTTAAAGGATTCTGTAATTTACAAGATCAAACTCGTAGCACAATCCACAATTCTTACATCCACAGAGACTTAGATGTACCCTTGGTCAAAGATGAATTCAGAAAAACTCGAGAAGCTTATTTATCAAAATTACATCATCATCCGAACCCGCTCGCAAGGCTACTTACAGTAACTCAAGACAGCTCGAGGCTGCGTAGAGCTGATTTACCACTCATCTAATTTTCCAAATATGATTCTCCACTGAGAGTTTTAAGATTTAATTACATATTGTAAGGCCTAGAAATTAAAGGCAGGAATAATATTATAATAAACGTATAAAAAAAAAACTCGTTTTCTTAATAAAATCCATTGTGATATGCTGTGTATGACATGTTTCTCGAAATCACAGTTCTTCCACATCAAGGCGATTCAATTCGGAAACGAATCCGACAGAGGAGACATCACCAAGAGTTCCAATAATCCGGTCATGTCAAAATTGTGAAATTCTTATACTTATTATTATATATTAAACCATCCCAATGTTGCATCTAGTAATCTGTATCTCTTATCTGCTAAAACCGGACAGCGAAAGTATAGTTTAACACCCTCTCATCATAATTTTTTAATCGAATGAAATCGAAATTTAATTTTAATCTTGTTGGATTCCACAAGCAACCGAAATGGCTCAATTGGGTCCAATTGTTAGGTTCCCATTCCGTATTCCTACAGGAGACATTACCAAGAGTTCCAATAAACCGGTCATGTCAGAATTGTGGAATTCTTATCTAATTAAACCATCCCGATTTCATTACAGAGACTCAACCTAAATAGATCCATAAAATTTTACTGGAACGTTGCATCTAGTAATCTGGATCTCTTATCTGCTAATACCGGACAGTGAAAGGATAGTTTAACACCCTCTCATCTTCATTGACATTTGATTTTGAAATCGAAATTTAATTTTAATTTTGTAGGATTCCACGAGCAACCGAAATGGCTCAATTGGGTCCAATTGTTAGGTTCCCATTCCGTATTCCTAGAGGAGACATTGCCAAGAGTTCCAATAATCCGGTCATGTCATAATTGTGGAATTCTTATCTAATTAAACCATCCAGATTTCATTACAAAGACTCAACCTAAATAGATCCACCAAATTTTACTGAAACGTTGCATCTAGTAATCTGGATCTCTTCTCTGCTAAAACCGGACAGTGAAAGGATAGTTTAACACCCTCTCATCTTTATTTTTGGATCGAATGAAATCGAAATTTAATTTTAATCTTGTTGGATTCCATGAGTAACCGAAACGACTCACTTGGGTCCAATTATTAGGTTCCTATTCCGTTTTCCTAGAGGAGACATCGTCAAGAGTTTTAATTAGCCGGTCATGTTAAAACTGTGGAATCCTTAGCTATATTAAACTATACCGATTTCATTACAGAGATCTATCCTAAGTAGATCCTCCAGATATTGCAGAAACGGTGCAATCTGAATCTTATATAAGCTAAAACCGGGCAGTTTAACTCCCTCTTATCTTCATTTTGTATGTAAGATCCATTCGCCTGACTTACTGATGGCCTTCGAGATATGACAACATAACTTTCCAATCCTGAGTTGGAAGCTGTGGCTTACAGCACTGGAGAATCTCCAAGATCTTCTCCGGGCTAGATGGCTCAGCTGGAATTTTAGCTATGGATTTAGGCTTGTGGTGAGTGAGATATCCCTTCCATACTTCACCCCGCTACATGACAGTCGTCTTGAGTAGCAGAGCTGAGCGTTCATCTATACAAGACATCAGCTTAGGCGATCCTGGTACCAACCAGCATCATCGCATTGCGGAGGAGTGACTAGGTTCTCTTTTAGAACTTTCCAGAACACTCCTGCTTCACCATATCCCAACTTGATTGGCATATTGATCCTTCACTGACACTCCTGTGGATAACTGCCCCGACGAGGTTGTCTCCGATAACCTCGCTAAAGGACTTAGCTAACGACTTTTGTGCCGCTTTGGCACGTTTGGGTCCCGGTTGCTGGCTCTTGGCTGTCGCATCCTCCTCTGAACGTTGCAGTTTAGGCACCACAGATGTATAAGCGGAAGGAGGTGCGGTCTTGGGACCATCTATGTGGGGTTTCGCTCAGGACAGGGAAGCTTGTTGCTCCTTTGTGAGTTCCTCGACTTTTTTAGAGTCGAGATCCTCTAGAAGCCATTGGCGGAAAGCTTGGTTGTAGTAGATCTTCGGTACACTTGGACTCCTAGTCGGAGAAATTATTTTTGGATCAGAGACTGACAGTTTTTAGACTAATGTTTTAAGGTCTTTTACTTCTATCCTTAATTTTCCTTCATTCAATTTCCTTATTTTTAAAAATGTATCAAAATATTACAGAACTACCCCTTAACAATACATTCCCTAACGTTGCTTGGTAACCCTCTGCCACCAAAACACTAACACCAGAGCAATGACCGGCAAATCGGCAATAAACTTTAGAGTTGAGACTTTTTGGCAAATAATAAAGAATAGAAGAAAGAAAAACAAACTCAACACACAGTCAGTTGAATAACATACAAAAATAAAATGATAATATTGTATTCATTACAGTTCATAAAATGCAAAGAATGAAAAGAAAAATAAAAACTATTTTAAAACATAATTACAATTGGGTACAACAAATTTTTAATTAAGCGCATTTCCTTTAAGGTTCTTTTACTCGTTTTATTTTTAATTCTTTATTTAAATTAAATATTCTGTCTCTGTCTCTGCTTGTTTAATCTAGTTTTTTTTCCATTTTTTTGAGTAAATGCATTCATTAATTTATACAAATATGTAGTAGAGATAATATGTAGTAAAATTCTAAACAAAGAATTGTATTTGTCGAGCTGTTTCTTATTATTAATGAATTAAAATAGCGAGTACAGTGAGGCCGGATTTAAAGGATTTTAAATAAAAAACAAAGATTTCGAAATAGAAAAAGTTTTTCTGATGAATAGATCAATGAAGTGGAATTAATAACGAACTAGTTCCTGCTTTAGTTGAGTAAGTTCCAAAGTTATAATTACTTTCAGTAGAACGAAGTGATGTAATTGATACTCACTCTCTTCGAGCATTCAGATCAATACTCCCATAATTCGTATTTGGTTGAGATCAATTGTGCTCCTATCCTTAATTTTTCCCTCCTTCGTATACTTACATTTATAACCCAACAGCGTTAAACGAGGCCCCACTCTGCACTAGTTAATTCTACAGCCACTATGTCACAAACAAATTGTCGAGTACGTATTTTAAAACTTTGACTACATAGAACATCCAAGTGCAAGCATGAGTACATTGTCGAGTACGAATACGTAGTACTAGTGTCATTTTGTTGTCTATAAGTTTTTATACTAAATGTTTAAAATTGATAAACACAAGGCTGACGCATACAGCTGCTATATTTTATTCTTTTTTTTTAATGAAGAAATATAAAAAAAATGAAGTCAATTGCTACAATGACCTCAAAATGAATCTCATTGTAAACCCAAGCGTCGTACATTTACAAAGAAATTTCAGTTGTGGGCATAAAACATTAACCAAAAAGAAAAGCAGCCACATTTCTTACAACTGCTTAAGGTAGAGTAGAATCTTTGTAATAAACTTTATTTTATTTACAAAGAAAGTCAGCCAGTTTTACGTGTTAAATACACAAAGCCACAAAAGAAAGAAAGATTTCTCACAGATGGTTTATATTTTCAGTTTTTTTTTTTAAAGAATTTTACCTTAATAATGAAAAATAGGTAATTGTCTTTAGTAAAATGATTGTCAGCTGCATTTCATGCTTAATTGAATTTAAAAAAATTTACATTTTAAAAGCAATTAAACCACAATTTTGTGTTTTCGAACTGGGGTTTTCTTTAATCATTTAAATTTTGAATTTCAACCAGGGGATGGCCCTTACTAATACAGCATTTTTTTTTTTAAACAAACACAAACTACGAAGCTTTTTGCTTGTCTGCAGATACACCCAGAGTCTCTGGCGGGAATCGAACCCGCAACCCTCAGATTAATAGTTCAGCACACTAACGACTGGTCTATCGGGGCACCCAATGAACTGTTGATAGTTTTAAAATAGAGAAAAGAAGTATAAGTTTAAATTCTACTAAATTAAAAATAAAGATTTTAGCTGGGAGTTTATTCAAATTCAGAACAAGTAAGATCATGAAAGAAGAACGAATTATTTCTGAATAGAGTCAAGAACTTTACTCTCTAAATCGGCACAAATGAATTAGATTAGAACGGATGTAGGGAACATCCGTTTCATTGTAATATAGATAGGAAGTCTAAAAACAACTCACATAGCTAAAGCAGCTACTGTAATATATGAGAAGTTTGAGGAGAGTTCAATTCTCTACGCGATCAATACATACTTTGAAACAATGGCCTTTACTTGAGAGTTGTATTCCATTTCGGTCCTGTTGATCAGCTTTTTCCGTAACTGTTTGATTTTTAAACGCATTTAAAAACGGTTTGAGTAGAAATTTGTCTCATTGTTTTTCAAAATCATGTATTAGTTGGTTTAATTCAAAATCAAAAACAATATTTGATTTGTTTTAATTAAAGATCATCATTTATTCCAGTTGATCATAGACTCCATTCGTTTATCTGCTTTGCAATGTCCAATAATTTTCCCGGAAACTGTCACACCATTCATGATAACTGGTAAAGAAAGTTCATCATTGTGGCAAGTTCGACAGAACTCATGAATAAGGGATGGGAACGACTCCATCTCCGTAATTGGAAGGCTAATAGGTTCCTTTGTGATACGATTACAACTTCCTGTATGTCATCCCAGTTCGCCGCACATATAAAGTCATGATGCCTCAACAAAAAACTCGTAATCTCTCCTCCTCTTTATCAGTGTAACAACTTCTACAGAAGTCGTTGAATGGGAAATATAATCTTCTTAAATGAGGCCGGAATACACAGTAAGTCATCATCACTGCCTTCAAACCCAGTAGCTAATCGCTATTAATTCTTAATCAAACAGTTGAAATTTATATTTAGTACATACTATGCAGTCTCTGGCAGACAAGAATTCTCTTAATACCATTCAGATTAGAAACAGCCAGACAGATTCGCTGGAATCTTAAGATGCAAGATTAGAACTTGACTTTATTTAGTTGGTCTTTCTGGGCTGCCGAGTTTTCTTATGTCCAAAATACTGTTACCAGATACCAGATGTTAGAAGAGTGATACAACTGAAAGTGTGGCCTAGAAGAGTTCAATAACCGAATATTTTGACATATAGCCGACATTATTGGATGAAAATCTCTGTCGGAAGAACAATTTACTGATCCGGCACTATGAATCCTTTCATCAGTCGGAACATGAAACGTCCCCATATCCATTTATGGGGACGTTTCATTGTCGAGTATGTAGACACCTCCAGGAATTTGCTTATTATGAGCTAAGGTGGATATAAAGAACCCAATTGCACAATCACAATAATGATATGGCCTAGAATGGAGCAAAGGCATACCGCGAATCTCCTGAGTTCCTAATTGAGCAACATGGTGACAGCGACCAACAGGCACTATCATGCTGAATGCCTCGTCTTCTGTAAGAGTTCTAAAATGAGAATTTGTTTTTTCATAACTCTTTATTGACTCTTTCTTTTAAGTAATTTACAATAAGTGTTAAAATCTTAACTAAAATTAAAGTTGTTATTGCCGCAGTTCCAGTGTTTCCAATCAGCCTCAGTCGTCTATGACCCTCAAATGACAGCAACTCCCTGGCAAGGGGATTTGGGTGATCCCATAATTTTGACAGGTAGTTTAAACTGGAGAGTTTGATATCCTCGCGTGTTATGGGGACATTGAGATCCCTTTGGATATTGCTATTGCGAATGTATCATGGGACACCTATTATTTTCCGTAACAGTGCTGACAGCTTTCTTTGCAATTTTTCAAAGTTAGATGAGGAGGCTGTTCCCCATAGATGACTGCCGTATAGCCATATCGGTTTTATAACTGTTTTGTACAAAAGCACTTTGTTCTCCAAGTCTAGAGCAGACCGTCTGCCAATTAGCCAGTGCAATTGAACTGACTTTAATATTATTTGTGTAACCTTGACTTCAATATGGTGGGTCCATGTTAAACGGCGATCAAGATGGATACCGCGATATCTCACAGGCCTCTGTTCTGGAATTTTTATATTATTTATTTGTATGTAAGCAGAATTTTCTCGTCTTACATTGAGTTTTATTTTCCATTTGTCCAGCCATTTTTCAAAATCGTCGATGTGAAACTTGACCTGTTCAGAAGCTATTGTATACTTAAAGAAGCTGTATCGTCCGCAAATGCAGTATAGAAAATATATAGGAACGGCCCTAGAATACTTCCCTGTGGTACACCAGCGGATATTTTTCGACGTGACGAGGTCACATCTTTTGATCTGTTTTGGAAAGATCTTTCTTGTATGAAATTTTTAAGCAGTTTATGTACATTTACAGGCAGTAATCTAATAATTTTGTGTATTAGTCCATCGTGACAGACTTTGTCGAAGGCTTGAGATATGTCAATAAATAATGCATAGCAATACTGCTTGTATTTTCTTAACCTTTAAGAACCAATTAAACTACACAAATTAAAATCAAATATGTTTTAAGCAAAGTTGAGACCAACAAGATGTTATAGCTGTTCTTGAAACTCTATGAAATTTCAAGAACGAATTGCAAGTCAGCTATTTTTTTATCAAGTTTTGCAAAAAATTACTTTTTTAACATAATTCAACAAATACTTTAATTGTGGTTTAACTTTATCAAAGTTTTATAAAAACAAAATTCTATAAATAAATAAATAATTGATAAAGTTAACATTTTATAATGTTTATATACATACAGTGGTTGACAGAACAATGGAAACTTTTCCAAATATTTCATTAGTGGCCTAAAATCTGAAATAATTTTTTTAAAAAATTTTACCATTTTTGTAGCATTTTATTTGTATACTTTTACTAACTTAATTTAACAAAAAAAAACAAAGGACATAATTAATTAAATTCTAAAAATGAGAAAACAAAATTAAAAGATTTCTTTATTACGGCATTGACAAAACAATGGAAACTTAGGTATTATTTTAACAAATATGGTCTAAACTTTGCAATAACTCAATATTTTGTTGGGTATCCCTTATTTTTTATAACTGCTACACATCGACGATGCATTGAACCAATTAAAGAGTCAATGGTCTCCTTTGAAATATTTTGCCATTCCCTTATAACCGCCTCCGATAAATCTTCCTTCCTGGTGTAATTTTGGGTCCTTATTTTACAATCTACAATTTCCCATAGATTTTCTATGGGATTAAGATCTGGCAATTGGGCAGGCCACTTCAAAACACGTACATACCTCGTTGGATTGTAACCACTCGGTTACAACCCTAGAGGTGTGTTTCGGGTTGTTGTCGTGTTGGAATCTCCAAACTAGGGGCATATTTTCCTCAGCGCATGGATACATAACATCGTTTAATATGGTTCTGTATCCTATACCTGTCATGGTATCTTTTATAATATTAATTGGGCCCATACCTTGCCCTGAAAAACATCCCCATACCATAATATTGCCACCGCCAAACTTTACAGTCTTATTTGTGTACTTTGGATCTAATCTTTTTCCCTTTGGTCGTCTTACAAATGTTCTCCCATCACTGCCTCTTAAATTGTATTTGGATTCGTCGGAAAAGAGGACAGCATTCCATTTCTGTATCGACCAGTTTAAATGATCCCTGGCAAATTGTAGACGAGCAGAACGGTTCTTTTTAGAAATGAGTGTTTTTTTTCACAGGGCAATAGCAACCAAGACCAGCCTCATTTGCCCTGCGACTAACTGTTCGGGTACTTATTTCTAATTTTAGGCTATTAACAACCTCTCAAGGAGTTATTTTTGGGAATTTCTTGAACTCTCTCGCTATTAAATTATCTTGTCTAGGAGTAATCTTACGAGGTCTTCCACCTAAATGTTGAGTTTTTACAGAACCGGTCTCACGAAATTTCTTTATAATTTTTGAAACTGCTGATTTATTTATTGAATATTTGTCACAGATACTTTTTTTTTTAAACCAGCTTTAAAATCGTTAATTATTTTATTTTTTAAGTCTTCACAAATCTTAACTTTAGCCATTTTCGTTAACTTTGAAAAAAGGCAATTATGCGAAAAACTTAGAAAAAGAAATTGTGAAAAATTACCAGAATTTAAAAATAAAATAACTGTAAACAGGATGCTTTTTACATCGTTCTTTTAAATATTATTTTCGTTTTACACTTCTTTCTTGCAGAAGTTTAAAAGTTTCCATTGTTTTGTCAGCAGCGAAATAGTGAATATTTTTAATTTTGTTCCATTTTTTGAGAATATAATTATGTTGTTTGTTTTTCAGTTAATTTATATAAATAAAACTATACAAGTAAAATACTAAAAAAAAAAAAATTATTTTAAAAAATATTTTAAATTTTGGGCTACATATGGAATGTTTGGAAAAGTTTCCATTGCTTTGTCAACCACTGTATATATACATAAGTATTTCTCATATTAAGTACATTAACATAAATTTTGTTTAAAATATAATTAAGCTTTAATTTGTTCCTTTAAATATCATTCAACCAACTATTGCTTTAAGCTGTACAGCTTGAACCTTTTAGTAGGTGCCCCCTTTTTGACACCATTATTTTATCTTCCTTTTCTTAAGAGAACGAACATACCTTTCTTTTTACTTATTTTTATTTACAATTTTCTTTTCACTTTTTGTTATATGTATGTTTTGTATGTATGTTGTTGTTGTTTTTTTTATAGATATTTATTGTTATTATTATTTACAAGCAGTAAATTTGTTGTTGTTTTTTTAAAGTTGTTCTTGCTTGTTATGTTATCAACACTTGTGCATGTACGTTACACATGCAAACCAACAGTATGGTTGTGCGTGTACGTGCTGCACTCTTTGTACTTTTATGTTTGCTTGCATGTACGTTATTCTTGTTATGATTTTTGTCTTAACATTGTTGTTGCTATTATATTATATGCCTCTTTTTTTATAATATTTAGTATATAGGGGAGTATCCCCCTACAAGAAAAAAAGAAAAGGAAGGCAACAACAACAACATCAGCGACATATACTATATAATAAAAAAAGAACATGAAATACAAGTTTCTTTTGTTGTTTTCGAGCTCCCTACTCCATAAACATTCACAATAAATCACTGAGAAAAAAGCTACTTTTTTTTACACTGCATAAAAATCACTTTATAAATTAGTATTTTTTTTATTTATTTAAAATTTGTTTTAATGAATTATAAATAGAATTTTATTGTGTAATCAATGCACATTGCTAGCTTTATTGAATTGTGTATGGAAAATTGTAAAATATTGTACACATTTTTTTTTGTATAGACAAAAAAAAATCTAATAAGACAATAGACACGTTTCAAGTACTCTTAAACCCTTTTTTTTGTCTTAAATAACACTGATATTTTGTTTTTTTAATTATTATAGATACCTTTTTTATAATTATTTTTTTGTTAATGGTGTTTTTTTAACTGTTATCACTTAAGATTTTATAATTTCATTTATATTCTTGTTTGTTTATTTAATTTTTTGTAGACATTTTTGTTAAACTTTTTATTAACTTTAACCGTTTTTGTATGTATTTTTTTTTTAATTTTTGCTTTCTTTTGTCGCTTTGAATTTAACGTTTATTCTCATACGCGTTCTTCTTGCAACTAATTGTAGGTTTAGCGGCTCTCTAATATTATTCTTTAGTTTTAGCTTTTATCTTGATTACTTTTTGTTTGTTTTGTTATTATACATTTGTTATTTGCATTTCTCTCATTTGTTTAATTGTTCAGCAGTGTTGCCATTGTGTTAATTAAGGTTACTCGATTACTCGAACGTAAAGATATCGTAATGTTCTACAATCATTCCAGACCACATGTTAACAGTAACAAAAATACAAAATGTTAAGGAAAAATTAACAATTTTGTTTATTTATTAGAGCGTTGACTAGAGCAATTGTAGGCAAATAGAGGCATTTAATTTGTATACATGTATGAGTAAAATATAAAATATCCGCAACAACAACAAGCAACTGATTAATGCCCAGTTTTTGACTTGTTATTTAAATACGTATTTAGTTAATTTTAACTTAAAATTAAGTTGTATTTAAATACAGTTTGAGTTTTTCAGTGCTACATAATTTGTCTTATTTAAATAAGATAAAAGTATGGTAGCACTACTAAATATCAAAAATTTATCGATAGTTTTGCTTAAAACAGCTGTTCAACCAAAACAAAAATTGATACATTTTGCCCAATAAGAAATAAAAGTTTATTAAACAATAAAATTATTGGTAGGAAAATGCACAAAAGAAGCTCCAATTGCCCCGCATCGGAATTGTAGTTTTTGCAAGACGCTTTTTTTAGCAAGACGCTGTTGTTTTTTTTTTTTTTACTACAATAGAGTGACAAAAAAAACCAAACAACAAAAGTCAGCTGTCAAAAACATATGGTAGTTTATGAAACTTAGGTTAGGTTAGGTTTAGAAGGGTGTACACAAAGTGTACTTCCACCCAGAGACCTTGAGGTCCATTGTGATTCCCTTCGATAGAGATAGAAAAAAGATAAAGATAATAGCATTAGAATAAGCAAAAAAGAAGTCCAAAATTCCGTCTGATAAGAAGAAGAAGAAAGAAAGGAAAAATTAGTCTTTTCACGGATTTGGACCTGCCGTAGAACGTCCCTTAAATAGCCACCCTATTCCCTTAATGAAACCTAGTATGTTGCTTAGTTTGCAGCCAGCAACATTACCAAGTTCATCCAGAAATCTATTTCCTAGCCATTTAAGTCTATGACCCTGTAGCATAGGGCAGTTGCACATAATGTGCTCTACTGTCTCTATCTCCTCTGCATCCCCACATACTCTACAGAAGTCATGTGTGTCGGTATCCCACTTTCCCTTAAAGGCTCCAATTGAGCAGTGACCGGTTATCACTCCTACTAGAATCCTGAGATTGTACCTATCCAACTCTAACAGTGTCCCAGTCGCGTTCGCATTCAGTCTTGGCCATAAGGCCCTGGACACTTTGCAATCTGTTCTACTGCACCAGGATCGATTCGTGCAGTCCCGGAATCTTTCGTAGATTACCCTGTAGTAGTGACAAATGGGTGGTCTAACAGCCCGTTCCCTAGTGTCATGGTCCAAATCGGAACCATGTCTAGCAAGTTCATCTGCTACCTCGTTACCCTGTATATCACAGTGCCCTGGCACCCAACACAATCTCACTGAGTAATGTGCCAATAGCTCCTCCAGAGCTCTCCTACAGTCCTCTACTAGGTTGGAGTGTATTAAATGACATTCCAAGGCCTTCAGTGCTGCCTGACTGTCTACATATATTGTCACTGAAGACCCCCTATTTATGTGTGTCCCTATCAACTCTGTGGCTTTCCAGATCGCGAAGATCTCTGCCTGGAAGACGCTACACTCGTTAGGGAGTCTATATGAGCGCTTGATGTCTTGGTCGACCAAATATACCCCGGCCCCCGTACCAGAATCCATTTTGGAACCGTCTGTGAAAACTGCGCACCCATCAAACAGTTGATCGGATCCAGCCCACTTATCCCTGGTGGGGAATTCTACTGGGGGTGAAGCACCAAAGCTGAAGGTTGCGACCTTATAGTCAGAGATTCCAGATGGAGTAATGCCCTGACTAACAAGACCTGCTTCATACAGTATCATAGTGTGTCCCATCCGCAAGGATTTCACTAAGGAAGACTCCGATAGTCTGAGTAAGTTCCTTGCTGCCACACTTTCAACATATATCTCAATGGGTAGTAGATTCAGGATTATATCCAACGCCGCCTGCGGGGTGCTGCCTAGGGCACCTGTGATACCCAGACATGCACATCTTTGAGCCTTGTTGAGTATAGCCCTGTAGCTACGTTTCCTCATTGCCTCCCACCACACTGTGCAGCCATAAGTAATAATAGGTCTAACAACAGAAGTGTAGATCCAATTAACCATACTCGGTCGCAAGCCCCAGTTTTTGCCAATTGAGTTCCTACATGTATAGTAGGCATTAAGGCCCCTTTTCAATCTTTCCTGCGTATTTATTTTCCATGACAGTTTATTGTCAAGGAAGGTTCCTAAATACTTGGCTCCCCCTGATAAACTCAGCTCGACGCCGTCTAGTTTCGGCAATTTGAAGTTCTCTACCTTATACTTCCTAGTAAACAACACCAATTCTGTCTTTGATGGGTTTACACCCAGCCCGTTAGTCTTTGCCCAGGATGAGAGATCGCTAAGCGACTCCTGCATGATGTCACTGATAGTTGAGAGAAATTTTCCCTTAATCAGGATCACCACGTCATCCGCATAGGCGACTATCTTCCTACCCTTAGATTCGAAGGTCCTGAGAATAGGATTAACCGCCAGTAACCACAGTAGAGGAGAAAGAACTCCACCTTGTGGTGTACCTCTGGTAACCCGTCTTCTGATCACATCGTCCCCTAGGGTTGAATTGATAATCCTGCTTTCCAGCATTAAGATTATCCAACTCACTAGAAAGTCGTCGACCCCAAGTTCTACTAACGAGTTCCTAATTGCCTCTGTCCTGATGTTGTTAAAGGCACCTTCTATATCAAGAAACGCAGCCAAAGTATATTCCCTATGCTTCAGACTGTGCTCTATACAACCGACCACTTCATGAAGCGCACTCTCAACGGATTTACCCTTGAGGTAGGCATGTTGAGCGTTGCTAATGAGATGGGTATCTATATTGCTCCTTAGATGTAGATCTATCAGTCGTTCTAATGTCTTCAAAAGAAAAGACGATAGGCTAATAGGTCTAAAATCCTTTGGTTTCGAGTGGCTGGCCTTACCGGCCTTTGGTATGAAAACAACCTTGACCTCTCTCCACCCACGCGGCAGATACCTTCTACTGAGACAGGCCTTGAAGATATCCACCAAGAGGAATAATGCCGTATCCGGGATATTACACAGCATCGCCGGAAATACTCCATCCGGACCCGGTGATTTATACGGGTCGAAAGATTTTACCGCCCAGGCTAGTTTTTCCCTAGTGACTATTCCCTCAATTTGTCTAGAGTCATGACTAGTTCCCTCAGGCATGTTAGCCCCCTGATCGTCAGCCCTAGTGCCTATACTTTCACAACCAGGAAAGTGTGTTTCCATAAGCAGGGAGAGTGTTTCCGAGCTAGATTCCGTCCATGAGTTATCAGCTCTTTGAATATACCCTATGACCTTTGGGTCTTTGGATAAAATTCTCCGAAATCTTGACATCTCATTGACGCTATCAACGGATTCACAAAAATTCCTCCATGAAGTCCGCTTCGCTCTTTTCAGATCTCCCTTGTATTTATTGAAGCACACCTTGTAGTTGTTCCAGTCTCCTTGTAATCCAGTGAGCTTTGCCCTATTAAAAGATTTCCTAACCGTCGACCTTTGAACTTGAAGTTCCTTAGTCCACCATTTTGGCTGTTTACGCCTACCGGGAAATTTCATTGGGCATGATGACTCATAGCTCTCATTTAATAAACGGGTGAAATTGTTCACCGTTATTTCCAAATTGGGTGGTATCAGTTCACATAAATTAAACTGCTCAAACCCAGTACGTACCTTATCATAAAAGGTTCCCCAATTTGTCCGCCTAGGATCCCTAAATGGTACCCTTAAGGACGAGTTAAAATTCAAAGTGAAGGTGATCCTACTATGATCCGAAAAGGAACAGTCCGTGGATACCCTCCAATCTCTAACGAAATTATCATCTTGGTTCGTCAAGGTCATGTCTATAACCGCCTGCCTATCTTTGTTCCTAAACGTGGGCATATTGCCCTTGTTACAGATAACTAGATTATTGACAGTTATGAAATCATAGACGCACTCACCTCTTTTATTGATATCAGCACTGCCCCATTGGCTGTGATGAGCATTTGCATCACATCCCATAACCAGGATAGCACCTCTCCTTTTTGTATACGCCGTTAGCTCCTGCACCTCATTGCCTGGTGGATCCACTGCATCATACGGCATATACACCGTATGAAACTTAAATAGAATTTAAATGACCAACGTCGGCCATTTAAGTATCATTTAAAAAAGCACTGAGAAACTCATTTTCGCATTTAAATAGAACTTAAATATAATTCATATTTAAATACGAAGTCAAAAACTGGCTCTAAATATTTGTATTTTTACGCTCTATTGTTTACATTCGCGTTGTGTACGTGTAAATTGACGAAAATCTTCGTAAACTGAACAATATCAGAGCGCATCGCTGTACTAGAGCTTCGAATGAATTACTTCAATTTAAGCTTAATTCACTAAAATCTTAAATATAAATATCTACATCTTTTAAAATGTATATAAATAGCTAAAAGGGTGTTTTTTTTAGCTGTGGACTCCATGAAACAAAATCTTCTATAAATCGCTTTCAGAGTCCACAGACCACATGTGGGCTTGAAAATTGTTTGGATAAATAGCCCACAAATGGGCTGTGGACTGCTGGCGCTTTCCGTTCTGTTAATGTGTCAAAGGAATAGACCTAAGCTTTCTTTAGAGCATAAAAATAAAAAAGGGTCCCTTTTGAAAACATTTTTTGGAAATACTTTTTAATTAACCACAAATTTAGAAGTATTTATTTATTATATAGCTTTGACGTAAATACACAAAATCAAACTGAATTTATACTGAATTTAGCTATTTCAATATGGCAATACCGTCGAAATGAATCAGCTGTAGGAAAATTAATTACTATTTTAAAAGAAAACGTAACACAGTAGAATAGAAAAAAAGAGGGAAATAATGATGTTACTTCTAAACGGTTAGCCCGGTTTGTATGAAATTTCACATTCGCAAAGAGGAAGTGTTGTAGAGTTTAAGTTTTGAATTTGGACCACCTGGGATTACCAGGTTGTCCACTGGTCCAAAGTAGGACACTTCGGCTATGTAAAATTTTTAAAACGATCCTATTTCTTCCTTGGTGGTCCAATTTCAAGCAATTTATATATATAGAATCTCATCGAACACTACATAAAACCTCGTTGTAGCTATCAATTATCTCTTACAGCTTAGGGGATATTCGCATTTGAAAATTAAATTTTCTAAATTTTTACCCACCCTACTCCAGTTTTTTGATAACAGCGGATCCAAGTATTTCCCGATATTCTCCAATTTTCCTCTATTGGACTGACAACACATGTATGTGTCAAATAGAAAAAGAATTTTTCAAAAATAATGACTAAGTTATATGCATTTGAATTTAAAAAATTTTAAAAAGGTGATTTTTCGCTAATTTTTTTTTTGAACAAAGTACTTTTTTTCTTTTATGTTATCGCAAACTATTTCTAAGACGATGTATAAGGAATTTATACTTTTTCAAAAGCTAACATTTCATCAAATATTTTAAATGAAAAAAAATTTGAAAATTGTTGATACCGAGGAAACCAGGTTCATTCAAAAAACGCCTATTTTTAGGTAAAGTTCAAGTTTAGGGCAAAAAATCTCAAATCGCATAGTCGATATCAAAATATAGTAAACCATTTTAGATGGCCAACTATGTTCTTAATTATTTTGTAAAAAAAAACAAAAAAAAAATCCATTTTTGAGATTTTTCAACACTTTTTTGGGAATTGCGAGATTAGTGATAACAAATTTCAAAATTTGTTTTTATTTTTGCATTTTCAGTAGAAAAATATATATAAATCTAAAATTTCATTAAAAAATATTCATAAATAATCTTCGCAAAAGCTCATTAAAAAGCATTTTTTGTCATATTTTTCAAAAAAGTATTCCATGAATTTTTTAATTATCAAATGCAAATCCAAATATTCTAAAGAGTAAGCCAATTTGGCTTTTTACGGTAACGGAATTTTACGGAAGAAATTAAAAAAAAAAAATTTGAAAAAACTTTTTTTAAAAAAAATTAAAAAACAATTTGGAAAAAAAAAATCTTTTAAAAAATTTTAAAACATTAAAAAAAAAATTTGATTTTGTTTAAATAAAAATATTTAAAAAAAAAATATTTTTAAGTATAATTTGGTGAAGGGTATATAAGATTCGGCACAGCCGAATATAGCTCTCTTACTTGTTATATGTATATTTTCTATATTCTATAATAATTTCAAAATTTTTGTTATTAATATTCGACAATGGTAACACTTCTAAATAGATTTTTTACAATTTGACCGTTATTTTACAATGAACTGCACTATTTGAACTATATTACCCACTTTTGAACTGTTTTGCCATACTGTTTTATCCACACCATATCTTAATATTGCCATACTATAATTATATTTAAAATTTCATATGTTACAATTAGACAGCATAAAATATATCGCATGCTAGAAATGTCATTGCAAAACAAATAAACAACAAGGCAACAGCGTGACTGCAAAGAAAAAGTATTTTATTAAATAAAAATTCAATTTAAAGAAATTCCAATTTATTTTAAAACATAAAACAAATAAAAATATTTTAAAATAAATATTTTTTAGAGTGAGTACAAAATGGAAAATATAAAAGAAACCAGCGAGCAGGCAGAAGCAAATGAAACAGCAGAAGAAATTATAAAACCAGACCAACAACTACAGCAACAAAAGCAGGAAGACCAACAATTACAGCAGCAGCAGCCAACAGAATTACAAGAACCCCCACAAAAACAAGAGGGGGAAAAACTAATAGAGACACCTGGTGAAAAGCAGCAGCCAGAAACACCAATTATTGTCTTCGATGAGGATGATGATGATTATGACGATGATGATGAGGAAAAAGATACTTCACAGAAATTGGTCATAGACATACCCGAGGAAGATGAGGAGGAGGAAAAAGATGAAGAAGAAGAGGAGGAGGATGATGATGTTATAGCTTTAGATGATTTACCCCAAGAGGTACCAGCTCCTAAAGAGACAGAAAAAATTTCACCCAAACCTGAAATAGTAGAGGCCATAATAACTTTATCCGATGGCGAAGAAGATGTAACAACCAATGAGGCTGCCGCTAAACCGGGTAAAGTACAAAAAAGACGTAGCATGGGTGCTGGTACAGTGGGCAATGAAGAAGAGCGTTATCGTTTAAAAAGGCGTAAAATTAATGTGGCCGGTGCTCCCAAAATGCCATTAACTGGTAAGTAATAGTGGAGTTAATTTAATATAAGAGTTAAAAAGATAATTTATGGTCTTTGTGGTTTATTTTGCAGGTTATGTACGTTATATGAATGATAGACGTGATACTTTGCGCAAAGAACATCCTTCCAAAACGGCCATGGAACACACCAAAATGATTGGTGAAGAATGGCATGCCTTGCCAACGGATGTTAAGTCTAACTATTTAAAGGCGGCTGATGTTGATAAGGAAAGGTAAATAAACAAATATATAATGTAGATTTTAAAATTAATGTAAAGGAAATTAACATAAAAACTAGGGAATTGGGCACGTTAAAGTTAATTAATGATTTATGTTGGTATTCTTTTTATAGATTGAATGTAGTTTGAATATTTCTGAAAAACAAAAAATAATTTAAGATCGCTTTAAGTATTAAGTTGTTTTTTTAGGATATTTTTGAAGTTTTAGGTCAGGTGTGTAAAGCAAAGAATTTATTCGCTATTGTGATTGATAAAATCCTTAATATTTCTCAATTCATTTGATTTTTAACAAATTAAAATCGGGTTTTATTAGGCAAATGTCATTAATTGGCATGTCTTTTACAAGAGATTTAGTTTAAAAGCCTTAATTTTAATCAGAAAGTAGCGCTTAAATTAGTTTTGAATTTGTTGGCTATTGTGAATGATAATCCTTGATATTTCTCAATTCATTTGCATTTTAACAAAACTAAAATCGATTGTTGTTAACTTATTAAGTTATTTTCATTGATTTCCTGTAGTTTATAAGATATTTAGTCATTTGTATTATACATACTTGGAATTTGTAATAGAATTTGTGATTTTCCCACAAAATTTGTTTGCCAAAAATGCAACACTAAAATGAGCAGGTAGTCGAATGTGCAAAAATTTTATGTAAATACAGATTAGTCTATTTTCACTCTTGCTATTTGCAACACCACAGTTTAATAAAGTAAAGAAGAATATTTATTTGTAGAGTTCAAATTACTTCATTTATTATTTTAAAACATCGATACGAATATGAAAATCAGTTTTTGAGCATTCTGTAAGTATTTGGAAGTAAATTTTAGATTCAAAAAGACTGGTGTATTAAATCGTTTGATTAAAAAAAAGTTGCTCGCTCCAGTATTAAAAAATATACAATAATTTCATACTTCTCAAAATCGAATACAAAATCCTGTATAAAATACTTTATTAAAAGCCTGAAAGGTGTTAAAATGTTTACATTTCCGACAACTTGTAGAAATGTAAGAAAATAATGCAAAGCAACTCCAGAAACTTGAAATATTTTGTTTACTTTTAACATTTTTATACATCTTAGAAATAAGTAAGGCTGCCTTCTTTGACTTCTTACAATTACACTGTTTTGAACAATCCTTTATGCTAAAGAGTGTCCTAATCACCAAACAGTTCTCTTAAGCTGTGACAAGAACTTTCCTTAATATTATTTTTGAGCCTAAACATCCGTGCTGGATAAACTAAAGCAGTGGTCAGAACTCGATCGTTTATTTTCGTGTATGTTCATAATACAAATCGAAATTGAAGCGGCCAATCAAGACAAGAGCAAGAATGAGATAAAATCACGGGATAAATTAAAATGGAATAAATTTGTTATGGCCCTATGCTCCTTGTAGGAACTACGGTAACTTATACGACAAAGCTTCTATTTCTAAGTGTATGAGAATTACAAAGTTTAAAAAAGTACAATAATCCGAATATCACAGATTCTTCGAGAATACACAGATACATATTCCCCATTAGTTATAATGTAAACTAGACTTTTTATTTAAATTTTAAATTGAAATGACTTCGGATTGATTTAAAGAAAATCCTCGACACACAGTTTTAAATTGCTTAATTTAAAAAAATTTTAAAAAACAACAATTTATTGAAATATTAAGAAAATTTATTAATTGATTCAATTTTCGCTGTCAGTTATTAAGTATAATGCTGGGTATACACGATACTATTTTTCGTACTAATCGTAGTATGAGTTGAAGTACGATTTTGTGATAGACGTTACTACAAATCATACTATTTCCTTTGAAAAAAATGACAATTAATAAAAATATCACAAAAATCAAAAATTTTTGATTTTCATACTTCGTTAGTACGACAACATGATACACGTTACTAATTTCATACTTATACGATTTATCGTAACGTGTATACCTAGCAAGGCGTATTAACAAGGTGAGTGCGTCCCGGCAACAAATACAACAATGCAAAAACAACAGGCAATTTGTTTTTGTTAAAATGTACGTTAAATGTCAAAATCAAGGCGAATTAAAATATTACTATGTTATTTACAATAACAAATGTAAACATAAACAATGTTTGACATATAGTGTACATAAAACCACAGCGAATTAAGAAACAGCTGATTTTATGCACTCACCTTGTTAATACGCCTTGATACCTAGCATAATACCTAAAAAAGTCACCACACTTAAACCCATTTTCTCAATATTTTTTATCGAATGACAGTTCTCATACAAAAAAAAATATTAATTGAAAGTATATCGATACGATAACCAGATAATGAGAATGTTGGGGTTGGAAGATAAATTCAATGGTTGGAAACTAAATAGAGGAAAATTTAAATAAAATAAAAGTATTACTGACCAGTACTTAGGAACTTATTTGGCCAATTTGGGTGAAATTAATACAAATCCTTCATATAAAGAATTATAAATGGGAGTTATGGATGAAATAGGTATTTTACGAACTATATTCTCCAATTATAAACAAAAAACAATTATCGGGATCAGGTTTAGACCCATTTTTGTAACTTTATTTAAAATTTCTTGCAAAATGGACTTATATATTTTCCTATCCATTTTACCATTAACACAATCTGTCGTTCTAGTATAAGATTTATTTTGGGGATATAAAATATATGTTTCTTTGTTTTTTTTTTTTTGGTAGAAACTTTTCCTATATACAATTATGCGTTCCGTTCCCTACACAAAGAAAAAATAACAAAATTAAGCAAGTTTTACTAAATATTGTAGTAAATTCAAACTATAGTAATCCAGTGGAACAAATTCGTATACCTTTTGTGAGGTACTTGAAGCAATATTTTATTCGCTATTTTTAAAAAATATTAATAAGCAATAAAATGTCTTTCCTGGAATATAAAAATTCCTATTGTTAAATTATAAAATAATTAGTTTAATGCTAAAAAAAACTAAATTCGTATACTTATGAGATACACTATATGTACGGTTTTTATCCTGGGAATTCCCAGTACAAATTTCCCGGGAATATGCCAATTTTTCACTACCCGATTCCGGGGATTTTTAGTCGGGAATCCCGGGCATTAAAAACTGACGAAAATACAAAGAAAACTCTATTTATAAAAACTCTATTTTTTTTTAACAAAAAACCGTATGAAAATTATTTCTTATTAAATCATTCTAAATTTATTAAATTTCTTCTTCAAATCCATAACAAAATAGCTTCAAAAATGTATTAATTGATTAAATTTTTCTTCAATTCAAATTTCTGATAAAAATGCTTAAGAATTTTTTTTTTCAATTAATTTTGCAAATGATAAAAACAAAACTGAATCAAAAAAAAATTTTAACTCAATTTGAATTAACAAAAATTCAAATCATTCAAATTTAGAATAAATTATTCTGTTATTAATTAACTTCAAAATTGATTCAGTTTAAACAAAGGCTTTTGAATGAATCTAAAAAATTAAATATTGGGAATGGTTTTATGGAATGAAAGGCTGATATTATTTAATTACGTATTAAGATTTTAGAGAATTAAGCTCAAATTGTATTAATTAATTCTAAGCTCTGATATATGTATAAAAATTATAATACTAAAGTTTTTATACGAAATTTGGCTATAATATTCCTAATTTACAGTATCATTATATACTTCGGGAATAGCCGGGTACCCGGAAATGTAGACAAAAATTTCCCGATTCCCGGGAATCAAAATAGGTCGGGAAATTAAAAACCCTAACTGTATGCAAATGGTTATATTTTATTCAACTTGAAAACCCATGCAAACATGATTTACATAAGTATTACCGTATTGAATCTAATCTATATATATAAAAGAGTAACGTTACTGACTGACTGACTTATTCATCATCGCACAGCTCAAACGGCTGAAGCTAGAATCACGAAATTTTAACTGTGGGTTCCTCCCTCCCAAAACGATCCTCTAAGTAGGGATTTTTGGAAATTTGAACGTTTAGGTGGTAAAAAAGGGTAAAAACGGGTAAATTCGGTAACCTTATATCTTAAAAACTAATAAAGATATAAAAAAACTTAAAATAGCATGTTACTCAATTTAAAAAATAAGCTGACAGGTGTTTCGTACTTTTTTGAAATTCGAACATTTTAGGGGAGAAAACGGGTAAAAACTGTATTTTGGTACTTTCTTGGCACCCTATGTAACTTTTAAACCAATAAACATAGAAACAAAATTTAAATCGTATTCTTTACTTATCAAAAAATAAAAAATATAAATTTGGTACTTTTTGGAAATTCGAACCATTAAGGGATAAAAATTGTGTTTATTTTTGGTACTTTTTCATAAAATATGTTTTTCTTTAATTTGACATAGACATACGAATATTTTATTATGAGCTCCCACCACGATACAGAAATTTATTTGAATAAAATTTTACCATCGCAATGGGGATAGAAAAGGTACCAAAAAGGGGATAAAATCGGGAAAATACATTTTATTTGAAATTATTAAGCCAATTTTGATATTTTTGTTTTAACATTGGTTCCTGGATTCATACAAAAATTAACTAACAGGGGTTATTTTGAACTCGAGTGAATAGGTGTATATTGGGCCAAATCCGGGTAAACAGTTTGGTACTTTTTTTGAAACATATTTTTTCTTGAGCACATTAACACAGATTTTAATCTTTTGAGACATGTCTGCAGCATAAACAATTTTGGCAAAATGGAATATTTTTTAATTTCAAACTTGAGGGGTGGAAAGGCAAATTGGTACTTTTCTCCTAATGGTACTTTTTAGACATTTTAAATTCACTTATCGACATTAAAGTTCGCTGATATGTATCTGAGTGAAGTTAGTGTTAGGAATAGGGGATAATATTTAGGTACCAAAAATGTGAGAACTGAACTATAGGTACTTTTTTATTCATCTAATGGTACTTTTTGAATTTTATATGACAATGGAATTAGAAACATGAAATTAAGCATATATGGTCCTAAGTGAGTGTGAAGTTTAGGCGTAGACTTTTTGGTACTTTTTCTTTAATCGAATGGTACTTTTTGTACTTTCTTCACCAATGAACCTAGAAACATGAAATAAAGCTTAAATGGGCCAGAGTGGGTGGGAATCCACAAGTGGCTGCTTTTTGGTACTTTTTGAATTTTCTATAATAATGGACCTAGAAACATGAAATTAAGCGTATAGGTCCTATGTGAGTGAAAATTCCATTTATATAATGGTACTTTTTTGAATTTTCTATAACAATGAACTTAGAAACATGATATTAAGCATATATAGTCCTAAGTGAGTGAGAATTCTAAGGGGAGATTTTTGGTACGTTTTCTTTAATCGAATGGTACTTTTTGTAATTTAACCAATTAACTTAAAACCATGAAATTAAGCTTATATGGGATTGAGTGGGAAACCACAAGTGGGGGCTTTTTGGTACTTTTTATATATTCTAATGGTACTTTTTGAATGTTCTGTAATAATGGACATAGAAATATGAAATTAGGCGTCTATGGTCCCAAGTGAGTGAAAATTCAAGGCCATACTCCTTGGTAATTTTCTTTGTTGTTATAGGTACTTTTTTGAATTTACTATAATAATGGACCTAGAGTTTGCAAAAAACCGAAGAATTTCAAAACCGCGGTTTCGATTTTTTCGGTTTTGTGATAATTTTTAAATATTAATTGTTATAGAAACTAAACTGGTTGATAATATAGGAAAGGCAATAAAAATTTAAAATTCAAACTTGACGGGTTATGGTTTAGTGAATGCGAATTCAAAAGTGATAATCAATGGTACTATTTGTAACTAAAGAACGTCACTAAAGCTTTAAATGAGCACCTTCCTAACTCTTTCTTTTGGGAAATCAAGGTCAAGGTAAAAATCTCTTCGCTTCGTACTCCTTGTTCTTCAAGGATAGACAAATCAAAGACTCTAAAGTCGAGTTGATATGAAGTAGAAAATCTTTCATCCAATTTCCAATTATCAGTATGCATTGCCGATTGCATTGTATAGCATTTTCTATATTATCAACTGATTTTGTTTCTATAACACTTAATATTTAACAAATTATCTCAAAACCAAAATAAAATCGAAACCGATCGGTTTTCAAACCGAAACCGCGGTTTTCTAGTTGGATCAATGAAGAGACACAAAGGGGCGCTGCTTCATATAGTTAATGTGAATCCGTCAGTGTACAGATGTTAAGAAAAATTATGACCTACATTGTTGAGTGATTTTTTTCGACCTCAAAATGGTTTTAAAAAGGAGTTCGTCAATCACCAATATTTTTTGTTTCTTTGGGAAGGTCGGCGCAAAGATCTTCATTACATCAACCACAAATGGCAGCCTCGTATCGGTCATCAGGTTGGGCAGGATACCATTGAGAATAATACCTCCGCTGCGCTCCATATTAAATTAGGACTTGTTAGAAATTTTGTTCCTGCACTAGAGGTTGAGAGTGCAGCTATGGTGCACTTGAAAATGGTTTTCATCGCAACCAAAAAAATTCTTAATAGTTGGAGAAGTTTAATTGACACAATAGAACATAGCTTAGACAATAGAATAGCTGAAACTACGAAGAAATGGTCCGCAATTTCGGAGAAATTTTTCGTTTTTAGTCAGAAATTCAAAAAGTTACAAGTAATATTTGATTATTTTATTTCATTACCAATAAACTAGCCTATTGGAGACCATAATCAGTCAGACATTTCTACTACAATATAAATATTGAGATTTTCAGTACTCGAATGATATTCTGTTGAATCTGCAAATGGAATTAGTACTGGAATAAACACCTAAATTTATTATTTTGACTGAATTAAAGTAAATGTTGTTCTGCATTTTTTGGTTTTAAAGGAATTACATTCATATTCGTATTTTTAATTTCTTATTTTTATTGAAATTTATTTATTTTAAAACAAATACTGTATATTTGTCCACTTCTATTAACTATTTATCTTATAAAATCCACCAAAACCAGCTATTTTAGCACTCTTGTTCTTGTTCACTACTTAAACCACGTTTTGAATATGCAACTTCTTTTTTTTGCGACCTTTCTCTTTCCAGATATGTTAAGGAATTGCATAGTTTTCTGAAATCCCGACCCGATATCTTGGCCAGTGAATTGGCTAAAAATAAAATACGTAAAACAGCGGAAAACAATAGTCCCAATCCGTCAGCAAACGCCAGCACAACGGCAGCGACTGCAACGAAACCGGTAGTACTTAAAGACAAAACACAAATAAATGAGACACAACCAAAATTCACTAAAGACACTAACGTGAAGGATAAAATGAGCAAGGAAATCATGGCCACAGCTTCGACATCACAACAGGCTAATAACGATAAGACGGGCAATGAGAAAAACAAACGTAAACGAACACCCACACCACCTACATCCACCACCACCACCAACACCACCGCCAACAACATGAATACAACAAATGCCTCCACTTCAGCTATGGCGGCGGCCAGCAGCACTAGCATCAGCTCTACTATTGTTACACCCACGCCCGGCGAAATACCCATATTTACAAATGAGTTTCTGGAACACAATAAAATCTATGATATGGAATTGCGTTCGCTTAGGAAATCGAAAACGGATCTGGAACAGCAGAATTCGGTGTTAGAGAAACATGTTGAGAACATGAAATTCGGTGTAGAGAAAATGATAACGGAAAACAATGAGTTAGAAGAGAAGAATAGACTTTTGGAAATTTATCTGGATAAATTGAAAAGGAAATTAGCTCTTGCTTTAGGGGCATTACCTTTGCCCACGGCACCCAATGGTGCCACCGTGGACAATATAGATAAATACATGCAGGATCTATATAAAATGTCCACTTCCAATTCGCATGGCCCGGCTACTTTGAATAAGGCTAAGGATATTATTAGAAAACTAGATTTACAAATACAACTTTAAGTTTATTTACAAAAATATCTTTATTACAATACAAATTTATTCATATTTACCTACGTTTAAAAGGTATGAATTAATTACCTTGCTGCCCTTTTCAGAAACTTAAATATCTCTAACACAACTCGCTTATTTCATTATTTATTTTAGTATATTTTGAAACAACAGATGTTATTAAAAGTATTAGCTGTGTTCTCGTTTAAAAAAAAGAAAAGATTTTCTGGTTTTATGCAAATAAAGCAAGTCTTACCAGTTCGTTAGCACAGCAAATTTATTGAAATTGTACAACGTTTTATGTTTACTTCTCTTAATTTTCTTAAAAATTTTTTATTATTTTTTTTTATTTTATTTAAATATTCATATTATTTATGAAACATCTTTCTAATATTAAGTTTATCCTTTGATTTTATGGAAAACGAAATCCTGCTACAAACTAATTTTAAGTACTCGTTTTATTAAATGGATTTTTGTGGTTTAAAAAATAAATTTAATTAACATTCCTCAAAAAATATATTAAAAAAAATCAATCGTTTATTTGTTTATTGCGTTGGGCAGCCAACCATGGGTCAGATTCATACATTTCTATTGTGTTACTTTAAGGGTGACATCTCAGAAATAAAATGATACGGCAACGATTCGGTTGTGACAACTTCTGCAGAAGTAATTTCTATTTTCCTAGTGCCCCGTGATCACGGTTATGAGTATCGCTAGTTGTCTCTCTCTATGACTTCGCAAAATACTTGGTTGTCATTCTGGACAGTAAACTATCCTGGAAACCCAATACCCTAGTATGGTATGGTATACAGGCAGCCGTGCAAAACCTTCGTCTCGTACAGCTCACTTGGGTCCAATGAACGTTCCCTTTGTAATACATGAAGAAGAAAAATTTGAACAGAAAGATGGAAAAGGGAAATAGAAGTTAGGAAAAGGGAAATCTATAGAAAAGTTATGGTGAAATTTCAAGAGTAGAATGTATATGAAAAGAGAAAAGAAGGAGGATAGGGGTCAAGAATTCAAAGAATTCGAATAACGCCGACCATCATGGGATGGCATAATTTGCATGTCTGGTCTTATAAACCATCCGCTTTCCCTAATAAAGGCGTCCATACACCTTAAATTCTTCACGGATAACCCGGAGAGGGTGCTAAAGCATCGTTCACCTAAATGCCTGGCACGTAGATCACCCAGTGCCGGACAGTTACAGAAGAAGTGTAGGATGGTCTCTTCCTCATTATGACAACTTCTACAGTAGTCGTGGTAAGGTAACCCAAGTCTTGCAGCATGGGTACCGAAGGTGCAATGCCCGGTGATCACTGCCACCATGTTGCTCAGTCGTATTCGTTGCAATCAAAGTAGGTACGACGTGCGTTTACAGTCCAACGCAGGCCATATCATCCTCGTGGTGGCACAGGTGGATTCATTTCCCCACCTTGCTTGGGCAAGTTCGTAATATGCGTCTTGTATCATACCCTAGCAAGTAGACAGCGGAATTCCGCAGAGGAAGTCTATTTCGTCGTCCGACATCAAGGCTCCTCTTTCCGCCAAGTAATCTGCAATACAATTTCCCTCATTATCCCTGTGTCCACGTACCCAAGTGAGTACAACTGTCTAATGTCTCGCCATCTCATTTAAGGATGTCCGGCATTCCTGGACCATGTTCGATGTTGTATAAACACCTACCAGGGATTTAATTGTGGATTTACTGTCAGTATATATACGGATGCCGCTCTTCTTATGGCCGATATCACGGCCTGAAGGGTGCTGCATCCATTTGGGAGTCTAAAAGATATTCTTATTCCGAATTCAGGAATGTATATACCCCCGCCGACCCTTTCCCCCTTTTTGGACCCATCCGTATAGATTGATAGCCTCGTTCCGTCGACGGAGAGAACATCAGCGGGCTCCATACTGGATGGGATTGAGAAACCAAAATTTCTCAGAAAGAAGGGTTTGTGGGTGCAGTAGTCAATATGATCAGGGAGATTTTGTAATTTTCCAATTATAGCCTAAAGGCAGTGTTTAGTGCCAGTTTCCTGGCCATTAGGTCTACTGGAATCCAGTTGAGTAAAGTAAAAAGCAACTTCGTCGCCGTAGTTCGCAAAGCCCCTGTTATCAGGATTGCCATTCGTTTTAATACCCTTTCAAAGAGTATGCGATTGGAGGCCCTGTTCATTGCTCACCACCAGACAGAGACCCATAAAATAGAATAGGTTTGGTGGCCGTGTCAACTAGCCAATTCATGTTCCAGGGTCTAATAAACCATTTCGCGCCTATGGCCCTTTTGCAGACATACATAGCCGTCATGGCCTTAGCTGCCCTTGGCTCTATATTAAGTTTCCAGGTTAATTTCCTGTCAAGTATAACACCCAGGTACTTAGCATTATCCGAGAGCGACAATTCGGTTCCGCTCAGTCGGGGTAGCGTAAAGTGAGGGATTTTAGTCCGTGATGAGAACAGTACAAGTTCAGTTTTGCTGGGATTTACACTCAAACCACTATCGATACTCCATCGATTTAATATTTCGAGTGCATTCTCCAGCCTTTGTGATATTGTGCCCAGATGAATCCCTGAGACTGCCACTGCTACCCTAGTAAGGTCATCGAAAGCCTTGACGGCAATGTATGTTTGCAGGAAGACCATAGGTACACAATGGGGTATTAGACCCCGGTACGTAAATTGGCTATTTGATGAGGTCACCAAGCCGATATTATTCTATGGAGTCTCTGTCTGGTGGAAAGCACTAGATAAAAGCTCAAATTGCATGCTATTCGAGAAAGTTTTCAGGGGAATGGCAAACAACTGTAACAAATTAGCTCTTTACAATATTAAACTGGATCAATGTGGATCTAATAGTCAGCAAAATGGCATTCACTTTAGCCTTCAGGCTCAATGCGACTGGTTTATGGAAACATGGTCACGTCAGTATATTCGGAAGTATATAAAGTTTCTGGATATGAAGGGCATGGGACAATCAATATTTATACTTACGCCTCCGACCGTTTCGTACGAGATTTACAGGGATCTGCATTTTATCTTTAATCTAGTACGAAACTGTCGTAGGGGTTAAACTTTTACGCCAATCTCGATAAGGATAAATATTGATTATCCCAAGGTCCTTCCTATCCAGAAACTTTGGTTTCTCAATTCCATACAACATGGAATTAATGGATGGACCTCCAGTTGACACAACGAGTCTCTTAGTCTATACGGACGACTCTATAAAGGGAGATCGAGTGCGCGGAGGTGTCTACATTTGAGGAATATGGAAGTAGGTTATCTATTAGAAGTTCAAATGAATGTATGAATGAATTATTGAAGCTGAAATATCGGCTATTAAAAGGCTGGCTAATTGGCTCAGTTATAACAAGATGTCAGGTCATAGTCTCGGAAGGCCGATCATCCTTTAATAGGATGGCGAGACATTTAACAGTCGTACTCATGCGGGTACGTGGAAACGGATATATTTTAGGCGATGATCTGGATTGCTAATGATCTGGAGAAAAAAGGCGCCATGATGCCTTACGGAGACATAGACTTCCTATGCGGGATTCCGTTATCTAAATGCAATCAGAGAATTAGTAACTTTTACACGCAATATGGAGGTGTGAACCTACCCACATGCTCACAATTAAGTAATGCAGTGGCGGTGATAACCGTACACTGCAAATTTGGCAACAGTTAAATGAGGCTTGGCCTGCCCTATAATGACTAGGGTTCTATAAGTCGATTGTTCGAACAATCGAGTTTTTCCTGAAAAAAGTCGAAAGGTTGAAATAGACGAAATCGAAATCCTGTATTTTTACAAGATATGGTAAAAAGTTGAAAAAAGTCGATTAACTAAAAAGTCGAAAGTTCGAAAAGTTGACTTTTTAAGAAGCGGAAAAAGTCGAAAGTTCGAAAAGACGACTTTTTGTTTCAGCTATAGAACCCTAACAATGACTTCTGTAGAAGCTGTCAGAATGAAGAGGAGAGAAGGGTATATATAAGTTTGTCATTCCGTTTGTAATTTCCACAATATAATTTTCCGACCCCATAAAGTATATATATATTCTGGATCCTTATAGATAGCGCAGTTGATTAAGCCATGTCCGTCTATCTGTCTGTTGAAATCAACTTTCCGAAGCCCCCAAATAACTTATATACACGATTCATACATCAATATCTTCGGAATTCTTCCGGCTCGGTTGCTATCGAGAAAATCGGTCCACAAATGGCTGAGATATAAGGAATAAACCAGGACAACCTCGATTTTAACCTATTTTTGACCTCTATCTGGATTACTAAGTCATTAATATAGTCAATATGGATATCGAATGTTAGATATTTCAAAGACCTGTGCAACGACGTATATAAGACCATAGTAAGTTGGACCTACAATGGGTCAAAATCGGAAAAAATATTTTTTAACCCGAATTTTTTTTTTCTCCATAATTTTTTTCACTAAATATTAAAAAAAAAAATTTTCAAAATTAAAAAAAAAATTTAAAAACAATTTCGAAAAAACAACTGGAAAAAAAATTTAAATTTTGTTTACCTAAAAATATTTAAAATTTTTATTTTAAAGTATAACTTGGTGAAGGGTATATAAGATTCGGCACAGCCGAATATAGCTTTCTTACTTGTTTCAAGTCTTTCTGAACGCCTTTATTAGGAATAGAAATTGGCTACTCATGCCAAACACGTAAGTCTTCTCGGGTCGATCTAATATCAGCAAATGACTGGTGTATACTAATCTCCATATTTCTCCACATCTGACCTCTTCCTCTATATTTCTTCTACACCCTTACTCTATCTGACTTTTATCTTCTCTTTTCGTATCTATGTATCTCTATTAGAGAGTTGAAACAAAATCCAGCTGAACCAATTTTTCTTCTTTCAATTGTGTGAGAAGTTCAAGAGAATTCCAAATACCGAAATAAATGATAATCTATTTGAATTGTTACATATTGATTATAAAATTTCATATTTGTTCCAGAAGGAAGGAGCGATAGGCAACAGCAGACCTATTACAAGAAGCTTTCCACTTATCTGAATCTTTTTCATTAGATTCCAAATCCTTATCCTCAAACAAGTGCTTTATATCTGTTGCAAAATATTGAGCTGAAATATTTTCTAATTACAGAAATTTTACATTACCACACTTCAACGGCAGATAGTTTTATGAACAAGAATCCAAGAATCGCAACAAAATTCCTTTCTGTGTATTATAACCGATTGCATATGTCAGAATTTATACTTTTGCATGGTTTCCACTTAGAAACTGCTTCAGATTTAATGGAGATGGAGAATAATACGAGATATAAGTCGATTCATGATGACAAACTAGTGGAACTACTTGTCGGCGACTATAGACTGAACTTAGGGGAGTTTAATGATATCAAATGTTAGAAAAGAACAGAGAGGATGCATTGGAGTAACACCTTCTGTGAATGACGAAGCCTCTCAGATTTTTGGTGATTGAACCTGTGCATCCCGGACTATGGTTTCTATATGATCCAAACTCTTCCACTTTCCTTGTTCGTCCAACTGATGTTCGGTAACAACAGAGGTTCTAGAATTGTTAAAGCTACCTTCTGAAACTGCCATATGTGTCTTAATTTTTCATGCAAAATAAAAACTCAGATAATATCTTAAGCTGATCCAGAAAATCAGTAGGTTAGTCACTGCATATGCGAAGGAAACGGCAGTAATTGTAATTTATGTAAGCATAGGATTTTTTCTGTTTTGGCTGAAAAATTACAGTTGAGTGACAAAAATTCGGTTATTTCAACCATAATGTTTCTTTGTCAAGTGAATATCGGATGCTAGATAAATTTTATCATCGCAACGAATCTGATTATTGTAACTTTCAGAAGAAAACTTATTTAAAAATTCCTAACAAAAAAAAATTTCCCGTAACAGATTTATCTCAACTTTTTTTAGTTCCCCTACAGCAGCGAGCTGCAGTGAGCTCTCTTGTTTTTATTTTCACATGTACGCAAGCACACACATTGTATAAAAACAGCCAGTCTCGCATGAGCATTGATAGAAGCAGGTTGTGTTACGCTTTTATGTTTGTTTATTTCATTATTTCAGCTATTTGTTTTTGTTTTTGCCAGAGAATAATTCTCAACTCATACAACTACAAGATCTATAAACTGTAGTGGTGTGAGTTTGCATTTCGCTGCCCTACAGTGATTAGTTGTGTTTATGATGAAAATGCAAGTTATTTCAGTGCCTTCATTATATCCGATATCTGGAAAATATTTTTATCTATAAAACTGTGATTCATGACGATTTCCGATTTGAGTAATTTCATGCTGTTTAATCTCTATCTCTTCAAAATGTCTGCGCCTCCCATTCGATTTATGGACAATTCTTGAAATTGTCAGTCAAGAAAATATTTTTTTTAGACTAGATTATTATTGTTCTTGTCTGAAATATTTTGCCACCACGCTGACTTTGTAAATTATGTTTATTTAGGCACCCTTTCGGGCGTATGACCACCGCGACTGTATTTGACGAAGCGCATTCTGGACGTCCAATTTCGGGACACTTTTTCGAACATTGCTGGCTGTATGTCACTAATAACATAAACAATGTTGGTCTCCAAAGCGTTAATTGTTGATGGTTTATCAGCATAAACCAGTGAATTCACGTGGCACCACAGGAAATAATCGAACGTTGTCAAATCGCATGACCTTGTAGGGCAATTGATAGGTGCAGTTCTCGAAATCATGATATCGATATATTTAACGCCATCCTGTATAAACCATAACTCGCCTGGATCAATGTCATCCATATTTACGGACAAAAAATCATTCATCATTGTGTGGTAACGATATCCATTGACCGAATCGCGAGCTCCGATTTAATTTTTAAAGAAATAAGTTCCGATGACGCCAAAAGCGTGTAAACCGCTTTTTGCATATTTCTGGATGCAATGGAGTCTGTAGGGTCTGTCATGGTTTGGTCTGACTCCATATGCGACAATTTTGTCTATTAACAAACCCGTTAAATGAGACTCATCGCTGAACATCATTTTGAGATAAAACAGTCTTCTATAAGTTGTGCGAATCGATGACTGATTTTCAAAGTAAATTTGGATAATTTGGCAGAGTTGTTCAATCTATTCATGATGATTTGCCAGAGTATACTGATTATAAATGTCAAAAAGTGAGCGCAGTATGACAGCAGAGAAACATTTGAATTTCAACACAATTTTTCATTCTTCTGTTAAAAGAATATAAGACGGGAGGGTCTACGATTATGATTGACCTTTGGCATAAATTCTATAAGATTTGTTAGTACTGTGGTTGGTATTGATTCCCACTCTGATTTTAAACAATTCATCAGGTCCTGCTTATTACTTAAACGGCGAGTTTTGACTCTGCGCTTTAAAATGCCGAAAAGGTTCTATTCAATTCTGGAGATTGAGCTGTCCAATCCAAAACTTTAATTCAAAACTTTAATTAGCTGATAACCAATCTTTGACCAACTTTGACAAACGTTTGGGGTCATTATCATGCTGAAAAACCCATCGATGTGGTATTTCCCATTCGACTTATTGAAGAATGTGGTTGGCTAAAATGTAAATAAAACAATCCATTTTTGTTTGTATTTCGACAATAGGGCTAAGGTACCTTGCTAGAATGTACCTACTTGAGGTATTGATATAGAAACCATGTTAATTTCATATGAAACTTATCATCCCTGAGGATAGATTGAGTAAAGACTGTAGACATCTCTATGCAAAACACACATAAACCCATTGATTTTGATAACACAAAATCAATGGGTTTAAATTAATGTTTCATTAAAGAAATATATTAAGAAAATACCAAGTTCTATCTTTTTTTCAACAACTGAATAAAAGGTCGATAATTTAGTTTTTATCCCCATCACGATATTCCTTCCATTTAATGGAAGGAATATCGAATATGGTCCAAAAAAAAATAATTAAAATCAGCCCAATTATGAATAAAAAATTTCGCGGGAGTTTGTTCCTCGGGAGTTTTTTTCTCACTGAAATTGAATAGGAAAAATGAGAAAAGGGAAAAAACTCCCGCGGAATTTTTATTCATAATTGGGCTGAATAATTTCGTTCCTACAAAATAATAAAACAACCTACTTGAAGTTGTTTTCGTTCCGGCCCCAAATGACAGGTTTTTCATGTTACTGATCGGTGCCGTTTCGTTCCCAATTTTCGTTGCCGATTTCTGAAACGAACTTATTTTTTCGGTGCAAATGTATGGAATTTCGTTTTCGGTGCCGATTACGGTGTATGCGAAAACGTAGCTTTAGAAGTAAGATCACATCTGGTTTACTCCTTAGTAAACCAGATAAATTATGTTATAGACCGATGAGTTCCAAATCCTTCTATTTCTACATAGACTTTCTTGCAGAGAGCTCGAACATTCGGACCATTGCTGAGTAAGAAATATTCATAGAAAACTATGTATGTTTTTGTAGAGAAAACTATTGGTTGATACAGCTGACGCTCGGTTGACTATCTTTGGCCGAGTGAGACTCGACTCGTTCCGGAGCTCTGATCCAATTGTCGTGGAAACGATATCGAACAAAAATCGATAGATTCCTAATTCTTCTAAAGCCTGAGATCAAGAAGAATTATAGAGTAAGAGAGTTTACAATACAGAATATTCCATCCATATTCCTCCTTAGGAAAAATATATCATCTTAAAACATCCAGCTACTTCATAGCCTTGATTACTATTTATAAATTCTTCCACCTTCTAACAATTCTTATCAACGTCCTTGCGCTACCACTTCTGTAAATAAACATTATAGTTTTTGTTGACTTTGATCTCACTATCTTCAATGGGAAATCTCTGCAGACACTAAAATATTCCTAATTAAAACAAATGCTTAAATAATACCCACGGGAGATTACGGCGAACATGACTACACATAAATTATAGTGAATTATTATAAAGAAACAAATAGATTCTTTATACCAACTCATCGAGAGGGTGGTTTCCACCAAAAACAAAGCAATGAAATTCAAAATAAAATGCATTCAGCATTTCTATTTGCAACCCTCAAATCTGCTTTTCAATTGCATTTGAAATGGTAATAAATGTTTTTGCAATGTTTTAGAATTGTCATTTGTTAAATGCATAATAACAATGATTTTCTACAGAGATTTTTTGTGATATTTTTCAGTGAATCCTTAAAGAGGGTTGTTTAATCTGTAGAGTTGAGTCGGTGTAAAGTTTGTAATAATGACGTCACGTGTGGGCTGGCAAACAAATCTGTTTAAATATGTCTGTTGTTTGCTGGAAATGTATTGTTTGAATGCGGCATAGTGTTGGCACAACATCAAAGAATATATTTTTTCTTCTTTATTTATTTAGTTTTAAATATTGATTTTAGCTATTATTACACGATTATATTACACAAACACTTGATTTAGTTAAAGGTTCTTTAAATATTTAAAGTTGGAGCAAATGATTTATTGAGAATAAAGATTGGTTTTGCTATAAAAAAAGGAATTTCGTTAGATTCTGTTTTTCTATAAATTAGTTAAAGTTATTTTATACCAAGTTACATGAATCGGTAGCTCCCATTTAGGGAAACTTGGAAATGATACTCCTTAAAATGTCCATATATAATTCATGTAATGATTAACTGAGTACTTCTGACAAATTTGACAAGATCCGCCTAGTTTTTAAGATAGATCGTAGCCGTTCTTTTATAGACAGGGACCTACATTCCGACAATCATACAATACTGTGTAAGTATAACTATAAGAAGTCTAATCGAGTTTCTATCAAGAGCCAAGAGAAAATGCCCAAGCCATCTCAAACACGGAAGTCTCTTTTAACGCCCATTTATCAATAATATATCCCAAGGTTAGGTTAGGTTAGATTGGGTTCCATGGGCTGTTGCAGCTCACTTGGGTCCATTCAAATCTGATCCCATTGTGATACCCAAAGGGTAGACAGCAGGGTATTTACAATACTTCCGTTGCCTCCAAATTAAACCAGCCAGATTCCCGGATGAAGAAGTGGATTCGTCTAAGATTCATGCTTGATAGCTCGTCCGCTTGATAGCTCGTCCGCTTGATAGCTCGTCCGCATGATTGTAAGAGCCAGGCATTGGCGGAAAATGTTATACACAGTCTCTTCCTCTTCTCAAACACGGAAGTCTCTTTTAACGCCTATTGGCTTCTGTAGCTCACTTGGGTCCATTCGAATCTGATCCCATTGTGATACCCAAAGGGTAGACAGCAGGGTATTTATAATACTTCCGTTGCCTCCAAATTAAACCAGCCAGATTCCCGGATGAAGAAGTGGATTCGTCTAAGATTCATGCTTGATAGCTCGTCCGCATGATAGGAATAGAAACCCGAGGCTGCGTTCCATCGGGTTTGTAAGAGCCAGGCATTGGCGGAAAAGGTGATACACAGTCTCTTCCTCTTCTTCATTATGATAGCTTCTACAGTAATCATTGTACCGTAGGCCCAATCTTCCGATTAAACAGTGTCCTGTAATAAAGGAGACAATTAGCCTTATTTGCTCACCACGGTATTCTATAAGTAGATTCGTCCTGTTGGCTTCATATACGGACCAAGTCGACCTCGCTGTAGCACAGGAAGGTTCATTAGTCCACCTGTTTTGTACAGTCTCATAAAGTTTCTGCTGAACAGCCATCTTGAATTTAACAAGGGAAATACCAAAAAAGGGGTCGATCGCCTCCTCACTCATCATCGCCCCCCTTTTGGCCAAATCATCTGCTATACAATTACCCTGATAGGTGCTAGGATGTATGTGACTAGCACCATCCGTATTGTTACTCATATCGGGAGGCCTTCTCCTACAGTCTGAGATGTTCCAGACTGTCCAGGGACCCACATAAGCGTTATCCTAGAATGTCTCGCTATCTCATTTAGGGATACCCGGCATTCCTCGGTTAACCTAGATGTCGTGAAGACACCCGCTTTTTGTCAGTAAATATACATATATCACCAGATATTCGATAATACCTCAGCCAGTTGGATGAACGTTTAATGGCAGTAATTTCCGCCTGAAGAGCAGTACAGAATTTAGGTAGCCTAAAGTAGGATTTTATCCCAAAGTTTTCAATATAGAAACCTCCACAGATCCTATTTTCTCTTTTAGAGCCATCAGTGTATATCCTTATGACATCGTCAGCAGGGGGGAAGAGTCCGCACTGCCATAAATTCATATTCGTGATCATAATATGGAAATGCCTATCGAAAAAAGGTTTTGCAATGCAGTAATCGACATTACCATGTATGTGCCCATAGTAATTCAGTATCTTAGAGTGTCTAAGGTCCTTACCAGACCACGAACAACCAGCATTTAGTCTCACAGCAGAGTTGAGAGCCATTTGTCTCACCATTAAATCCACTGGTAACCAGTTGAGAATAGTAAAAAGTACCTTAGAGGAAGTAGACCTTATAGCGTCTGTAATCAGTATCGCAATAGTCCTTAGAACTCGTAATATATCCCAACAAAGGGAATTAAAACACCACAGTGTATTTTAAACACGACCTGTTATCGTGTTTAAAATACATAACGAAAAGTTATCCAAGTTGGTACAGGGAATAAATTTTATTTCGAAGATTACATGGGAGTGGAGAGCCTAGATGATCCGGGATTTAATTCACGGATTCTTTTTGAGAAAATTCCCGGGCTAAGAGATATGAATGTTAATTTGCGCCACAGTTTCGTCCAAATATGATCCGTTTATTCTCATTCGCCAGCTTTCAATTCCCCGGATGTTCACATGTCCTAGAACCCATACTAACTCCACAAGATGTGCCCTAATGGAGCAAGGGAATAAATGCAATTGAGAAGACATTACGACCTTGTAATATAGCGATTGGAAGTCCTGTCATTCCGAAATTTAATTCTAGGATCCTTGTCGCCCCTGCATCGATTCTGTAAATTTCCGTTTGGAATAGAGTGAAGTTACATATTGGGCAATTGAATGAAACCAATAGGGCAAGTTCATTAGAGAAATGTCCCCAGG